>NW_021605389.1:0-18557 GCF_004785775.1 Grammomys surdaster | reverse complement strand
ATAAAAATCCTGTGTATTTGTCATTTCATCAAAAGCTTTGGGTTATATTTCTTCAAAATTGAGTTTCACAATAACCCTATCTGTAGATTGTGTCTTTGTAACTGTCCTCAAATTATCCTGATGAAAGAGGTGTGTATGGGCAAATGATTTTCTCTAAGTCCTGTTATTACACAGTGAAAGATGTAAAATGCCCACAGAGTAGAATAGACATCCCACCTTACCACATCCTACACAGCTAGGGGTATTCCCTGAGTATCTGATAGAACATCACTTTTATATTCTTAAAGCTCATTATAAGAAGGATGTATTGCCATTCTTGTAAAGAGGAAAATTTACATAGAATTACCAATAATAGAAGACTCAGGAAGCTTGATTATATCTACTTCCTCTATTCTGTAAAACACTCATCTTAATGATTTTTGACAATGATCAATGTTGGTCTTATCCTCAAATTGTGTTTTAACAAATAGATAAAGGCTGGTTATTAACGTTTAAACTATTTACACCCTCTATGTGATAAAAGCAAATGTATGTATCAAACTAAAAGTTATTTTTTTATTTAATGATAAAACCACTAAAAGATCTGAAATAAAAAAAAAATATCTAAACAAACTAAATGATCTGAGAATTTTCCTAAATGATGTTGGAAGACTTTCTTGTGAAACTCGAGTAATGCTAGGAGCTTACACCTAGAAAAAGTGACTACACTAAAACACTCACACTAATGTATTCCAAAGATCATAGTGTATATTATGTAAGCAAACAAATGTTTAATTGTAAAACTTAGTAAATATAATTTATTCACTTTTTCTACACTTTTCTGGCTCCTGTCAGATCTCATATGTATAACTACCCAGGAGCTATCTTTGGATATGAAGATGAAACACACACACACACACACTAGCTTAATTTGTAAAGGCCTTGGCTACCTCAAAACTCAAAGGCTGGGCAATCCTAAACCTTCACCTGCTGCCACAGGCCCAATTGGGGAAGTGGCTAATGGACACTTACCTGAAATCTCACAGGGTGGTTGGTTTTATCTCTGCCCACTCCTGTTTCCTATCCTTCTACCCAAAGTCATAGCGATTTGACTTCACTCCTCTCTGCATCACACCTGCGCAACAATACGAATCCCATTCCATGCCCAGAATTTGGCCATTAGCAACTTATTCGATTGATCAAAAATCAACTAGGGACACTAACCTTCAGCATTTACACACAGATTCCTGATTCAATCAAAGCATTAGAACCAATTTTGAACACCTCACCTTTTCTGTCCAAATTTAAAAAAGAAAAGACACAATTTAACATAATGGACAAGAATAAAAGTATTCCCAGGACAAAAAGGGCTAGTATGATCAAGATATATATATATATGCCATTCTTGAAGCTTGACCAAAATAGAAATACTGACCTCAAGCCATGTAATTTTATCAGCAGAATCTGCCATATCAATGTTGAACAGAGCAGCATCCTTTAAATTCATAGGCCCACTATACAACATTAAACCATCCAGAGAGGTATTAGAATTATGCCAAATATACTGCAAGTGTCTTTAAACCTTTTCCTAATTATAAAGACTACCACTGTAAATTTTAGAACTAACACAAATCTAATGGTATTTGGCATGACACTTGAGATGACTCCTTACTCTTAAACTCTGAACCTCCTTCCAATAATTTGAATAGGATAAAGAGCATCAATCCATTGTTCCAAATGTCTAGCTAAATCCTCTTATATATTCAACACATTAGTAACATTGTTTGCTAAATGATTAACAGAAGTATCTGTATTAACTCCTTGTATCAAAGCACTTGTAGAAGCAGTGGCACTAGCAATTAATGCAATTTAAGCTGTAATACCAGCAATAATCAAGCCCACTACCCTCTTGCTTCAGCTTAAAGCTTGACTCATTTTTTTCCAGTGCTTGCAGGCAATTTTTAGAATACCAAGGTTCTGTGATACTCAGGGCACTAAAAGAAAGCTTGTTGATAAACCTCCATAATTTCCATGCCGGATTTCAAAATACAAACACAATGAGAAGGTGTACAATCAATGCAACTTACACTAAATATTGTAGAAGAAACAACAGTAATAAAAGTAACTTGACAATTAAAAGAGCCTTAACATATGTGCTAACACTTGATTGAAATACAGATCCTGCCCCAACTTTATTTCTTGCTAACATAACATCATAGAGATCTGAACTTCCAAATATGTCTCTGAAAATGTCCAGAACCAGACTTCCAAATGAAGACTGTTATTTCCAATATTGGATTGATTTCTAGACCAGTCCATGATTGAGTCTGAATAACTTATCACATTTAAATACAATACAAGAGTCATTATAACATCTCTTTTTGATGCTTTGTTCGACACGGTCTAAAAATTTGAGGCAAGGCAGCTTGTCCCATCAGGGATATAGGTAAGCAATGGTGGTTTTGGAACATATGTTCAATACAGCTTCCAAGTCACCATTGTCAAGGCATTCAGCAAGCTCACAAGTCGGCATCATTCTTTGTCCTGGCATCAGCATCACCTGTTGCTCTGGAAGTCACCATACTCCTTCAGCATCCTGCAGAAAAAAACACAAATATACCCATGTTTAATACCTGATCAGGATCATGCCTTGTGCCAGTAAGTGGATCCTTCCCTTTCACCTTTGCATAAGTATGCCTAGTTGTAGAGTGCCATAGACACTCAGCAGAAAGTTCCTTGGTCTCCAAATTTTTACAAAAATTAAAATGAAAATAAAAAGGACATGGTTTAAATAAATTTGTAGTGCACAGGGATATATCTCCCACTTTTTTTATTTTATGAAGATATTGTTTTAATATTCCATGGGCTCCTTCCACAGACTCTTGTCCTTGACAGTTATAAAAAATCCCAGTAATATGGGTAATGTTAAATTGCTACCAAATAGTCTCATATGTTCGACTGCTATAGCCAGTTCTATTATCTGGTGTTTGTTTTGTTTTGTTTTGTTTTGTTTTGTTTTGTTTATTTCTTTTTCTTTTGTATTGAATACATTATTTATCTTCATTTCAGATATTATCCCCTTTCTGCATTCCTCCCTCCCCAGAAATCCCTTTACCCATCCTCCCGCCTCCTATTTCTATGAGAATCTGCCACACCCAAGGTATGGGCATTGAACTCCTATTCTTTCCAAGAATTTTACCATGAAGCGATGTTGAATTTTGTCAAATGCTTTCTCAGCATCAAGTGAGATGATCATGATCCTGTGGTTTTTTTTCTTTGAGTTTGTTTATATAGTGGATTACCTTGATGGATTCCAGAATATTGAACCATCCTTGCATTCCTGGGATAAAGCCTACTTGATCATGGTAAATGATTGTTTTGATGTGTTCTGGATCCAATTTGTGTGAAGTTTATTGAGTATTTTTTGCATGATATTCATAAGGGAGATAGAAAATTGCCCATTTTATTCAGATTTTCCAGTTTTCCAATTGAGTATATGCTTTGGTAGTAGGATCTGATGATTTTTTTTTTAATTTTCCCAGGTTCTGTTCTTATGTCTTTCTTTTCAGTTCTGATTTTATTAATTTGGATACTGTCTCTGTGCCCTCTGATTAGTCTGGATAAGGGTTTATCTATTTTGTTGATTTTCTCAAAGAACCAGCTCCTAGTTTTGTTGATTCTTTGTATAGATCTTTTTGTTTCTACTTGGTTGATTATAGCCCTGAGTTTGATTATTTCCTTCTGTCTTCTAATCTTGGGTGTATTTGCTTCTTTGTTGTACTAGAGTTTTCAGGTGTGCTGTTCGGCTGCTAGTGTGTGCTCTCTCCTGTTTCTTTTTGTAGGCACTTAGAGCTATGTGTTTCTCTTAGCACTGCTTTCATTGTGTCCCACAAGTTTTGCTATGATGTGTCCTCATTTTCATTAAATTCTTGAAAAGGTTTTTAATTTCATTCTTTATTTCTTTCCTATGTTATCACTGAGAAGAGCATAATTCAATTTCCACATGTATGTGGGCTTTCCATTGATTTTTATCATTATTGAAAACCAGCCTTGGTACATCGTGATCCGATAGGATGTATGGGATTGTTTCAATTTTCTTTTATCCGTTGAGGCCTCCTTTTTTGTCTGATTATATGGTTACTTTGGAGAAGGTGCTGAGAAGAGGATATATTCTTTTGTTTTTGGGTGAAATGTTCTGTAGATATCTGCTAAATCCATTTGGTTTATAACTTCTCTTAGCTTCACTGTGTCTCTGTTTAGTTTCTGTTTCCATGATCTGTCCATTGATGAGAGTGAGGTGTTGAAGTCTCCCAATATTATTTTATGAGTTACAATGTGTACATTGAGCTGTAGTAAAGTTTCCTTTATGAATATGAGTTCTTTCACATTTGGTGCATAGATGTTCAGAATTGAGATTTCATCTTGGTTGATTTTTCCTTTGACGTGTATTAAGTGTCCATTCTTATATTTCTTTATAACTTCTGGTTGAAAGTCAATTATAGCCGGGCGGTGGTGGCGCACGCCTTTAATCCCAGCACTTGGGAGGCAGAGGCAGGCAAATTTCTGAGTTCGAGGCCAGCCTGGTCTACAGAGTGAGCTCCAGGACAGCCCGGGCTATACAGAGAAACCCTGTCTCGAAAAACCAAAAAAAAAAAAAAAAAAAGTCAATTATATTCTATATTATAATGGCTAATACAGCTTGTTTCTTGGGACCATTTGCATGGAAAATTGTTTTCCAGTCTTTTATTCTGAGGTAGTATCTGTCTTTGTCACTAAAGTGTGTTTCCTGTATGCAGCAAAATGTTGGGTTCTGTTTTTGTATCCAGTCTGTTAGTCTTTGTCTTTTTATAGGGGAACTGAGTTCATTGATGTTAAGCGATATTAAGGAGAAGTGATTGTTGCTTCCTATTATTTTTATTATTAGAGGTGGAGTTATGCTTGTGTAGCTATTTTCTTTTGGGTTTGTTGAAAGAAGATTACTTTTTTTATTTTTCTAGGTTGTAGTTTCCCTCCTTGTGTTGACGTTTTCCATCAGTTATCCTTTGAAGTGCTGGATTTGTGGGAAGATATTGTATAAATTTGGTTTTGTCAGGGAATATCTTGGTTTCTCCACCTATGATAATTGAGAACTTGCTGGGTATAGTAGCCTGGGCTAGCATTTGTTTTCTCCTAGGGTCTGTAGGACATCTGCCCATGATCTTCTGGTTTTTATAGTTTCTGGTGAGAAGTCTGGTGTAATTCTGATAGGCCTGCCTTTATAAATTACTTGACCTTTTTCCCTTAATATTCTTTCTTTGTTTTGCTCATTCATTTTGATTATTATGTGGCAGGGGTGGGTTTCTTTTCTGATCTGGTCTATTAGGAGTTCTGTAGGCTTCCTGTATGTTCATAGGAATCTCTTTCTTTATGTTTCCGAAGTTTTCTTCTATAATTTTGTTGCAGATATTTACTGGCCCTTTAAGTTGGGAAACTTCGCTTTTTTCTATATCTATTATCCTTAAATTTGGTCTTCTCATTGCATCCTGGATTTCCTGGATGTTTTGGGTTAGGAGTTTTTTGCATTTTGTATTTTCTTTGACAATTGTGTCAATGTTTCTATGGTATTTTCTGCACCTGAGATTCTCTTTTCTTTCTCTTATATTCTGTTGGTGATACTTGCTTCCATCATTCCTGATCCCTTTCCTAGGTTTTCTATCTACCTGGTAGTCTCTCTTTGAGATTTCCTTATTGTTTCTACTTCCATTTTTATGTCCCAAATTGTTTTGTTCAATTCCTTAACTTCTTTGGTTGTGTTTTCTTGTAATTCTTTAAGGGATGTTTGTGTTTCCTCTTTAAGGGCTTCTACCTGTTTAAATGTGTTCTCCTGTATTTCTTTGAGGGATTTATTCATGTCCTTCTTAAAGTCTTCTATCATCATCATGAGAAATGATTTTAAATCTTAATCTTTCTTTTTTGGTGTCATGGGGTATTCAGGACTTGTTATGGTGGGAGAACTAGGTTTTGAAGATGCCAAATAACCTTTGTTTCTGGTGCTGTTATTCTTGCATTTGCCTTTCACCATCTGGTTATTTATTGTGCTACCTTCACTCACTGTTTCTGACTGGAGCCTGTCTGTCCTGTTATCTTGGTTTTGTCAGATCTTCTCACAGTCCAGCTGTCTCTGTAATCCTGTGATCCTGAGATCCTGATTGTAATAGCTCCTGGGAGTCAGGCTGCTTCTGAGATCCTGAAATCCTGATGTGCCCAAGCTCCTGAGATTCTGTAATCCTATTACCCTATGTTCCTGTGTGTGTTAGGGCTCCTGGGAGTCCTGCCTCCCCTGGGTTTTGGGGGATTTGGTGCAGAGCTGGCACTCTAGGGATGCTCTGAGGACAGGCACAGACTAGAAGGGTCCCATGCCACTGGCCTTGAGAGAGTTCCTGGGTCCCTGGGTGTCACAAATTACTCCCTGTTTGGGAGAAGGTGGTGTTGTGGCCTATGCGTCTACACTCCTGGCGTGTTAGAGCTCCTGTGAGTCCAACTTTATCTTGTTTCTGAATTTTTTATCTAGTCAAGTAGAAAATAAATATTTTTTCTGTAATATTGTCATGACTATGACGCACTATGAACAATTTTTCCCTCTTGTCACATATTTTCTCTTCTAAATGACTTTTGTGATTTTTTTAAATCTTTACTTTGTTCTCTTTGATAATTTTTGTCTGCTACATTTTATATCACTAGACTTTGAGGCCTGCATGGCCTAGAATGACTGCTATGACATGGTTTCCTACCCCTGAAGCTGAGTCAGGAAAATGGGGACCTCCATGAGTGCTTACAGTTGTTTTGTACATAAGGCTTGTTCATATAATAATGTCTGGGACTGTGTAAGGGTATTCTGGGTCATGGTTGGGCAGTTGCCTAGAACCCCGAGATTCTGTGTGAGAGCCAGCAGTTTGACACGCACCCAGAACCCAGGGTCCTGAAAAGCAATCTGGTCTCCATAGAATTACATTGTTCAGTCATGTAGGCCAGACAGCCCCTCCCAAAGCTCAGAGGTAGAGGGTGTGACTATAGGCCTCAGACCCTAGGGATTTACATACTAATGAAGGGCAGAGGGCAGAACAAATTAAGCATGCCTCCCCAGATCCTCCCCTGACCTTCCCCTTTTCCCCCTCCCTATATAACTTGAGACTGCCCTGAGTTTTATGGGAGTACTTCCAGTATCATCCATCATCCTCCATGACAATAAACCCTTTTGGAACCAAGGACTTCCTCGTGTTATTGGGGTCTGCCACTATCAAAGCCTCAGGCCACTGGAACCTTAGACATTCCTCCTGCATGATGGACCCACCACAATGTGGAAACCCACTGGGACTCCACAACGGCCCCCTATATTTTTTCCTACAATAATGTACATAATACACTTTATGTTCCTCCTTTGAGAAATGCTTTCTCCACCAAAATTATTAGTGAATGTCCTATCTGCCATTGTTAATGACTCCATGATAATTAGAAGCAGCATGAATCCAGGTGGTAAGGTTATGTCTAAGTCATATGATAAATAGTGTGACCTTCAAGGCAACCCAACTCCACAAAATATAAGGATGCAATATGAATTTCTGAGGGATTTCACAGACCTAAAACAACAAAGTCAGCTGCACTATGAACTAGTTTGCCTCAAAGATATTAAGGAAGGAGATAAAGAGATTTGGGAAGCACTGATCACAGAGCAAAATCCTACCCAGGTAAGTTTATTGTTTGTGCTTATAAAGGCAGGCAGATTGCTGAGTTCCCGGTCAGCTTGGAGCAGAACAAGTTTAGGCCCCAGGTACAGTAGAAATGGTGATCTCAGAGCACAGTCTCATGTAGCAAGCTTACTATCTGTGCTTCTAAAGGTAGGCCAAACTTTGAATTCATTGGCTATGTTTTTTTAAAAAAGTGTACTTTCTGTCTTCTAAGATGAAGTGGCTAAGGTCATAAAATGATGATTCATGGGAAAATAAAAAAGGATATATAAATAAACACCTGGGCCTTGGTCTGCAAGAGAGAGAGAGCCTCTCTGAGAGAAGTGCTTGAAGAGTGAACTCAGCTCTTTTAAAATAATTTCCTAGTAAGAGGTGAGCCGTCTACAAATTTCTGAAGAGCTGTTTCAAGCAGAACAAATGGCTGTCAGCTTGTAGCCTACAGTTGACATCTAGTTGTTTGGTTTTTTTTTTTTTTTGACACTCTCAAACACCTCTACTTCAGTGTTGAGGCCTATTCGTTTTAACATAACTATCACCATTTTATATTCAGTCTCCAATTTGCTCCTAAGGTGAAATTAAGTCCACGATCTCAGATTCAACTTCTCAAAAGTAAATATCTATAAATAACACTAAAGATGTTTCATATTAGCCAAAAATTTATGATTTAATCACTTGTAACCAGTTATCTCAATGTTATGAAATTCCCCTGTTCACAAGTTGTCCAACACCATTCTTACCTCATTCAGGCCAATCAGCTTAAATTCTAGCTGATAATAATTTGCCTAGTGAGCCAAAAATGTTGTATCACTTTACTGCTTGTCTTTGAATCTTTGTACATTGTAGTTCTCATAAAAATCCTGCCCTGAAGACTGACTGGTGCCACAATTAGCTTTGACCTTCTTGTGTTTCTCGATGTCTAGTATTATTGTGTGTGTTTAATAACCTATTTTTTTCTCACCTGAGATTGGTATAATATGATTTGTGTAGCAATTCCCAGACCTTAATTCTCAGAACCCCTGTCCAAGCTGAGGCTGGTCCTTAGCATCTAGATTTGGTCAGTTTAACAATTTAAAGTAATTATCAAATCACCCCTGCATATGCCACATACATATATAGATAGCAGATATCTGTTGATGATGATAATAGATTTTAGATAAATGATAGAGATAGAATACAGATAGGTGATATATGATAGATAGAGATGATAAATATGATAGATGATGGTTATGACAGATTGATAAATAATAGAATGGTAAGTTATAGAGATATGGATAGAGAGATAGATGATAGAGAGACAGAAAATAAGTAGATAGATAGATGATAGATAGATAGATAGATACATACATACATACATACATAGATACATATATAGAGATATATAGACAGACAGATAAATAAATAATAGCTACAAGGAGAGATACATAATAGATAAATATATATAGTTAGATTTATAGATATATAGATCATATATGATAAGTAAGTAGATTAACTATGAATGATAGAAAGATAATTTGTAGTTAGATAGATGATGATAGATAGATGATAGACAGATAAGTAGTAGATAGATAGATAGATAGATAGATAGATAGATAGATAGATAGATAGGTTAGTTAGAGCTTCATTACCATTATGAGACACCATAACCAAGGTAAAACTTATAAAGGACTTCAGTTAGTTGTGACTTGCTTACAGGTTCAGAAGTTCAGTCTTTAACAACATGACAAGAAGCAAAGCAATATCCTGTCAGGCATAGCATTGGAGAAGTTAAGAGTTCTGCATCTTGTTCCAAAGGCAAATTGGAAAAGACTTGCATCCTCTGGCAGCTAGGAGGAAGTACTCTAAGCTCACTCCTATAGTGACACAATTCATCCAACAAGGCCACAACTACTCTAACAAGATCACACCTCCTAATAGTGCCACTTCCTTCATCAAGTATTCTCAAACCACCATATTTCATTCACTTGTCCCCATAGGCTTGGTCAAACACATGAGCCTGTAGGGACAATACCTAGCCATAGCATGATGCTAAATCATTTAGTCTACCTTCAAAAGTCCCTATAGTCTATAAAAATGCTAAAAGTCCAAAGCTCAAAATCCCTTCTGTTGTTCAACTTAACTGTAATAACCTATAAAATCAAGAGAGAGAGAGAGAGAGAGAGAGAGAGAGAGAGAGAGAGAGAGAGAGAGAGATCACATGCCTTCAAAATTGCAGGATTTAATTACCGTATCAAATTGACATACTGAGGAAACACTGGACCAAAGTAAGACCAAAAGTCATCTGGGCAAACTCCAAATTCTGCATCTCCATGTCTGTTGCTAAAGCACTCTTCAGATCTTCAATTATTTTCTGGTTTGTTAACTGCAGCATAGTTTCTTTTCTTTGGCTGGTTCCACTCCCAGTTAGCTGCATTCCCCAGCAAGTATCCCATAGCACTACCACCTCAAACATCTTGGGGTTTCTAAGCAACTTCAACATTACAGCTTCTTGTTCCGGTATCAGATATCCACATAAGATCTTCTAGGTTTGTTCAAGCTGCTTGAGTCACATCTCCTGCTTTGCCTTCTGTAGAACTCTAGGTTCAGGTTGATTCCACTCCTTTGCTGCTTCTGTTCTTCATGATCATCTAACAGTACTGGCATTTTGAATTTCTTTGAATGTTTTGTTGCAAATAGGCTTAACCAATAACCTCTCATAGGCTCTTTACATGATATGGTAAATGTCAACTTCCTAGCCTGACCCCTTCAATCCTGGGCCAACAATTGCAACTGAAGCTTCACCTTCTCCAATAGCCTTCCCTGGTCTTACAGAGTACCAAGCATCAGCTTCACTCCATGACGCATTCGTACCTTCAAAACTCATGCTACCCGGGTCATTCTTACACATTACCAAGTAAAGCTGCAGCGTGAGATTCAACCTTGGATATCTTTTGAACACAACTTTTTTGTGCTCTCATAAAACAATTCCCTAAAAACTTTACCTCAGCGATTCTGGTATCTTCTTAATAACTGTGGACTTCTTACCTCTTGCTAACCAGCATTGATTGCCCTAGTAACTAACCCCTTCTGTTCCAGGGATGAATGACTGAAGCCACTGAGTTCTGCTGCTTGTTATAGCTGGAAAATATAAACCTTAAAGTTCAGAGGTTTAGTCCATTATCATTATGCCTGAAAGCATGTCAGCATTCAGGCAGACATTGTGCTGAAGAGGTAACTAAGAGGTTTACATTTGGAAGCAGGAAGAGACAGTGAGCCAATGGGCCTGGAAAGGGCTACTGAATCCGCTAATCTCTCCTCTCAGTGACACTTTCTCAAACAAGGCCATGCTAAATTCAGCAGGCCACAGCTCCAAATACTGTCACAGTCTAATGGCCAATTTTTATATAAACCACTACACCAGTCTTGGGCATATACATAAAGTATGCTGCTTATGCCTACCCAAAAGACACTTGCTCAACAATGTTTATTGCTCTTCTATTCAGAATGGCATGAAATTAGTAACATTCTAGATATTCCTCAACAAAATAAATAAAGAAAACATGGTACATTTACTTAATGGAATATTACAGCAGGTAAAAATGGCACTGTACTTTGGGGAATTTTTTGTTTTGCTTTTTATTCTTTTGTTTTGATTTTTGTTGTTGTTGTTGTTTCTCTTTTCAAGACAGACTTTAGCTGTATTACTATGAATGTCTTGGAATACACTCTATAGACCAGGATCTCCTTGCAATAGGAGATCTCCTGCCCCTGACACCCAAGTGCTGGCAATAAATGCCTGTGCCACCACTGCACTTCCACAGCTCCAGAGTTCCATTTTCATTAACCATGTGTTGTCTCACAACCATCTATAATGAATATGAAGGTGAAATAAATGAAGTTGCCAAAATTGAGAGAGATAGAATTCCATCCAACCCTTGTTACTAAATGAAGATTTCAATACCAAACTCGGGTTCCATGTAATTGAATTACTGGCCAAAGTGTCTCATGGGAATCCTGAAACAACTCAAGCTATTGACAAGACTGGTGGCTGTTATCCAGAAACTTACAGCAAGAGTATATTGCTGAAGACAACAACTACACAATTCATTATACATTGTGAAGTGGAGCTCATGCCTAGACAGAGCCTTCTCCATTACATTCTCTAGCCTTTGGTATAGGAAACTGCTCAGCCTGCTCTCAAAAGAAAAAAAAATGTAAGCACGAAGACAGCCACAAATAATGGTCTATGCTGTGCAAGATATGCTGTCCAAAGTTTCCACAAAGCTGGACTGAGTAACCAGCCAATATGTGATTTGACTTAAGGGCCACTCCACTGGCTGGATCCCATAAACAACACTGTTTGGGTGACAAAGAACCAGAGATTAAATATCCCATGGACCAGGGCTAAAGCCAAATGTTTCTGGTCTTAAAATAACAACAACAACAGAACAGTAATAAAATGACTCCTAACAGCAGTCTGCTATATTGATAGATCTTTGCCTTGTTCAGCCACCATCGGAAAGACTTGCTCTTGCAGCACATGGAAGCAAATACAGGAACCTATAGTCAGACATTATGTAAAGATCACTAGACCTTGGAAAACTCAGCATTACGTAGATATTTTCATTAATGCCTTTCCTCAGAGCCCAGGGAAATTCTGGAAGAGAAGTGAGAAAAACATAAGTATAAGGGAAGACTGAAGACACCAAAAAAATAAAGCTTTAATTCTACATGAGCTTTGCTCATATAAACCCAGAGATGGATGCAGCATGGACATGTCTGAACCAGGTCTTCTGACTATATTAGAACCTCCATTTTACTGTTTGCATGTGATTCCTGAGTGTAAAAACGAGCTCCTGCTGATTTCTCCTGTTTTGTTGTTGTTGTTGTTTTGCTTTTGCTTGCCTAACTTCTGTGATCAATGTACTTTATTTTTACCTCTTTCAAGCTTGCTTTTTTTTTTATTGAGAAACAAAAGTAGTGAATCTTGAGGGGTAAAAGAAAAAATAATGATGTCTACTTTAAAAGTTTATTCTTTTAAATTAAAACTGATAAAGAAACTTGGATTTGGTATGTCTCAAATTTCAATAAATGCATTGATATATATTTTAGAAAAGTATATTTCAAAGTTTACTTTTACATAACAAATGGACTAATTATGTCATTTATTATTAAAGTTAATATATATGAATATATATATATATATATGTGTGTGTGTGTGTGTGTGTGTGTGTGTGTGTGAAAATGATGACATGGAACTCTTCTCAATGTTTCCTTCCTGAGAGCTAGCTTTCATGCTATGAGATGGTGCAATTCAAGCTTACAGATAATGGAAATAACCAAAAGTCCTGCCAAGGTAAGATAGCTATGAATATCAAAAGAAAAAGAAAGGCTTGTAGGGTATATAGGTATTTATTGGATCTCATACCTTGATGGTAACAAAAAGTTTACTAATCGAACTTAAAAACTACAAGAAAAATCATACCTTGCCCTAGAGATCTATTCAAATTATCCAGGGCTAATGAAATGATGGATCTTATAGGAATACTCACTATCTCCATTTCAGTAAACTAGGCTAATCCTTAACTATATTTCAAATATTTGTTGTTACAACTACAGCTAAGTAGGCTTTATCTGTGTTTATGTTTGGAGGTGTGTTTGTTATAATAAATAATTATATATATATATGTATATATATATACAAAATAATAAATTAAAAAATAATTTGTAGATTTGAAAAAGAGTAGTGAGTAATACATGAAAGTCTTTAGAGGAAGGAGATATAAAAGGCAAATGCAATAATTATAATCTCAATAAAATATATGAAAAAATATTGGGGAAAATTCTAGGAGTTTAAAGCCATGTTTTTATGTCGGCCTCTATTGTCGAATTAACAATGACCATGACATAAAATTTTTTACAAAGAAGTGGCTGCTTATTGAGCCTTTTTGAAAACTAGGAAAGAGAATTCTGCCACTGAACTTTCTATTTCAAGAGATTAAACAAGAAAACTGAAGTCAGCAATCATTTAAGGTGAATACAGTTTTAGAAAGCTCTATCTAAAGCTATGTAGTGCTCTTTGACATTTTCATGATTACAATGTGTGAAGAGACAATGTAATCAGTGGTGACTTATGAAAATACTGAGTTGGTTAGGTTTCCATTGCTGTGACATAGTACCTGAGAAGATTAGCAAAGGTTTATTTTAGCTGAGAATTTCCAAAGGATTAGTCAATTGTCACTTAGGCCTATGATAGCATACCATATCATGTTAATGGCAAGTATGGTAGGCCTAGTCACATATTCATTATCCTAAAGAAAAGACACAGAGCAGGGGGAGGGGAAAGAACAGAGAATCTTGATATTTCTTTGAAGTTATACATTCAGTAATATAACTTCATCTACAGGGTTCTGTCTCCTAAATGTTTCCCACATCACTGCAGTGCCACAGGCTACAGACTACAGCTTCAAGACATAGCTCCTGGACATTGCTGTAGATACAGACTGTGACCCAATGAATCACAAATTCTTACAAAGCTGGACACAAACAAGTACAAAGGGAATAGACAGTTCTTATGTCTTATTCTAATTCAATGATGAAGAGAAGTAACTTCTCTCTTGTCATTGCTGAGAAATGGAAGTTTTGCAATAGAAATTATTTAATATTAATCTAGCCTTTTTTACATCAACTTTGACTAGTCAGTTCCCAAATAAAAGACACATGTAACCTTTATATTTACAATAAGCTTTACATAGCATAAGAGCTTCACAGATATCTACCCTCTATGTTCTTAGGATCTACTTTGCTATTGATAACCCTGAATTATTATTTTCTATGTTTCATCTGGGCTGCTTTCACCTCAGGGTCATGTTTTTATGACCTACCTAACCCATGGCGCTTCTGCTTCCTCCTTCTTCACCTACTTCTCCCATCATGGTTCTCCTCTTTGCCTCAAGCCCAGGAACCATAAACTCTGCCTTTGTCTCTTCTACATAGATATTGGCTGTTGGCATTTTTATTTACCAATCAGAAATAACTTGGGAGCAAGGTCATATAACTTCTACTTATGGACTACCTCACCTCTGAGGGAATCAGGTATTGAGAAAACACTATTAGCATTATACAAGCATCCTCAGACCAACAAATTATAGAACTTCTTGTCTCCTGGCAGAAAACATGCATTTCAGCACCGTTTCAGTCTACTAAGTTTAATGATCTTTTCAGTTACAACATCTTTGGTCAAATTTGGTTCAAAGTAAATGATATACATGAAATAAGGTTCATGAACATTGGTCATAAATTTAACTGACTTAATCTTTACATCTCTTGGGTTTTCTCCTTTTATTATTTCGCCTACTCTCAGTCTCTAAGATTCTTTTTCATTTCTATGTGCTAGCTTTCTCTATCAAGCCATGGGATGCCAATGACTGCTTTGAATCCTTCACCATTGGAGAGTCCTTAATAAGAAGTAGTATTACCTGCTATCTTATTATTATCACTTAAAGAATATTTGTTTTCTTATGAAAGACAGAAAAGGATAAAGCTATATGGAAGGAAAGTGTAAAGTGGGAGGAGGACAGGTAGAGGAAACTTTAATCGGATTATAGTGTATGAATAAAAAAAGATCTATTTTTTTTTCATTAAAGAAGATTGACTTTTTCAGAGTTGCAGAGAAAGTCTAGTGATTAGGAGTACTTTTTTGTGCAAAGCCTCTAGGTTTAGCATTAGGACCAACATGGTAGCTCAAAAACATTTATGCATCTGAAATCAGGGTATCTGGACACTGCTGACTGGCTTGTTGAACATCTCTTTGCATAACAGCTTTGGCCACATGGACTAATGTGACATCACCAGTCATTAATCAACAAAATGTTCTATAGACTTGCCTACAATCCAATATTAAGAGCCATTTTCTCAGCCTTGGGTATTTTACACAGATTATTCTGGCTTATGGAACGTTAACATCAAATTTAAACAGAACTTTATATTTCATAATATGTCATCTTACTGGTTTCACCCCTTGAGTCTAAGAGACTAAATTTGAGGGTTCAGACTTCATCTCAGGAACCTGACCTACATTTGAATTCAAGGCCAGTACCTAACATTAGTTTCCAAGTTAACATCACCCCCCAACAAAATCTGAACCTAGTGCCAGTTTCTAGGCTAACAATAAGACCTGTACTTTCAGGTTAATCTCCTCCAATAAACCTGAGTCTAACATCAGTCTCCAGCCAGGATATCACCCCCACCCACCCACCCCCTCCAAATCTACACCTCCAAGTTACAAGCCTTCCCCTGAAAAACAACCACCAATTAGGTAGAAATCAGAAATTATGTTTATGATTTGGTTCCCCCAGTACCTGCCAGTTACGCTAAAGGCCACAGTAGCCCTCCAATTAAATGCTTGCAAGGCAAGAAATACACTTCACTTGCTGTTTACTAAGACATTGCCAACTGAATGTTTGGGACTCTTCTCCACAAAAACCAATCTGCATGTTGACAGTGGCCTGAGCCCAAGTTTGAGCTTGTTGTTTCCAAATGTATATTTAGCCAACTGGACCACATACCTTATGTTGTGATTTGGCAAGACCTCCTAGAGAACCCACCCTCTTCGCTTAAACTTCTCCCCACAAAGGCAGAAGTTCTTGTTTTGACTACCAAAGAGCCCAAGGATACAAAGGAAGAGATACCAGATCATCAATCTACTTCCGCACCATGTTCTCCTAGGAGGAACAGAAGAGGATGTTATCTTTATATCCCCAAATTATTCAACTCCTCAGATGGAACAAGAAGCTATGCAGGAGGCAGCTCCATCTCAGGGAGGGGGAAATGGATCTGCTGCAGGGAAACAAAGCTGAAGGCCAGTTGCCTCCTGAGCCAGAGTCTGTTGTTCTGCACTTTTATGAAGTTGGGCCAGTCAATGACCAAGGGAACCAACCTTATCACTATTAGCCCTTTACAACTAGTAACTTTTTAAAAAAACAACTTTTGCAGGTTCTTTTCACCACAGAAGAGCAGAAGAAAATCCAGGCTGATACCAGAAACCTGATTCCAGGCCCAACTGGGGAGACCACCAGTTACCAAGTAACTACTGATGCCTGCTTTCCCCTGGATTCACCCAGACTGGGACTTTAACTCTATTGAAGGTAAGAGGAGCCTCTTGGTTTACTGTCAGGCTCTGATAGGATGTCTCAAGGCAGTTGAAAGAGAGCCCACCACCCTGACCAAAGTGTATGACATTAGACAAAGAGAGATTAGGAGAAAGAGATTCTGAGGGACTCAGGGGTATTGAAAGTGACAGAAAAGAAATAGATGAAAGGAAGGAGGCAAGAGACTCACGTCCTGGCAGCCACTGCCAAACTAGAAGACCATAAGAAACCACTAAACCAGGTGAATTGAAAAGAAAGGGATAAGGAGGAATCCAAGGATAAAAAATGATGCCGCATAGGAAAGAGCCAATGTGCTTATTATAAAGAAGAGGGCCACTGGGTCAGAGGATGCTCCAAAAGGAAGCCTATCCAAACCCTGGCCTTAAAAAGAAGATTAAAAAATAGGGCAGATGTTGTTCAGATCCCCTACCCATTCTAGGGTAACACTAAATTTAGACAGGAACCAACCAACTTAGTTCATAATTAATATAAAGTCCAACATTCTGTCTTGATAAAACCTAAAGATAAAGTCTCTTCAACAGTTTATAAATGGCTTCCCAGTGGCAGCAGAAACAAAACATGTCTGAAAGAGACCGGAGACCTCTTGGAGGCCCTAAAAATTTGGACTACTGAGCCTCTCCTAAGAAGGTGCAACTGTGTCAACCATAGGTGGCCTCCCTATACTCAAGGGGTGCATACTCAGACTCTGAGTCCTGGCATCAGCCAATGGCCAACGTGTCAAAGTTGCTGGTCCTCCTGTTTATACATCATTGCAGTAATGGCTTTCTGATTAAAGATGATGTCAGATGATGTCAATTTTTCTTCTTAAAATCATCCAGCATAAGTTTTCATGCCCCAGCTGCCTTAAGCCCAACTATTCTGCTGCCTGACTCAGACATTGATAGGGCCTCTGCATAACTTCTTAGACATTTTCACTGATATACATGGGAACAGCCCAGATCTTCAGGACCCCTCCTTAATGGATGCAGCCATAATGTGGTTCACCAATGTCAACAGCCTCATTCATGATGGACAAAGATATGTTGGGGTAGTAGTGGCCTGAAATACTGAGATCATATGTGCAAAGTCACTCCTGGAATATAATCTCAGAAACCTGAACTGGTAGCTGTACCTAAGGTGTTAGAACAGAGAAAAGACAAAATGCCTTTACTACCACTCATGTCTATGGCCTTATTTACAGGGAGAGGAGCCTTCTCGTGGCAGAAGAAAAGACTATGAAAAATAAAGAAGAAATCCTCTCCATAGTGAGGTCTCTATGGGAGCCTACAAAAAAGCTGGCTATTATCCACTGCTTAAGACATCAGAGAGGGAAGGACCCAATTTTTCAAAATTGAACCTCTCTTGCCCCAGATTTACTTGGATCCAGGGGATCCTACACTCTCTGATTACCCTAAGTATTCAAAATCTGGGCCAGAAACCTGCCCATGTCTCAGTGTCATAAGGAAAAGTGTAGGACAGAATATTACAAACTACTTGTACCAGAGAAAATAGGTCTACACATATTGAGAATGATCTATTGTACTTCACACATGGGAGCCTGTAGAATACAGGGCTTAGTTCACCAGTTCCACATCAGAATTAGAGATGTCAATTAAAAAATAACACCAATTGTTAAGAACTATAAGGCCTGTCAATTCACCAATGCAATTACTAATGAGAAGAACTCAAGTACTCTATACAGGTGCTCCAAGCCAGGAGTCTATTGGGA
>NW_021605388.1:0-7329 GCF_004785775.1 Grammomys surdaster | reverse complement strand
CTACTGGGTACATGGAAGTATTCATTGTTTGCATAAAATTCCTTAATTTAGCAATCTCACTGTGGTTGTGTTCAAAAGTGACAGTCACATGAAAGAAATCAAGGCTGACATCTTTTTATTTATGATGACATCCCATTGTGAGGTTGTGATCCAGATTCTCTGTGCACCTAAATATCTCCATTTTCTAAAGCTGACTTCTAGGGTAGAGTTCATCTCACCGTAAATGATAACAACCCTTGCTGTTGATGTCATAATTTGATTATCATATATCTTAGCCCTTGTCATGTATATCTGCATGATTTCTGGGATCACATTCACAAAAGCTAAACAGACCCCATATCCTTGCATTTCTTCTCTCAAGTTTGAGAGAAACTGAATACTCTGGTCGTCATTTGAGATGACCAGTCCAATCCAAGTCCGTCTAAAATGAAGTGTCAAGGAGACCATGCCATGGGACAATTGTGTGTCCTGGGTTGCTATCTGATAGACATAGGAAAACTGGTCATGGTCACTCAGGTTAGGATTAAATGGTCCAAAGAAAATCTAAAAGATGTAGAAGAGAAGGAGAAACATCCACATGAGGAATATGATTGGTAGGAAGTTTGGACTTATATACAAATAACATTACTCACCTTTCAGAACTCCCATTAAGGATAGTAAAATAATTCTGTAAATGGCATGTATTGTTCCTTTCGTATTCTAGACTATTCTTGTCATCTCTGAGCATTCTAGAAAAATGTTTTGCCTATTTCCTACAGTGTGTCTATGATCTGATTTTATATCCTTTATAATATGTGTAAAACAGCACACACAGAAACACATGCTGACCAAGGTTTCTCCCTAAGCAACTGTGAGTGGACTGAATATTATGAACTCATCCAGTGTCACACATTCTCACCTTCACACTCTTAAAACAACTTGTCATTTTTAAGGTTGCCATCCATGATGGTCCTGTAAATTGTATATCACAAATTCTCTGTATTTCACAGTTATAATTAACAAAAACAAAATAATTGTTTTTTGGTGAAGATTTTTCATCCAGAAGTCCAAATGTGTCTTCACACATGCTAACAATTCGGGTAAACATCAAAGACATGTTGGGTAAAAGATAAGGATTCTTGTTGATCTCATCAGTAGCAAAAAACATTACTAAAAACTCCTCATATCTTCTTGCTGGTATGCTACAAGAAGCCAAAGGAATGATTAAGGATGATGTACATGACATGAAATTTTCTGCTAAATTGCAGTAATCATTGTGCTATGAAGAATGCTAAGCTTCTGTGTAAGTGCTACTTTTGCTTAAATAAGCCTTAGAAATTAGAGATCTTTGGGGTTGAATATAATTTAAATATTCCTCAAAATATGTTACTGTAGTGTGATACTTTTTATAATCAAGAAAATCCGTAAAGACGTTGTTTTATCTCTGAATGCCATTCCCGAACTAGTGTCAGGAGCTGACAAGGAGAAGCTAAAAGCTAGCAGATGATCTTCCTGAGATGGGTCTGCCTTAGATTTAAAAAACTCTATGATAGATTTCCTCTTGTAGTCAAGTTCCAGGGAACATTTATTTTAGGAATGATTCCTGCTATTTATATGCTTTCCTTTTGTTATTAAATATATATGGCAACCACTAGGTATTAGCCCATCCTTTCGAGCGGATCTCTGCAGATGAAGATATAATGTCTTGTAGTAATGCTATATTGATAAATGAATGATTTCTTAATCCTTAATGATGATCCTATAGGAATTCCTAAAAATATAGTAATCTTTAGCTCTTTCATAATACAATGCTATTAAATTCTTTCTGGCAGTCAAGACTGCAATGAGAACTCTGCCAGTCTTTAATGTTTTGAGTTAATTGCTTCTGAGATAGCAAGCAGGCACTTCTACTCAGAGCATATTCCAAGAGCTTCTAAAACAATTAACCTAAGGTCTTAAAAAGGGAACTAACGATTCACTATAAGTGCTAGGACACAAAATAAAATATTGACTGGTGTTACCCTTCCAAAACTTCACTAATTACTTAGTCATAGATGTTATGGTTTCTAACTCTCCATGAACCTGTAGAATTGTGACAAATGATGAATGGTTAGCCACATAATTACTCCTAATGGATGTGCATGTAAACATTGTCTGCTGTGGTCAAAAAATGTGGTCTAGAACTAAACAGATAATTCAGAGTAACCTCAAATGGTTGAGAAGCACTTAAAGAAATGTTCAAAGTCCTTAGTGATCAGGGAAATGCAAATCAAAAGAACCGAGATTCCACCTTACACTAATCAGAATGCCTAAGATCAAACCTCAAGTGACATCATCTGTTGTCGAGGATGTGGAGAAAGAGAGAAACACTCCTCTGTTGCTGATGGGATTGCAAACTGGTACAACCACATGGGAAATAAATCTGGAAGTTTCTCAGATAATTAGAAATAGATCAACCTGAAGACCAAGATATACTCTTGGTATATCAAAAGATGCCCCACCATAACAGTGGGGCACATGTGTCACTTTGTTCATAGCAACCTTATTTATAATATCAAGAAGCCAGAAACAACACAGATGTCCCATAACAGAAGAATGGTTACAGAAAATGTGGTTCATTTACACAATGGTATGCTACTCCTCTATTGAGAATGAGGACATCATGAGTTTTTCAGGCAAATGGATGGAACTAGAAAATATTATCCTGAGTGAGGTAATTCAGACTGAAAAGGACATGCATGATACATACTCACTAATAAGTGGATCTTAGCCAAAAATACAGAATACCCAGTACACAATCCACAGAACTCAAGAAGGTTATCAAGCTGAAGGGCCCAAGTGAGGATGCCTCATTTCTACCTGGGAAGGAGAAGAAAGCAATGACAGAATGGGGGAGGGATTTAGGGAGGGAGGAATAGAACGAAGGAGGGAGGGACCTAGGTGGAAAAGTGGACAGGGAGGGAAAGAGGGGATCATGATAGATGGAACAGGAGTGAAGCACTGAGGGCCAGCAGAAAGAATCGAAACAGGCAACCTTGGTAGGTAGGAGGTGGGGGGACTGTTTAGAATGTACCAGAGATCTGGGAGGTGAGAGGCTTTCAGGACTCACAGGCAAGGACCCTAGATGAAATGCCCTACAGTGGGGAGAGGGAACTTGTAGAGCCCATCTCCAGTAGAAAGACAGGACATCAAGTGGAAGAATAGGGTTGCTATCCCACAGTCAAAAGCTCTGACTCAGTATTGTTCCTGTTTATAAGAACTTCAGGGAGAAAAATGGAGAAGAGCCTGAGGAAAAGGACATTCATTGACAGGTCCAAATTGGGATCCATCCCTCAAGGCCTTACACTATTACTGATACTGTGGCATGCTCACAAAAAGAGGCCTATAATGACTGCCTTCTATAAGACCCAATAATTAGCTGAAAGAGTCAGATGCAGATATTTACTCCCCACCTGTGGACAGAAACTGCTGACCCCTATGGTTGAATTAGGTAGAAGCTGGAAGAAGCTGAGGAGGGGGATGACCCTATAAGACCAGCTGTCTCAACTAACCTGGATTTCCAAGATCTCTCAGACACTGGGCCACCAACTAGGTTGCATACACCAGCTTATTTGAGGGCCCCAACACATATGCAGCAGAGGACTGCTGGGTCTGATCACATTTAAAAAAGATACACCTAACCCTCAAGAGACTGGAGGCTCCAGGGTTTGGGAAGGTCTGTTGGGGTGGGCATTGATGTTGAGGACATCCTCCTGGAGATGGAGGGAGGAGGTATGAAATGTGGAACAGTCAGAGAGTGAACTGGGAGGGGGATAAATTCTGGACTGTAGAAAAAGATTAACTAAAATAAAAATAAGAAAGTTCACTGTCAACCCTAGGACCTAGTTTAATCTCCTGTGCCAACATGGTGTGAGCAGAGAAGTGAGTCCTGCCAGCAGTCTATACACATACAGTGAAAGAGAGAGAGAGAAAGAGAGAGAGAGAGAGAGAGAGAGAGAGAGAGAGAGAGAGGAAGAGAGAGAGAGAGAGGAAGAGGGAGGGAGCTGGGCAGTGGTGGCATACACCTTTAATCTCAGCACTTGGGAGGCAGAGGCAGGCAGATTTGAGTTTGAGGCCAGCCTGGTGTACAGAGTAAGTTCTCAGACAGCCAGGGTTACACAGAGAAACCCTGTCTTAAAGAAACAAAAAAAAAATATGAAGAAAAAGAAAAAACTTGAATGACATCAAATTACTATTTTCTAACTTTCTATTGATTTGAGTTTCCCTTCTATATTAAGGAATTTAATCATCAAGTAAAATTACATAGTGATACACAAAAAAGTTTTTATTTTCAAAATTTTCTATTATGAATCAAATTCTTTATCATATTGAGTGTTTTAAGAATCAAATAAGACATCAAGATATTTCATGTTTCTTTTTATATTCAAATCCCTTAGTACCCTAAAATATCATTGACACATATTGATTAATGTCCATAACTCAGGATCCTATCTCTAATGCTTGTGTGCAAAATATTCTATGGAAATTAAACATAGTAAAAGAGGGCAAAACACTAAAGAATAAATCATAAAGAAAATACTCAAAAGCCATTATATGATACCACCTGACATATAGTGAGAGTATTCAAAATGCATTATATAACTGCGTAACTTCTCTAAAAATCAGTTTACTTAAAAATGATTATCTATGTTTCTGTAAGCAAATTTTACAAATCTCAATACAGAAAAAACTTTTTGAAGTTAAACATTAAGAAAATGCTAATCTCAAGCACAGTGAGAAAAATTATAAATAATGATATTCCCATGAAATTTATAGAGCATGATTTCATATTTTTCAAAGGTTAATGTTCATCAAGCATGATAATTATTTTAGAATACATTTTATTTACATTTATATATCCATTTCAAAATATAAAAGATAGTATACCACAAAAGAGGTATATTATCCTGTAGGCTCATCTATACATCAATTTAATGTTAGTTTTAGTTTGAATGTTACTATGTCAACTTACTAAAAATGATATCAGATTCCTCTATACATCTCAGTTTTCCTAATTCTTTGCCATCCTTTAATTGATATCTGAGCATTGACATCTATCTATTCTTCATACGAAATGTGTTTATCTGTCCCAGTATTGTCTCCCTGTATGTCCGTTACTAATAGTGTTTACGTCCCATCAGAAGGAAAAACACCAAACATGGTCAGTTGAGAATTTACAGCTAAGTCTTTCTTTTTAAACTACAAATATGTATTGACACGGTTCACATATTTGTAATTCTGATCTTTATTACTACAGACAAAAATGTCACTACTGATAAATTCTATTATTTTCTCAATGAGGTACGGGATAGCATAAGATACATTAGAAATAAGATTCCTTCTGACCTGTTATCCAGGAATAATAATGTGAAGCAATGTATCAAAGTATGCACAGTGTATTTTGGCTAGCAAGAGAAAAATGCATTCTTAAAATCCCAAAGAGGTGAAAAAGAAATAAAAGACGGGATGAGAGTCAGAGACAGAAAAATAGAGTAAACCTCTTTGAAAGGTGAATGATTTTTAATACTCCTTCCCTCATGATCTGCAGCTGACACTGATATCTCACACTTGAGATCTGAGAACTTATGTAGACATACTGAGAACAGCTTCTCATTCACTAGATATATTCGCCTATAATTTCTATAATGTTATATTTATTCACCAATTAATAGGAAAATTGACCACCTATCTGATAGTGATCATGGACCTAATCTGTGACTGGGCATATGCACAAGTGGAGCAAAATAGTACTCTGGTAACATAATCTGAAGCCTAGCTGGTTTTTTACATTTACAGTGTCCAGGATGACAGGAGAGGCTTATTGAGAGACTATATTTAAAAGCAATGTGTATGTATGTTCACAAATATATATGTGATATTATGCACATAATCATGTATACTAGACACACACAAATTTCAAGGTATGAATATATGACCAAAAGTTAGAGACCTAAATTAAATAACATTTTGATGAAGGCATTTAGACTGCATGCTCATATTGGAATCTTTGGCAGACAATTGGAGACAGGGAGCCTCTTGATATTCAGCTCCTAAGAGTGGGGAGAATTGTAAATTCAAAACAGACCAAGACACCTTTTGCAATGGCATCTTTCAACATCTAAAATACACAAGGAGGCAAAAAATAGAATCCAGTCTCTATCACTGTCCAGTTTGTGACCTGAAGACCAATGTACTAAAACCAAAATAATGTGACACATTTGAAAGAATTAAAGTAGAGATTGATATGATAATTGATTTTCAGTACTTACTAATGTAACAGGAAGAACAGGACAGAATCCCACAGTTGAGTGCACAACTATATATTTCTAATTCATGACACTGAAACAGGAAATAAACTCAATAACTTACCTACAGTTGATAATGTCTTTATAAAAATCTTCTTCTATAGGCCAGTCAGTTGCTAAAAGAACAAAACCACAGTCACTTCTCAAATCTCCATCATTATCTGAATTATTCTTTATCCTCCAAAAGCAAAGGGGTTCAGTCAAACTGCACAAGATGAGAGAAAACTTCAGGAGTGAGAAGAAAATAGTGAAAATACACAGATCCTTCATGTCTGCTAGGATCTGAGAAGGAGCAGTTGTGAAATCTGTTTCTTACACAGGCAAACATCACACTCACATTCACACCAATGTGTGTGTTTTAAGTCTATTGCTGTCTGAAAATCCACTTATTTATATTGTTCAGTTGCTTTCCATTCATCCTGTGCTATGTTCCCTGGATACATCGGAAAAAAATCTGGCCTCAAGCTCTGCATCTGAGGTCTGAAAACTTTTGATCAAAACATTTCTAAAAATATGTTGTAAAGATCATGTTCTCCATCCTCAGGTGTCATGATTTCATACCTATCCACGGCATCCACTCAAGGGACAATCTCCTGAGCAGCTTGGGCCACACCATGAGTTAACAGACATATGTATGAACACAATTGGCAATCATGATAATGGAATTTATCAGAACTTCCATAGTAAGCCAAGAGTTCAGAAGGTCATAATGGTCCCATGTTATTAACACTTTGAGTTGAATCATGGGATATTATGTCTTTCATTGCTTAGTCTAGGGAAGGGCAGTCTGACATACAATATCGAGCCAGGAGTTAAGCATTCTCTCTGTTGTACGTATAGTATTGCATTCTAGTCATGTTCGCAACATCTTTTTTTATATTACTCCATTATGCTGGCACTTCAAGTCTGTATGAGACTAGGTGCTTCCATTCCCACTGAGTCTAGACAAGGCAGCTGAGTTAGAAGTTCATACTCCACACACAGGCAAAAGCTTTTGGGATAGACT
>NW_021605387.1:0-12617 GCF_004785775.1 Grammomys surdaster | reverse complement strand
ATTTGTGCACAATTCCAGGAAATACAAAGAAGCCCTCATTTCCAGAAAGCATATCTGTGTTTGCCTAGAGACAGAGAGGAGAGTGTCAGAGTGAGGGAGCCGGAAGCGTTGCTAAGGGCTGAAGAACACCTTTTCAGCTGTGGTGAATATTCTGTGTGTCAAGTGTCAAACCTGCCGATTGCATACTTGAAATATGAGCAATTTGCCGTGAGTCACAAATATCTTAATGCAGCCTTAAAAGGTCAAAGGAAGAAAAGCCATGAAGAAATTCATTAAGCTATGGGGAAATGGGGAGTCACCAGATTTGTTTGCCATTGTGGGCTCAGCCACAACACCACCAGGAGAAGAAACAATGTTAGAAAGGTGCCAAACATGATGCAAAATGACAAAAGCACAGCTCTGGGAAGTAAATGAACTCCAAGCAAACCCAAGGAAAGGATCACAGGGAGAACATGGCTTCCAAATGAGAAATACAAAGCGACTACTAAAGGGGGGGGGTCTCAACTATTTTTATTATCTTTCTTTTACTTTCTTTATTTCTTCCTTCGTTCCTTCTTCACTTTCTTTATCCTCCTCCTTCTCCTCTTCCTCCTCCTCTTCTTTGGCAAGGACACTGTTTATTTTGAAAAAATTTTGCAATAAACACAGTGGAGAGCATCCAAGTAGCTGTCTATTCTTTTCCCTCATCTCTGTCCTCACAGGAGTCTGTCATAGGCAGGGTCTTACTGCTGTGAGCAGCCACCATGACCAAGACAACATTTATAAGGACAACATTTAATTGGGGCTGGCTTACAAGTTCAGAAATTCAGTCCAGTATCATCAAGGCATGGTAGCATCCAGGAAGGTATGGTGCAGGAGGAGCTGAAAGTTCTACATCCTAATTTGAAGACTGCTAGGAGAAGCCTGGCTTCCAGGGAGCTAGGAGGAGGGTCTCCAAGCCCACACCCACAATGACACACTTACTGCAACAAAGCCACACCCCCTAATAGTGCCACTCCCTGGGCCAAGTATATACAAACCACCACAGAACCCATACCTACTTCTACATAATCCTTCTCCAGGACAGCCATATCTTCTCGAGCCTTAGAGAACCCTCCTTCTTCATGCCCTTGCCCACATACCAGTGTACAAAAGCCCTCTTGGCATACATCAAGTCAAGCTTGTGGTCTGGGCAGAGACAGGTTTCAGCCATGGTGATTGCGTTACTCAGCATGCATGCTGCACGCTGCACCTTGGCCAGATCACCCACAGGCACCACAGTGGGTGGCTGGTAGTTGACACCAAACTTGAAGCCTGAGACACTGAATGTAGCACTTCATCTTGATGACAGTGATGGCAGCATTCACATCCTTGGGCACCGCATCTCCATGGCACAGCAGGCAGCAGGTTATGTACCCACCATGCTAAGGGACACATTTCCCCATCTGCTTGGCAGGCTCAAAGCAAGCATTGGTAAACTCTGCCACTGACAGCTGCTCATGCTGGCCTTCTCTATGGAGATGATGGAGCATAGGAGGACAAGGGGACGTGGATGAGAGGGTAAGGCACCAGGTTGCTCTGGGACTCTGTCACATCCACATGGAAGGCCACATCAGAGCACAAGAAAGCTGTGATCCAGGAGTTGATTTGGCTGATGAGGTGGTTGAGGTTGGTATAGGTTGGGCCTACGATGTCCCTGTTATGGTAGCAATTGTTCTAGATGGCCTCGTGGTCCACTATGAAGGCACAGGCTGAGCATCCCAGGGTGGTATGTGTGGTCAGGATGGAGTTGTAGGATTCTACTATAGCTGTGGACAGTTGTACTGTTGGATAAATGGAGAACTCTTGCTTGGACATTTTGCAGCAATCAACGGAAAACCACCCCCATCAGCTGAGAGGTGAAGCAAGACCTGGTGCCTCCTCCAAAGCTGTGGAATAATGGGAATCCCTGAAGTCCTGTGCACTGACCAGGCAGCTTATGGGTCCGGTCCTGCCGTGGGTTGATGATATCATTGCCAATGACGGAGTGGCCAAGGGTATGGTTGAGGGCTGCATCTTCTTCCCAAGTGATAAGCTGCTCTGGGTGGAAGAGCCAGATCTTGGGTGATTTCAGATCTCATCAACTACAGTAGGATCCAGATCTACAAAGAATGCCTGAAGTACATGTTTTCCAGCTCCAATTATACAGAAGAAGGTGGTGAAAGAGTCCTTCCCTCAACAGGTGGTTCATCTGCCCATGAGGATGAATCCCATGTTCCAGACAGTAGAGCTTCCTGCAGGCATTGCCCATCTGGACACCAACCTGCCTCACACGGACTGCAATTCACTCACACATGATGAGCCTTGTCTGAACATCTCACCTAGAGCTGGGGTCACAGGTCTCAAGTGGACCTCAGAACTACTTTTCTTTTTATTTGTTTGTTTGTTTGAAACTTTAGATTTTATTCCCCTCCCAGTCCACCCTTCGGGTCTGGGTTCACTCAGTGAAGATGCACAACTTCTTTTCTACTCCCAGGTTAAAACACCTTGGCCAAAGAGAATTAGGGAAGAGTTGACTAGAGCTTGCTTGCAGTTTCTGAGGATTAGTGGATGACTATCTTGGTGGGGAGCATGGCAGCAAGTGGGCAGGCATGGTGCTGGCGCAATAACTGAGAGCCTAGATCCTGATCCTTAAGCTTAAGGCATAGAGAGGGCCAACTGGGAACTTGTATGGAATTGGAAAATCATACAAAACCACAGATTCCCACGTTCTCTGTAACCTAGAGTATCTGTGGGGACTGCAAATCATTAACTGGCTGTCCAGCTATGGGCTCTGTGGTGACAGCTTGTGTTTGGTCTGAGCAGAAAAACATGGTGTTTTTCACGACCCACAGTGGAACAAGATGGCCTGGGTTAAATCATATCACAGATTCTGCACTCAGGCCAGGGGCTGAATGACAATGCATGAAAGATAGCAAAATTAACAAGATTTACCGAATGTAAAACGGAGATGCTGTTAACACCAATTCCATAGGTGGTTACAAGCTAAATAGTTTAATGATAGTTCCTGTCTCTGCCTTTCCTTTGAGGATTTGTATGTGTGGGAGACAGACACAGAGAGTGTATTTGGAGATTCAGACATTGATTCCAAAGTGAACTCACAGGTATCAAACTTTCAGATGATCATGGGAGAAGAAACAGGATAAGGTCCAAAGTGCTAAGAGAGTTCATCTCACTTGTGTCTTCTGGAAAACCAGGTATAAAGCAGGTGGAGGGGTTGCTCATCTTGACTTCATGAGACCTTACCACACTGAGGAGAGTCAAGGTTCTGTCTGGTAAGCAGACTGGAACCTGAATCGCACAAGGACTGTAATATGGACACTTTATTAAGCCAGGAATTGTCTCTTCATAACATTAAATGTCGGTAATACTGTTCCAGCGACCACATGGCAGCATCAAAAGGCATCCAGTCCATTTGCATAGAGGCAAAGCATCACGTTTTTGTGAAGTGTGTCCAGATGTGTCCCAGGAAGAGTCTGAAAGTAGAGACAGAAAACACTCCTGATTCATGCACAATTTTGTTGAGCAAGTAGGTAGCTTCACACCTCTTGAGAGGGTAGAAGTGCCAGGCTTTCCTATGCTAATTGGCAAACACCTTGAACCCCACGGGGGTTAGAGGGGGAATCAATGGACCCTAAAGTTTCTCTGCTTGGGAGAAAGTCTACAGAGGGAGTAAGCTAAGTGGTTAGGGACAGAGAATCAGGAAGTATCCTGGAGTGAAAAGTGGCCTTTACCAAGGACTGAAGTCAGGAGGTCAGACTCCCTCTGTACTGACACTTTGATCCTAGTCAGAGGGAAACATCCAGGCAGCCTAGGGTACCAGAAAGAAAACTCACTGGCATGAAGAACCAGATGAACAAGTCAGCCTCAGGAGAGAGGGAGACGAGATTAATAGGGAGTCTATTGTATACAGGTTGAATGCTTGCCAGGCACTGGTGGAGAACACTGGCCATTCGTGACCACTTTTGATGAATATCTCTTTGTACAGCCCAGGACTCCAAAGGTAAGGAAGAGCAAAGAACATACAGTAACATGTCCAAGGTAAGCACTACTCCTGAGCCATGGCCTTTGCTGTGTCTTGCGCACACTGTTCTGTGATCACTCCTGGAAACTGCCTGTGATTATGACATGTGGAGCAGGCAAACTTTGAAGCATGTGATGGACAGTGAATTGGTTAAGGGACAAAAGGAATATGCGGAAGTTGTAATGTACCCTCTCGCTGTGATCACTCTTTGCTGTTGCTTTCAAAGAAGGATTAGGGCAAAGGGAGTATCCTAAAGGAAACTGCCAGGATCCTTCAGGAGAGTTTCAAACACTCCAACTTCCAGCAGGAACTAACGCCTAGAATGGCTACATGTTACACTCTAAGATTCGGCCTCCAAGCCAGTTTTCTTCCAAGGTCCTTCTTCTAAGTGCTCTGAGGTAGCAGAAAGCCAGCAGTGCTTGAGAGCGGCCAGAACAATATGCTTCTTCTTATCTTCTGCCTAACCTGAGGCCAAGTGTCAACTCTTTTGTGAGCTGTGGCTGCTCAGACAGCACCAAGGGCAAAGATTCAAAAGGGACTCCCAACTTCAGGGAGAGGGCAGAGTGAGGAACACAGAGACAAAGTTAGCCAGGATGGCCAAAGGAAGGCACACAGTTAGGATAGACCAAGATCTTACTTCTTCTTCTCTTTAGACACATCCAGAGGAGACCTAGGGTTCTCTCTCTGAAAAACAGCAAGGAGAGTGAATGTCAGAGTTGCAAAGGGGGGTAGCACTATGATCATATGTCTGTTATATGTTTATTTGTCTTTGCAAAGGATGGAAATACCTGGGACTTAAAAACAGATAAAATGTTCTTGTGTTCTGATGATCTTTGCATGAGCATGTGTTTTGCAGACAAATGTAACAATCTAAGTTAAAAATGTATCCACTCCCTTTAGAGCATGTGTTTTGGGAACAACAGTAACAAGATAAGTTAAAAATGTGTCCACTCTTCAGAGAAGTATCAGAAATTAGAATAAGGGGGAGCCATTGGGAACAGTAGAATCCAGGGCAGAGAGGAGTGTCATAGGATTATCCGAGAGCTCCAGTTGGCCAGGATATATAGAGGACCAAAGAGGGTCATTTGGCAAGAGCTCATCATTTTTAGGCCTTGACAAGAAGTTCACACTTGGGTCAAAGTGAGAGAGGCAGCCATTCTGACAATTTAAGGACAGGCCATGGATATAATAATTCCCCTTTCAGATGACTCTGGCCACTGTGTAGATCTGGGAGTGTGGAGGGAAGGAGTGAGGAGAGAGCAGACTCTGTGAATGCAGGGGCAGGATGGCCATAGAGTTGAAGAGCTTCTGCTGGCCTTTGATAGTCTGTGGCCACAGAGACAGCCTGCAGGCAGAATGGTGTCTCCGGGTACATGTTGAGAGGGAGGACACGGGGATGTGTCTCTGAGAGCTTTGGCCACCACCCTTAGATGGATGCTGCTCATCCATTTCCATTTGCAGAAGACCGCTGGAGGAGGCACAAAGGCAAGGAAGGTACAGTGCTGTACTTTGTATAGATCACGCGCTCATTCATAAACTATGTGGTGTCTCAGATGATAGGTCAATGATTTCCTTTAAGGATCTAGTGAATGCCGTCTCCTTTTTCATAGATTATTTCTGAGAATCCATTAATGAAGCCACAGACTCATACTTCAGCCTGGGAAGACACTGTAGTCTCCCAGGTGAATGGCTATCAGGTGTCAGGGGCATAGCCCCTTATCTTCCTGGTTATCTCTGTACCCTTCTCACATCAGCAATACTTGTCACACACAGAGGCAACCAGAGAGAAACATGAGTCCATGTAGATCTGGGCCTTCCCCATATTTAGGGCGCTTCTTGATTCCCCACAGCAAGCTGAATGAGTTCAGACTTCATTAGACAGCTGCCCTCCCTACACCCTCCTTCCTAGTTCCTTCCTTCTTCCCTCTGTCACAATAAGTTCCAGGCTCCTGTGATGGCAGGTGCTACCTAGGTTCCACTAGCACCTGAGGCTCCCGCCCTAGTGACTACAGACACTGAAACTCTGTCTTCTAGGCAGGTCTTCCAGACAGGACTTGCAGTTCATCTCCAGCGAGGCTTCACCTAGACACTTGGGCCTCTTTGCTGCCTCCTGGATTCTAGAAAAGTGCACCCAATCATCTTCTTCAAGTCCCAGAGAGCTTTATCTCAACCTCTACCTGTCTCTAGGTTTTCTGACAAGTCTGTTTTCAGATGCTCAGGAGAAAATGAGCTCGCTGAGTCCAGGGACAGTCTGGCTATGTTAAGTCATGGTATCCAGTATGGCCCTCGAGGAATACTTGTGAATCACTAAACGAGGGACATCAGTGGCACTTGCTCCCATTTAAGAGGCCCCTCCTCCCTCTAGGGATGCTGGACAATCCTTACCTCTGTCATAGAGGTCCTCTGAATACCCTTGCTTACACATGGGATGAACTCACCACAAACTGACTGTAAAAAATGGATATAGGACCTCCACAGAGGCTGCAGAGAAAGGACTTGGGCAGTCTCCAGCTGGTGTCCAAGTGACTGTACTGATCTCATTACTGTGACTGGGGATCTTAAGGACAGTCTCTGGGACAGAGCTGCAGATGTAGGTTGTGTTTTCCTGCACCTATGTCTCCAGCCATGCTGTTGACGTCCATGGACTCTATGGGCACCTCTACTAAGGCAGAGTGGACTCTTGCTGAGCCCTGGCCCTGGAGTCAGCCTGAAGTTGGTTTCCCCCATCATTTGTCTGCTGTTCCTGTCATAGAAGCTCCTCTTTCGTGGTCACATGACATTTATCATATCATCTACCCCCCACCCCCCAGATATCATGGCTTCCTTTATGCCCTCCACCTTGGATAGATACCTGTTGTGGTAAGGCACAGCTCACCTGTCCCTTCCCTCTGCCAGCATCCAATCCAGCATGCCACTTGGAGATGACATTAACTCCCAGGTCCTACTAGATCCCTGCCCCTTGCCTCTGCTGGTACAAGCTCGCCCTAGGTGCAGAGAGCTGGATTTTCCCAGAGGGTGAGGTTCCTATCTGTGCACCACCTGCTCAAGGAGAGATGGAAAGGCCTGTGTCCTCATAGCCCACAGGGTCACTTTCTTGAGTTCATGTTTCTCTATCCTCTGTGGCTTCTGCCATTAGAGAAAGCAGTGTTATTTATATAATCAGGATGTACTCGGGTGCCGCGTGCTGGCTTGTGAAATTCCATGGACTCCATAGTCTGATCACGCAGACCCGATGAGATACTGTGTTCAAATGGCCAATAAATACTTGAAACAATGCTCAACCTCCCAGCCACGAGGAAATCACATACAAAACCTGCTGCAATCCATCTCCCCCAAGTCAGAGTCGCCACTGTGAAGGAAGCAGAGCACAACACAGCTTGAGGACATCATAGGGAGGGTGGAACACTGCTGGGTTTAGTGTGAACTAGCATGGCCATGATGGGAATGAGTATAGTGATTCCTCCCCAGCTAGAAAGAGAAGTACCCCACAGCCCGGCGTCACCACCGTTGGTCATAAGAGTCTAATCCACGGAGCACAGAGATATTTGGGCGTCCATGGGTTGGCTGTGCTATGAGCAATAGCCAGGAAAGGGAAAGAGCCGAGGGGAGCCTTTGGAGATGAGCACCTGAAAAAACTAGGGTGCACACCCATGATGAGCTCTTAAAGGGTATAGGGGTAACCTGGAGAATAAAGGAGATAAGCTGAGTAGAACTGGGCGTGGCAGATGGCAGGGGCCATGATGAAAGAACACACTATAATGACACCTGTACAAAGAAGGCAAGATGAAACCCACACTTACTCTTTTCCATTAAATTTCACTGGAAAAAAAGGAAACCCAACTCAGTCTTTTGGGGGAGGGGCAGTTTTGTGATGTAAATCTGCGACTTGGGCTACTATAGTGGAGTCAAGAAGTCTTGGGGTAAGGCACCAGGGTTTGGGTCTCTTTGTTTGGTTGCTCAATATAGTTTGTGCCACTGGTTTATGGTAAACATGAAGCCCTATTCCTGAAATGGCAGTGCAGACAGAGGGAAAGTTTGGTCTGACTCCTTTGTAGCTAGTTCAGTCTGACAGTTTTCTTTATGTTCTGCCACAGATCTGTGTGTGTGGGCTGCCACACTTGTACGCACGCTGATGTTCAAGTCACTTTCTGCTGTTTTGATCACATGGCCCCTTTCCTCACAGATGCTGAATTGTGACAAGGCCATTGCTCTAGAGCCCTAGCTGTTTTCCAACCTAAAGTCCTGGGGACTTTGTCCACACCACTGGGTTCTTAGGTAGTTCCTCTTCAGCACAGCTGCCCTTGATTCCTAGGAGAAAGCTCCACATCTGGTCTTCCTTTCTGAAGGACAAGGGACTCCAGTCTCTGTTGTGGTCTATTTCCTGAAGGATGCCAGCTTGACTATCCCCTCAGCATTGAGTTCTATGTGCCCCCCCTCCACGGCTGTCTCCACACCAGCAGTGAGTAGGTATTCACTGTCTCCTGTCCACACTGCATTTTACACCCCCTACCCCCCAGTGCCAGAAGCACTAGCTGGTGACTGGGGATTCTGCATTTCACCCTAAAGTGAGATTTCAGGTCCTGTTCCCTTTTGCCTTCTGTGCAGGGATGTGCACTCCTTGGTCCAGGTCAGGGTCCTCAGAACCTGAAGGGCACAGAGCCAAGAGTCAACAAGCTCTGGACCTGGCCTTTCTAAGCCCCTGCCCTACCTGCTCAGTCCAGGATTGGCTTTCTTTAACAGCATTGGGGGCTGCCCCTAGAGGCTAGATGCTCTTGAGTTTTCACTTCCTGCCTGGCAGTGGGAGTTGAGGCTGCTTAGAAGCCCAGGTTTACAGAGGTCCCTGTGCTGCAGCAGAGTCATGGAAAAGCTGAGGGTGGAGTGGGGTGAGGTTTGCAGTCCAGGTTCTCTGCTCCCCAGAGAAGCTCTAAGGCAGCCCACCTTCCTCTGTCTTCCAGACCTGTGCATTCCCAGGGCCTGGCACGGGCTCCATGTACAGTATTTGTGGCAGGGCGTTCTGAATGAGCAAGCATTCTCTATTCTCACCTTTGGAAACGTTACTGGGGGAGGGGGTGGGCAGGAAGGGAGAGTAGGCTCAGAAAATGGCTCAGCAGGCTGCGTGGGGGGCTGAGAAGACTCATGCTTTCCTGGGTAGCAGTGGTGGTGGTGACTCTGTGTGTGTGTGTGTGTGTGTGTGTGTGTGTGTGTGTGTGTGTGTCTTTGAGGGGAAGCCCCTCTCCTCTGGCTGTTGGAACATTGCTTCTAGGCTCCTTCGGGCGGGGCTAGCCTATCTTCAAGGCCACCCCAGCGCTCTCACAAGGTCCTCACTTGAATCATGGCAATCTTCCCTTATGGGGGAAGGGGCAGACCCCCACCCCTCCCGCCCGCCCGCCCGCCCGCCCAAGACATGGCACCCGAATCCCTTCGGTCCCGCGCGCAGCGCTGTCCCCAGCATCATCTTCCCCAGCGCGTGGGCGCCCCAGAGGCTGCGCACTGGTACCCCAGCCCGGGCTCAGCCCGCCCCCGCGCTGCCCGCCCGCCCGCCGCCCGCCGCCCGCCGCCCGCCGCCCGCAGCCCCGCAGCCCCGCAGCAGCCACAGGGGGAACCAAAGAGACAGAAGCCTTCCCAGCTGCCCGGACCACAGACGCCAACACCCCCCGCCCCCCAGCCCACGCCGCCCTCCCGCCCGCGCCCCGCACGCCAGCCAGCCCACGAGCGAGCGGCGGCGGCGGCGGCGGCAGGCTGCAGGCTGCGGAGACAGACAGACGCGGCTGTGCGCGCTAGCGGCCGGGCTCGCCACCCCGGGTGCCTCGCTCGCTCCCGCCCGCTCGGCCAGAGCGGGGTCCCCGTCCGCGGCCGCCGCGTGAGCCCCCGGCCCGCGTTCCGGCGCCCACCGGCCCTCGCCGCCTCTCCGCCCCCTCAGTTCCCGGGAAGGGAGGTCGCGGCAGCGGCCCGGCGGCAGCGGTGACCGTGGCGTCCGAGGCGACAGTGGCGGCGGAGGTCGCCGCAGCGGCGGCGGCGGCGGCAGAGGCGGCCGCGGCGACCGTGGCGGAGGCGGTGGCGGAGGCCTCCGTGGCGGAGGCGGAAGCGGAGGTGGAGGCTGAGGTGGAGGCCGAGGCCTCGGCGGAGGCCAGCCTGGGGGAGGCGGCGGCCAGGGCCCGGGAGAAGGCGGAGGCCGGCGGCGCGGCCGCGGCCGCGGCGGTGGCAGCCACCGAGGCCAGCCTGGCGGAGGCCAGCCTTGAGGAGGCCGGCCTGGCGGAGGCTGCCGCGTCGCCTTCCTCCTACGGGAGGGTGGATATGGACGAAGAGCTGGCGGCGGCCTTGGCCGCAGAGGAGGAAGAGGCGGCGGCCGGGGGCTCGGACGATGGGAACCCAGACTTTCCCACGGCCTCCCTGTACGTGGGCGACCTGCACCCCGAGGTAACCGAGTCCATGCTGTATGAGAAGTTCAGCCCCGCCGGGCCCATCCTGTCCATCCGCCTCTGCAGGGACAAGGTCACCCGGCGCTCTCTGGGCTACGCGTATGTCAACTACCAGCAACCGGTGGACGCCAAGCGGGCCCTGGAGACCATGAACTTTGACGTTATCCATGGCAGGCCAGTGCGCATCATGTGGTCCCAGCGGGACCCGTCGCTCCGCAAGAGCGGGGTGGGCAACGTCTTCATCAAGAACCTGGGCAAGACCATCGACAACAAGGCGCTGTACAACATCTTCTCGGCCTTCGGCAACATCCTGTCCTGCAAGGTGGCCTGTGACGAAAAGGGGCCCAAGGGCTACGGGTTCGTGCACTTCCAGAAGCAGGAGTCGGCCGAGCGGGCCATAGATGCGCTGAATGGCATGTTCCTCAACTACCGCAAGATTTTCGTCGGGAGATTCAAGTCTCACAAGGAGAGAGAGGCTGAGAGGGGAGCCTGGGCCCGCCAGTCCACCAGCGCTGACTTCAATGATTTCGAAGACGACTTCGATGACGAGGCCACCTTTCGATGAAGAAGACATCCCAGGACCCAGCCACTAGAGCCAAATCTCGGCTCCCACCCCGTTTACAACCCCCACCCCCCAACCCACCAGCAGTGTATTGTATTGGGAGTGCAGGTTTCTCTCTCCCCTTCTCCTCCTCCTCCTCCCCCTCCTTCTCCCTCTTCCCCCTCCCTCTCTCCCTCTCCCCCTTCCTCTCCCCCTTCACCCCTCCCCGCTTGCTCCTCTCTTGCCTTCTCTCCCTCTCTCTCCCCTCCCCTCCCCTCTCCTCTCTTCCCCTGCCCCCCTACCCCAGAGCTAGCTAGCTTCCCCAGCCCCTCTCTGCTCTTCCCCAGCCCCCCCCTCTTCTTCTGTCCTCTCCTTCCCTCCCTTTCTCCCCAACCTCAGCAAGGGCCCCTCATAGAGAGTAATCCCACTAATCTGTGCCATTGGAGAGGTGAAAGGCTGCCTCTTCTCCGTGTGGTGGTCGGTCTGATTCTTAAAAGCGTTTTTTCTGTCTCTTTGTTTACTGCACAGGTGATGCAATTCATGGTAGAAATGTCTGGAAGGAGAAGGAAGTCTGATGTGGGAGAAAGAAGCAAGAGTGTAATTGCTTCCCACCATCCTAATACCCAGAGAGAAGCCCTTTTATCTTCTTTGGTGTGCTGTTTTTCCAGGCTCTCTGCTTCCCCTCTCTCTCCCTCTCACCCCAGACCCACCTTCCCTTTTAACATTCTTGTAGAGTGGTTCATGTATGTGGTGTTTCTTAACCTGCTTTTTTCAGCGACTAAAACCAAACAGAAATCAACGCGTTGAACTTCTTCCCATGCTATTCAACAGGCTTATGATAAGACCGTCATCTTCAGTGCCTGCAGAGTGCTCCTGTGTATCCATGGACCTTAACATTTCTGTAATCATTCCTGCATTGTTGGACATTCAGGTGGTGCCTAGTTCTTTCCCTGTGTTTAAAACCAACACTGTGTGCCCTGAGGAGTGAATCCTTCCTTGTCAAGCCAAATCTAGGCTAGCATCCTGGATGCTCTCTCCTTAACTGTGGACTTGCAGGATCCACATATAGACGTTTCAAAGACTTTCCCTGTGTGTTGCCAAAAGGCTCCCTTTCATAAGCCTTGTACCAGTTTGTATTTGTGCCAGCCAGCCAGTGCAGCTAGTAAAAAGAAAAAAAAAATGAGTATGCTCATGTCCCCTGCACAGTCTCATGGTCCGCTGTAACAGCCCCCACCCCTTCTCTCTCCCTCTCCCTCTCCCTCTCTTGCCCTCTCTCTCTCTCCCCCCTCCCCCGCTTGTGTGTATGCCTGTGTGTGTGTGTGTGTGTGCACGCGCGCGTGCGTGGTCAATCTCATGAGCTGCAAATGGCATCTTCGCTGTTGTGGTTATTTCACTGGAATTGAATGCTGTTTACCACCCCTTTGCTGCGTTCCTGCTTCCTTTCCTTTTCCCTCTTGCCAGAAAAATAAATTCAGCTATGTTGCAGGAAAAAACAAAATCACTAAGCCGATGATTTAACAAAAGAAATGGAATGCTGGAATGCTATCAGCAATCAATCCTAATGACTCCCATGCCTTCTTGAATTGTACTCATCTCTATGTGCCCAGTGTTTTTC
>NW_021605386.1:0-28471 GCF_004785775.1 Grammomys surdaster | reverse complement strand
AGAGCTTGGGGAGACAGAAAATCCAGCTGTATATGTAGGGGAGGATGCCCTATGGGGTATAGGTGGGAGAGAAGATCTTCGGTCCCATGAAGGTTGGACGCGGAGTGTGGGAGAATTCGAGGGTGGGGAGGTGGGGTGGTAGGTAGGGGCATATCTGCAGAGAAGCAGGAGGAGGGGTGAAGGGGTAGGGGGTTCCTGGGCTGGTGCGGGGGGGGGGAATGGGGTAAGAGGATAACATATGAAATGTAAATAAAATATCCAAAAAAAGAAAGAAGGAAGTAGGGAAAGAAAGAAAGAAAGAAAGAAAGAAAGAAAGAAAGAAAGAAAGAAAATCAAGGGAAAGTTATTTAATTTTTAAATTTGTAAAGAAATCCACAGGCTGAGGATGTAGCTCAGTTGGCAGATGCAGGAGGAAGCCCTGGGTGCCATTCCAGCACTGCACACAGTGATAGAGTGCACACACTGTAATCCCAGCTCTGGAGAGACCGGAGTACTCAAAGCAAGGCCACTCTTGGGTGCATACTGAACTCAAGGTCAGCCTGGCATCAATGAGATTGTATCTCTGAATAAATGAGTTTAAAAGCAAAGAGACCGGGGCTGCAGGTAGTTTCTTGTAGAGCATTTTCTTAAGGTATCTCTGATCCACCCCTCAGACCACCACCAAAAGGACAGGGGAGAGAGAGAAAGACAGAGAGAGACAGAGATGGAGAGAGACAGAGAAGAGGAAGGAAGGAAGGAGGAGGGGAGAGGGAAGGGGAGGAGAGGAGAGAAGAGAGGAGAAACAGAAACATATTTTAAAATGAAGATGGGTTGTCGGACGATGGTGATGCATGCCTTTAATCCCAGCACTTGGGAGACAAAGACAGACCGAGCTCTGAATTCGAGGCCTGCCTGGTGTACAGAGTGAGTTTCAGGACAGCCAAGGGTACAGAGAGAAATCCTGTCTCAAAAAAACCACCAGCACCACCACAGCCACGTTGACCACCGCCACTAATAATGATGATGATGATAATTAGGGCAATAAGTTCTCTACAAGGCGTAGAAATTTGACATTGCAGAGTAACAAGCCTCTCGCTGTCAGAAGCTGGAAGTATTAAAATTGCAATTCAAAGCACATATCGCTTGAAGGCAAATTGAATGGTAAGCATGCAAGGTTCTTCTACACACATACATTTACCACATAAAAATTAGGCTGAATTGTCTAGAGATCTACACTATGAGCAAGCAGAAATGTTCTATAGTCCACTACGGAACCTCCCTCTCTCTCTCTCTCTGTATGTGTATGTATGTATGTATGTGTGTGTATGTATGTGTGTGTATGTATGTATGTGTGTGTATGTATGTATGTGTGTGTATGTATGTGTGTGTGTGTGTATGTGTGCATTTGCATTTATGTGTGCATGAAGGTATGAGGTTGACATCAGTTACCTTCCTCAACTGTTCTCCACCTTCTCTGTTGAGGTAGAGTCAGTTGAGGCTAAAGCTCATGTGGCTGCTCTGCCTTCCTGCTTCCCTTGGGATCCCAGTTTCCACCCTCTGAGGGTTTGGATCACAGCCAGGCCCCCACACCTGCCTGGTATTTACATGGCTGTTCAAGAGCCAAACTCAGGTCCACATGGCAAGTGTTTTACCCACTGAGTTATTTCCCCAGGCCCAGAAAGACATATGTTAAGATACAAGCAGAGCCATCCTAGAAGAATATCTGAGAGTTCTGAAAAATATATGAGAAGAATATCTGTTATGCTTTGAATATGCTTGAGCCAGGGAGTGGCACCATTAGGAGGTATGGCCTTTTTGGAGTAGATGTGTCACTGTGGGTGTGGGCTTTAATACCCTAGTTCCAACTGCCTGGAAGTCAGCATTGTGCTAGCAGCCTTCAGATGAAGATGTAGAACTCTCAGCTCTTCCTGCACCATGCCTGCCTGGATGCTGCCATGCTCCTGCCCTGATGATAATGGACTGAACCTCTGAACCTGTAAGCCAGCCCCAAGTAAATGCTGTTTTCATGAGTTGCCTTGGTCATGATGTCTGTTCACAGCAGTAAAACCATAACTAAGACAATATCATGTCTGAGTTTCTTATAACTCTTCTTTTTAGGTAGTAGGGTTGAGTTGGGTCCTATATGCAGCTAAGTTTGCCTGACGTATCTGAGTTAGACACGAGGAATAATTCCTCATTTGCCACCTTCCTGAAATGCTTTGTTAAAAGTCATCAGTCAGTGGGTAGAATCACTCAGCCCTCTGAAAACTCTAATTCTGAACAATTATGTTGAATTGCTTGAAGAACTCAAGCAAATTAAATTCTGGCTTGTAAAATTCCTTTGGAGATCTGTAAGTTTGCACTTTAAGGCACTTCTGGAATAAGGCACAAATTCTCATAATTTCCAAGAAGGGTATTATTTGGACTGGTTTTGACAAATAGATAAAAATCATTTTAATTAGCCTATCATTCATATGCAAATAAATGCAGTTGGAGAACTTCAGGGATCCTTCAAAAGGCTTCCACTGTAAAGCTAGTAGTTCCATGGTGTATTTTTTTCCATCCAGAAACAATTTATGCCACAAATGCTCTCTTCAGAGAAAATACAGCAGTTGCAATCTTGCTCTGGTAGAATCATCCAGCTCTTCAGGTATCGTGACTATTTAGTGACAGGCCACTGCAGTCCTGCTCATTTTAGTACTCGCGTGGTAATTGTGCCATGTATATAAAACTTCACGGGACAAAAAGCCCAGACAGCAGTTTCTTATGGTTTCATTCTAGCTATGTTTACAACATTTAGTTTCAACACTAATCAGGATTCTGGAAAATATAGGTTTTTGGTTGATTTGCTGATGAATATTTATCTGCATCTTTGTCTTCATGAGCAACGTGCTGGGCGATAGTGCAGACAAGGTAAGAATCCTCCCCCTAAAAATGTTTGAAAATGATGAAAACTAACCATAGACCACTGAGGTGAGGGGTTTAGGATCAGGCAACCCAGCAGTGTCCAGGCTGGATGAGCTCCTCAGAACACATGGGACTATGAAGAAGATCATAAGCCACTCAACCATCACGTGGTTTGTTGTGTCTCCCCCCACACACACCCTCTCATGGAGTCCCCACTAACTTTCTAGATTGTCAAGGATGACCTTGCCTTTCTGATCCACCTGCTTGGTGCTGGGTTAATAGGTGTATACCACATGACCAGTTTCATGTGGCACCAGAGATCACTGAACCTAGAATTTCACACACGCTAGGCAAGCATTCTTCCTACTGAGCTGTATCCTGAGCACCATGGACTGGTTCCTTCTATTCAGGAGAATCACAGTAATATCCGATATGTGTGCTTCTATAAGCCTCGATACCATCATTAGCTTACAGAGGACAAATGGAAGGAAACAGAGAAACAAAACGGACTGACCTAAAGATAAACTGTGAGGAGAAGAGCTTGGCCAGACTCCAGGTAAGTATCAGCCAAAGCTCAACGGACGTCTGTACTGTACACAGAAGAGATGAGTCAGAGAGGGAGGCGAGCTGTGCTCCTCCTTGCCCTGAGATCGTCTTTGGATATCAGTCCATGATGACAAAGAGAGCCAGACAATTGACAGGGTGTCTGGAAGCTCTGTGAGTATGTATGTATGTGTGGTGAAGGAGACATACCAGGACTGCTGCTGGGAGGCCCATCACCTTTATTTAGGGTGATTTATTTCAGACTTATATAATTTGGAGAACTTGGGGGAATCTCAGGTGCTAGCTGAACGACTTCTTATCAGGAGAAAGGAAGCTGAACCTGTGATCTAACTAAGGCTATGTGACATTCATTCTATAGGTAGAGGGTTTGTATGTGGTGGTGGTGGTTGAATTCCCCAGAGGAGGTCAGAGAAGGGAAACCCCGGCCGATGAAGGGAGTCTTCCATCGTGATGAGCTCAGAGGCTATCTGGTTAATGGTAGACTTCGACCTTAATTAGCAGAGTTTTCCCGCAGCAAACTTTCCAGGTAGATCGTCAAATGTACATTTTGTAGAGGAAGAGATGGAGCTTCAGTTCACAGCATAGACGCAAGAGGTCCCTAACTCCCTTTCATCACCTCTGCCATGGACATCTTCTTCCATTCTTTACGGTTCTACTGGAAAGCTAGCTCTTCTGTTACCTTCCTTACTTTTCCTAACTAAAAGTAATGCCTCTCATTTAGGGATTTCTACAGTGTTCATATAATGCTTTTCTCTTTGAATATCGGTCACCCATGTATATACATTTTAAATTATATAGTCTTCGGTCTACCTAACAGAGTACTGTATAAGTATCAATAAAAATCTTTTGTTGGTATGATTATCTTGAGATGTGGTCTTGCTATGGAACTCATGTTGGCCTGTAACTCTTTATGTATCCCAGGCTAGAATGGGACTTTAACCATCCCGTCTCAGCTTCCCAAGTGGTTATAGATACACATCAGCTGGATGTCGACACTAGTGTTTAATAAATAACTCTTGGGCTTCTTTTTAATGGACATATTTCTTAACCTTGTCCAAACTTAAAAGAGAAACAGTTTTGTTTTGGTTTTTCTGCTTTGATGTCTTTTTTTAGATCCAGGTGGCCCACTTGAGCTGTTAGGGAAACACACTCTCTCTGGCAGGTGCTTCTGATCAGGTCCCTGCAGACTAGACAGCAGGGTGATCTATGTAGTTTATTCTTGCTGCAGGGAAAGCAAAATAAGAAAGGTATTCCGGTTCATTATTCTTTTCTTCCTATCAATAAATGCCATACATAAGCTCCACCTTTTTACTTCTCTTTTTTTTCTCACGAATCCAAGCTGTAGATCATTTAAGGTTCCCACCCAGAGCATTCCGTTAACTCTGTGCTGCGACTCAAATCAGTCAGTCAGTCAGTTTTTGTAGTTGTCATCATCCTCATTGGGCATTTAGCTACTTTATATCAAGCGAATTGTTTGTCCCTCTGACAACTAGCAACACGAAGCTAATCAGTGTTGGACTGGATGTAAAACTAACTAGTTGACTTGCATTCAAAGGAGAAAAGAGAAAAGCTGAGGCCACCAAGACTCCAGCTCTGGATGATGATGGTGATGATGATGGTGATGGTGATGGTGATGGTGATGATGGTGATGATGGTGATGGTGATGATGATGATAATGGATGATGGTGATGATGATGGTGGTGATGATGATGATGGTGATGATGATGAAAGACCACCACCCATCAAGTATAGTATGAGACACTGAATGAGTGAATGAATGAATGAATGAATGGATGAAGCCAATTGGTCTAATTCAAAGAAGTAGGAACATGTGTTAGAGAGCCTCCTGGAGTGTGAGGGTTTGTCTCACCCTCCCCAAAGCCTCTGGTCCATTCTAGAAATCTTTGCTGCCATTAGTACTGAGGCATTCTGTATTGAAAAGGGTACCCTTCTCAGCCAGGCAAACCCTACCAGTGTTTTCTGATCTTTGCACATCTTCAAAAGTTGGTGACAGATGACCTCTGACCTATGTGCTATCTATTCTTCACCAGAACTTCTTTACTTTCCTTTTGTTTGTTGAATGAAGAAAGAAATGATGAGCTCTTCAGTAAGTAATGTATGTTACTACTGTCTCTCAGAGGGTAGGTCAGGGCTAGTGAGGTGGCTCAGCAGGTAAAGACACTTTCCACAGCTTAATGACCTGTGTTCAATGCCCAGGACCCACATGATGGAAGGAGAATCTTTTTAAAAGTGGTCCCTTAACTTCCATATGCACACCATGGCATGTGCCCTCCCCAAACCTCAAAATCTCTCTCTCTCTCTCTCTCTCTCTCTCTCTCTCTCTCTCTCTCTCTGCATGTGTGTGTCTTTCTCTGTCTCTGTCTGTCTCTATTTCTCCCTCTCTGTTTCTATCTCCCAGAAATAAATAAATGTAATATAAATAAAATAAAAATAACAAATGCCCCAGGATCTTTTCATGTCTAGACTATTATTAATGTGGATTTGGTTCTGGAGTTTAATGGTTCAATTACCAGGGAGTGCGGTGACAGGGGTCCCTCTGTTATTGGGAATTTCTCTTTTGCATTTCTTCATTGATCCTTCTGTCTCACACATGCAGACAGTCTGTCTAGAGAGCCAGTTAAATGTCTTGAAAATAAAGTTTTCTTAGCTGGGCACTATGGGTAGTATCACCCCTGAGAGGTGGTCCCAGGCTGTAGCAGAAAGTAGGTTGAGCAAGCCATGCAAACGAGCCAGTAAGTAGTACCCCTCCAGTTCCTGGCTTGAATTCTGCCCAAATGTCCCCCAACAATGAACTCCAAGTTGTAGTGGAAATAAACCATCTCCTCCCCGAGTTGCTTTGGGCATGGTCTTTTTCACAGTAATAGAAAGCAAGTTAATACACAGACACACTTCAGAAGCCAAAGCAGGACGTTTATGAGGTCCAGGCTACCCAGTAAGGCCTCCCATCCCATCAAAAAACTCCAGTAAAATAGCCTTATTCTTAATTTTAAATTTTTTGTATGTGTATGTATGAGTGGTACACACATGGGAGGGTGCATTGGAGCATGAAGAGAACAGAACAGGACATCAGATGACTTTCTCTTATCACCTTTGGCCCGATTGCCTGAAGACATGGTCCCCCACTAAACTTGAGGCTCACTGTTCTGTCTGGGTTGGCTGGCCAGTGAGCTCTTAGTATCTGCCTGTCTATCTTTACCCCTATGTTGGAGCTACAGGCATGCATAGTCATGCTTGTCATGTATGTGTGTGTGTGTGTGTGTGTGTGTGTGTGTGTGTGTGTGTGTGTGTGTATGTATGTATGTATGTATGTATGTGAGAGCTGAGAATTTTAAAATTGCATGCCCACGGGTGTTTTTCTTGCATGTATATCTGTGAGTCACTGGCATGCACGGTACCTGCAGAGACCAGGAACAGATACTGGATCCCCTGAACTAGCATTACAAATGACTGAGTCACTGTGTAGGTGCTGGGAATTGAACCTGGGTCCTTTGGAAGAGGGCTCTTCACCATATCTCCACAGCCTCATTGTGCTAGGGATTCTAGTTCAGGCTCTTTTGCTTACAGAGCATTGTTCTTACCCACAGAGCCATACCCCCAGGTCAATTTTCAGAAAAATCAACATATTTTTACCGTAAGAAGTGCTAGCAGAGAGCTGCATGGGGTAAAAATGATGTAGTCCTACCCACCACCGTGCTAGGCAGAAGTGGGTGGGGGATTTGTGGGCCAGGGTCACAGTCCCATCCAGTCACTAGGGGTCACAGTGGATAACTATCTTGGTCTGAGAGATTTCTGATCCATTACCTCAGTTGTAATGTTTGAAAACAGAAAAATCTTACACTCCAAACAATTCTGTCTGTGTGCCTGCCAATCAGCCAGCTCGCAGTTTTGCTAGAAGAGTGGTCAGATACTAAAAAGGAAATGTTAAAGAATGGTTTCCACCCAGCCCATCCTGTGTGTGGTACAGACTGTTAACCACACACCTTGTATTATTCCTCATACATCCTGGATTCCTGGGGAGAGGGCGTATGATGTGGGCGTATTTCGTGTGCTTGATATCTATAAATACACTCAGAGGCTGCTCAAAGCTGCTCACTGTTATCCCAGCTCTTTCCCTAGTCCGGGTTTCCTCATACACCCTCACAGAAAAGGAGAAAGTGAATTTCAACTCTGCCACCCTGACCGCAATCCCAGGAAATCGTTCCAACACCAGTTGTTGATTTTTCAGGCACACCTTCATCCCAGACAGGCGATATGAGAGTTGAGTCCTTCGGCAGCTGCATGCCACACAAGTTTCTGCTCCGTTCTCTTGACCTCCTTCTGGGATGACTTCTATTTCTGGCACCATCTGCCTTCTGTAGTTTGATTCAGGGTTTTCTCCCAGCCCATGACTCTGATGCTATTTTTTATTTGAAGCTTTTCTTTCTTTCTTTTCTTTTTCTTTCCCCAGGAACCCCAGCCCACAGATCTTCCACCCACTGTCGTCTAAGGCTTACCCAGCCCTTGGAGTCTGCATCAGTCACCTGGAGAGGAGGACTTGCTAGAGTTCAAGGTCCCTTCTAACCCCTCTAGTCACACCTTCTGTGGCTTTCCTGTCCTACAGCAAAGCAATTCAGAGTACAGTGTGCACCTCACATCTTGGCTTTGCCCTGTGCTAGCTATGAGCCATTTATTGCCTTACTAGGCTCAAATTTCTCAACCTAAAGAAGGGAATCCCTGACTTCACCTCAACTGGGTCTTCCTTCATATCCCATGCTGACTCCAAATTCCTGGACTCAAATAATCCTCCCACATCTGCCTCCCTAGTAGTTGAGACTACAGATACATACTATCCGAACTATCTAAAAATGGGGGATATTAATCGTACCTACATCACAGGATGGGATACGTAATATTGATTGTTAACTTGACAGGACCTAGAACCACTTAGGAGATAAATATCTGTAAGGAAGTTTCTAGACTGAGCTAACTAAGATAGAAGACCCTCCCTAAATATGGACAGCCCATTCTACATGATATAGTCCTGGACTGAGTAAAAAGGAATAAGGGAGAGATGAATACCAGTGCTCACGTTCGTCTTTCTTGGCTTCCTGACTGGATGCAATGTGACCAACAGTAGCCATGATGCCCCCACTCTGATGAACGATACTCTCAAACTGTGAACCAAGATGCACCCTCCCTTAAGAAGCTTTTGTTGGGTATTTTGTCAGGGCAATGAGACAGTATCTAATACATGAGGTTTTTAATAAAGATGGTAGTGGATTAATGGCAAACTCAGTGAACCATGCTTCCTCAACCTGAGATATCCTTTGCAATGTAAGTTTTAGCTTTGGCCATGAGGTCTAATTTGGCCAATAGCACAGAGATTTGAAACCCTCACACACATCATGTTTTGCATTTATTTGCTTACTGCCTTGTAGAACTTGGCCACCACCTGAAGAAGCCTGGCTTAGCCTGCTGGAGTCTGAGATACTTGTTGGCCCTGTTTTATCAGTCAACCACTAAGCCAGTCAATGGGATATCAGAGTCTAGCCAGCCCCTGCTGTCTTGCAAAGTGGCTGTAGCCATATGTGTGACTCCAGCTGTCACCATATGGAGCAGAGGTAAAGTTTCCCAGTTCAAAAGTGCCAATCCGCAGAGTCTTGAACAAATAAGCCATGATCGAGTCATTATATTGGGATCTTTCTGTTTTGTAGCAGTGATGGAATGATAGAAAAATAATAAACTCTTTGCATGGTACATGGACAGTATTCAGGAACATGTCCAGATTGGGATATGTCAGTAGCTATTTATTGCTACTTAGCATTAGTTTGAACCAACCATTTTCTCATTCTGAAAACTTCTGTCTAGGCTGAGGCTTCTTAGACCCTTGTGCTTTCGCAGATGTCTGAAGCTTCCACATCCATATTTGCCCACCGCCTACCTTCTTCCTTGTCTTCCAGACAGGGAGTATTCAGAATATTTCCTAATTAGTATGGTGTGGACATTGACCAGTGCTACGTAATCCACTCAAATGCCAGGCTCTTCTTCAAGATTTAGATTAAGCCTCAATGTCAGGCTGTTTGTCAGCTGGCTTATTCCAACAGCACATCAGATTTCTCTGCTCTGGCGTGTATGTCACTTAACCCCAGCCCCACCCTGTTCTTCACACACTACTTCTCTTAAATCAAGTCAGAGGCTAAGCTGTGTGTAGTTCAGTTGGTGGAGTGTTTGCCTGGTGTACATAAAGTTCTGAGTTCTATCCTCAGCATAAACCAGGTATGACACTATACATTTGTAACCCAAGATCTTGGAAGATACAGGAAAGAAGATGAGAAGTTGAAAGTCATCTTTAGCTACATAGCAAGTTCAAGGCCAGCACGGGATCTATGGGCCTTTATAATAAACAAATAAGCAAAGGCAGACAGAGGCAGGAAGACCACGACTCTGAGGCTAATCTAGGCTACATATGTAAATGCTGTCTCCCCAAATTCAGATTATATTACCCTGAGGGAAATCTAACGCTACAACCATTTTCCTGTTCATCAGTAAGGTCTGAAGTTTTTTCATAGACCCAGAAATCTCACAAAGACTGGAACCTGCTCTTGGCCATCATCCTGCTCAAATCTCACTTTTACAGGAAACCTAAACTGGCTCTCCTTCATAACCTTCTGGCTCCCTAGCTCCCTCTCACTACCCTGCATCCCTAAGCCTTCCCTTGCCTTTTTACTTTAGTGTCAATTGAGGACCCACCAGGGAACTAGAAGCATGAGATACATCCATAGAGAGCATGCACACACACAGGAAAATACATACACATATACACAGGGACAGATGTACATACACACATAGACATGTACTCTCACATACCTACACAGAGACAAACGTACACACTCATACACAGAGACAGGTGCACACACACACATACACAGATGTACTCATACATAGCGGCAGATATACATACACAGAGACACACATGCATGCACATACAAAGACATGTGCACACAGACTCAGAGACAGATGTGTACACATACAGAGAGATATACATACACATGGACAATATATATAGACAGATTTTCTCATATATACACACATAGAGACAAATGTAAACACACACACAGAATAGATATACAAACACATGCACAGATGTATTTACATATACATACACAGAGACAGATGAGCATACACATACATGTCAAATTCTGAATGACCGTGTGGAAGGGATGGTGTGACATGATTTCTTACCCCTGGAGCAGAGGCAGCAAGGCATAGGTTGACTATTGATGGGCATGAGGCTTGTTTGTATAAAAAAATATATTCTTTACTTTATGTTCCTTCTTTGGGACAATGTTCTTTCTGACAAGATTAACGACTCCATGATAGTCATAGACAGCAGAATTCTGGGAGGCAAGGGTGTGTCTATGTCCTTAACAAAAATAATAAACACTGTGACTTTAGGTCAGCCCTTAAGGCTGTGGGAAAGAACTCTGAAAAGATGAGTTCAAAAATATATAAACAGGATTTCTCAACTATGCAAAATATAAGGATGCAATATGAACTGTATTAGGGGCTTCACGAACCTAAAAGAACAGAGGCAGCTACACTATGAGCCAGCTTGTCAGAAAGATATAAAGGCAGGCAGATTCTTGAGTTCAAGTTCAGCATGGGACCGACAGAATTTAGGTCCAGGCATGGTCAGAATGGTAATCTCAGGACAGGATTCCACCCAGCTAAATCTATTGTTTGTGCTACAAAGGCAGGCAGATCTCTGAATTTATTTGCAACGTTAAAAAAAAAAAAGTACTTGCTGTTTTTCCTAAGAGTCAAGGGGCTAAGGTCATGGAATGTGGATTCATAGGATGGTCAAAAGGGAACCTGGAGTAAATGACTGAACTGATATGTAAATAGAAGACTGGGCTTTTGGTCTGCATGAGATGAGCTGGCAGAGAGCCAAGCTGCTCTTTTTAAATCATTTTTTTTCTAGGAAGAGCTGGGCTGTCAGCAGATCTCTGGAAAGTGGCTACAGCTCTTTTAGAAAAGTTTACATCTCTTTCATAATTTTTTCTAGCAGCTACCCAGAGAGAACTGCTTGGAGAACAAACAGCTCTTTAAGAATATCTCCTAGCACAAGAGAGCTGCCTTGAGCAGGGAGCTGTCTCTAGCAGAAAGCTATCTCGAGCAGACTACAGAGCCAAGAGCTATCTGCAGAGAGCTGTCTAGGGAGCCACCTCAGGGAGACTACAAGCCCATCAACTGGTACCTACAATTTTAATCTGAGTCATTCTTTTCCCTTTCTCAGAACTCCTCTCCAAGCTGATGCTGGTCCTTGGCATGAGCATGCACGTGTACACGTGTACACACACACACACACACACACACACACACACACACTTCACTGTGTTGCTCAGGGTAGCCATGGACTCCTAGGTCCAGTGGTCTTTCTGTTTCACCATTCTGAGTAGCTAGGATTACATATGTATACCACATGCTCAGGTCCATTTATGTATGATCAAGTACAGAACATATCCTAGTCAATTAGCAAACATAATTGAACAGAATTCTAACATTATGTGATATTCTAATTTATTATGGCTATTTCCAGTCTCCTTGACAAATTCAAGTTCAACAGGTGTTGGGGATGTTTGTTTTGTTTGCTGATATATTGCATAGTAAGTACTTTGTAGTGCTGAGAGACAGCTCAGTTAGTAGAGTGCTTCCTTAGCTTGAGTATCAGTTATTTTTCTATTGTGGTGACCAAACACAAGGCAGCTTATAGAATGAAGGGTTTGAGGGATGAAGACATGGTTCAGTGGTTAAGAGCACTGACTGATTTTCCAGAAGACCTGCATTCCATTCCTCAAACCCATTGGGTCACCAACAGTCTGTAATACAAGTTCTAGGGGATTGGATACCCTCTTCTGGTCTCCAAGGGCAGCAGACACGCATGTGTGGAAGGATTTACTGGGGGATCATGGTTCCAAGGGGATGTGCCAATCATCAAGAATCATGACAAGGAAATGTGGCAGCAGGCAATCATGGCTGCTACAACAGCAATTGAGAGCTCCCATCTTGAACTACAAACCGGAAGCAGAGAGTGTGAACGTGAATGGCACAAGTCTTTAAGCCCTCAAAACCCATCACCAGTGAAATACACACGGCCACACCTTTTAAGCCACCTCAAAGATATCTACCAACAGGAAGCCAAGCATTAAAATGCCAGAGACTATGGGGGACAGCTCATTCAGACCATCGCAGCACACATGAAGCCCAGGATTCTATCCCCATCATCCAAATATTATGGAGCACACTAGCACTCAGTAAGCGCAGGCAAAAAGATTAGAAATTCAGTGTCATTTTAGGCTACATAATAAGCTCAAAGCCAGCTTGAATTCTGTGATACCCTTGTCAGAACAGCAGCACCCCACTGAATAGATTTTTGTTGGATTGCAAAAAAGTCTTAAAAGCTTAGGAAGTCTCCTCTGAAGACACTTTCTCCTCACAACAGACATTTACTTCCCTGAGTTAGCTGTCACTCAGCCACTTTTCACAACATTCTTCCACTTTAGTCAGCTCAGTCCAACTTAGAGCATTTATCAGGGCACCAAAACAACTGAACATCCCTGCTTATTCTCCTATACACATTAACCACCTATTTTTTTTAAAAAAAATTAAAACAAGACTTGCACCAAAAACAACAACAACAACAAAAATAAAAAACAAACAAACAAAAAAAACCTCTTGCAGAAGAGGTAAATGCTGTTTGACATCTTTCCCTCAAGATGTCTCCCAATCAGGCAACATACATTCATTCGTGAATAAAGTACAGAGGGCAGGGCCAGGTGTGCTGACACAATTCTTTAATCCCAGCACTTGGGAGGCAAAGGCAAGCAGACTTCTGAGTTCAAATCCAGCTTGGCCAACATAGTGTGTTCCAGAACAGCTGGGGCTATAAAGTGAGACCGCGTTTCAAAAACCAAAAAAAAAAAAAAAAAAAAGAAAGAAATAAAATTTAAATGCCAAGAGTAAAGAGATACAGAAGTCAACGTCACTGCCTTCAAGTATACTGAAGTACTTTATAAAGTACTGCCCTGGTGACTAAATGCTGCAGGTATTAGTCAGGGTTCTAGAGAGTAGCAGAACTTATAGAATGAATCTCTTTTCTCTATATATAGAAGGGGATTTATTAGAATCACTTATAGGTCCAGTTAGTCCAACAATGGCATGTTATGAACGGAAAGTCTAGGAATCCAGTAGTTGCTCAGCCCACAAGGCTGGATATCTCATCTGGTCTTCAGTAGATGCTGGAATTCTGAAGAAGTAGGCTCTAATGCCAGGGAAGGAACGGACTTGCCCGGAAGGCAAGAGCAGGCAGGCAAAGAGCAAGAGCTTTCTTCTTCCATGTCCTTACATAGCAGTGGTTCTCAACATGTGGGTCATGACCCCCACATGGGACACATATCAGATACCCTGCATATCAGATATTTACATTACAATTCATAACAATAACAAAATTATAGTTGTGAAGTAGCAATAAAGATAATTGTATGGTTGGGGGTCTCCACAACCTGAGGAGCTGCATTAGAGGGTCATAGCAATGGGAAGGTTGAGAACCACTGTTATATAGGTTTCCATCAGAAGGGTGGCCCAGATTAAAGTGTGCCTTCCTCCCTCAAAGGTCCAGACTAGAATCGGATTCACTCACTTCAAACCCAGCCAAACCCAAAATCTCTTATATGTATGTCCTCCATTTCTGGACTGTAGCTCATTCCAGATGTAGTCAAGTTGACAACCAGGAATACAGCCATCACATTACCCTTGTCTGTGATTAGTTTCCTGCTTTAGATTGACTCACACTGTGTTGTTCTATGTGGGGGATATTTAAATCAGTAGTCAACATGAAAATCAGGATTTCAAGAGTCTCTTAATATAGCAGAAGATCCAGCAGTATGTATGGTCTAGTTCAGCATGGGACAGGCAGCTTAGACCCAAGGTAGCTCCTCCCTCTGAAGATGGATGCACTCCCTACTGCCATGGTTACCATTCCCACTATCATTATCACTATGTTTTGTCTCCCCAGCTTTAGGGTCAGATCATACACCCTGGCCTGACTTAATTATCTCCATCACTTGTATGGCCTCCTATAGGTATTTGGTTGCTGGGTTACTGGTCTAATGTGATACATACACATGTATATGTGTATATGTATATAAACATTTCATGTGTATGGATCTTTTGCTTACACATACATCTGTGCACCATGTGTGTGCAGTGCCTGAGAAGGCCAGAAGAAGGCATCAGATCCCCTAGAACTGGAGTTACGGATAGTTGAAAATTGCCATGTGGGCACTGGGAATGGAACCCAGGTCCTCTGGTAGAGCAACCAGTGCTTTTAACCACTGAGCCCTCTCTCCAGTCCATAATGTGATATATGGACATATATTGATAACATACCACTAAAACATTTTTAATTCTGTATATGAATACTGCGTCTATAATATGATATTTCCAATAAGCCTGAGAAGTAGGCCAGGCAAATTTTAGGAGCAACATATTCCATACAAGTTAATGAGAAATCAGAGTGGTTGATTTATTGCTCCTTGAGGCAAGGAAAAGGTGGTTCTAGATTGCCAGTCTAAGTCTAAAGAGCATTGCAGAAGGGTTCCTGGGCCTATCCATTCTCCCTATTTTAAGATTCAGATGGAAGAGGTCAGATACTATAGAAGGAGGCTATTTTCTCCTTCCTTGGAACTCCTCCCAGTCTCAGTAGTTTTGTTCTTCTTTCTCACTTTTGACTAAGAAATCTCTTTGCTTTGATAAAAAGAAAAAAGAAATTAGAAAGGGAAAAAAATAACTCACAGTTACATTGGGAGTTTTGGCTATTAAGACTGAGTTGTGGCCATATATATATGTGTGTGTGTGTGTGTGTGTGTGTGTGTGTGTGTGTGTGTGCATGTGTGTGTGTGTATGTATATGTGTGTATATATGTACATATATATGTGTGTATATATGTGTGTGTATGTGTATACATGTGTGTATATATGTATATATATGTGTGTATACATATGTGTGTGTATGTATCACACACACACACATTTCTGGTTATTCACTTATTTTAGGCTGGTTGCAGCAAGTTCCAGGCATTGTCCTATCCCTGCCTCCTCAGCACTGGGTTGTCTACGCCACCATGCCGGGCTTTTTCCATGGATTCTATGGATGCAACTCAGATATGCATGCTTGTGAGGCCAGCATTTTACCAGCTGAGCCATACATTAGCCATGCTTTCCGTTTGGTTTGGTTGTTGTTCTTGTTGAGAGTGTCTCCCTGGGTCGTCAAAGCTAACCTCAGGTTCACAGTCTTCCTCCCTCAGCCTCCCGAGTGCTGGGATGCCAGGTGTGTGCCATTATGCCATAGCTAGAATTTTAATAGGATGGAGAAGTTGTCATTTTAATGAGTCATGGTCCTCCTCAATATTTTATATGACGGTAGGATAAGATCACACTGATAAATACACATCTGAAAGGAAAACAGAAGCCAAAAACTTCACATTTTCTATATAACTAAACTGTGTCAGATTTTTCTTTTCAATTTACCACATACACATATAGATGCTGGTTTTCTTTTGTTAAATATTCAGTATCAAACAACATACAGTGTTTTATAACTTAATTTGTCTTTAAACAACTTTATTAGCAGTTAAGAACACTTGCTGCTCTTCTAGAAGACCCTCATTTGGTTCCCAGGACACACACTGAGCAGTAAACAATGGTCTTTAACTCCAGCTTCAAGGAATCAGACACCCTCTCTGGTCTCTGAAGGCATGCGCACACATGTACTACACACACACACACACTCACGCGCACACACACTTTCTCTCTTTCTCTTACATACCCACACTCACATACAAATAAATTTCAAAAGTATCAAAGCCATCTTTTATAATATTAAATATCATTACACTCTATGAATATAATGGCCCCATAGTAGTTCATTCTGTGGCACTATTATAATAATATGAATCTCATCATCTAATGGCCAATTTGGACTTTCAATTTATTATTATGTAAATATGTTCCATTAATTTTTTTGGAAGCTGATTCAAGTTTATCGATCATCAATTCTCTAGAGTGAACTTGTAGAAGTGGAACTGATGTGTTGCAAGGTTCATCTCTTTTTAAAGTTGCTTGGTGCATATATAATGATTACTTCATCAATACCTTTCCCTTTAAAATCCCCAAGTCCCAGGAGGGAGGTGGGAGGAAACTCGGTGGTAAGGCCTTGCCTATCATACTTGATACTGTTAGATCAATAGCTAAGAAATTAAATCTCTTGGCCCAGAGAGGCGACTCAGTGGTTGAAAGCACTGACTACTCTTTCCGAGGACCTGGATTAGATTCCCAGCACCCACACAGAGGCTCACAGCTATCTCTCAATGACATGCTGTTTGGGACTACACGGACACTACACACATGCGGTGCATAGACACACACGCAGGTAAAAACATTCTTGTATGTAAAAACCCCCAAAACATTTATTAAAAAGGTAAATGTCCTCAGTCATAACTTGTTTACCTCGGCCACACCATTCTTACTAAGTACCTCACATGTAAGTAATTCCCTTATTTAAAAGCCTTAGCTGCTTATAAATAGATCAACTTAAAGCATCCCAGCTTTGGGGGAACCCCTGAGAAAGCACATGGCCGTCGTTGTCCAACCTCATTTTCTACCTCCAGCTTAAGACAGGACAAATCCTCCGTCTCTGCCAACTCTCATGTTTGTTTTCTTTTTTTGTTTTATCTTCTCTCAATGAATGAGGCTCTTTTCTTCCTTATGAATCTGACTGTCTATGTCACCGAAAGTACAGATCAAAATTATATCTCTTGCAGAAAGTGTTGCTGAGATAATCCCACCCCAAATTATCTTCTTTTTTTGCACATGAATCATATTCCTCTGTAATTTTAGATATATACCTAAAATTTCCTTGGGGTGGGCAGGCTGTTCCTGGCAGGTTAGATGTTTTTCAAATCTGCCTCCACTGCAAACAAGAGGACTATGTGCTATATCTTCTAAAAGGATGCTGAGACAGTGTGAGGAGGTACTAAAGGAAGTTCAGAATCCAGAATAGTCCCTAGATGTAATTTTTAAAATTTTTCTTTTATTTGAGACAGGGTCACTTGTAGCCTGGGCCAGGTTCAAACCCATCTATGTAGCTGATGGCAAAACTTGCAACTCCTGCCACCATTCCTCAAACGCTCAGATGAGAGGCTCGTGTCACTATGCTTGGCTCTCAGATGTCCTTTTAGAATGTTTTAAAAACTTTATTACTGTGCATGTGTGTATCTGATCACGGACACACCGCACTAAGAGAGGTCAGAGGACAGCTTACAGAAATCAGTTCTCTCTTTCTTGCCATGTGGGTCCTGGAGACAAACTCAGGTCATCAGGCTTAGTGTCAGGTACCTTTACTCACCAAACCATCTTGCCTGGCCTCTGTATATCTTTCGAAAAAGTCGTCCTCCATGTAAAATTAGGTGAATGAACCAGATGAGTCTTTGAGCACATTGCAGAAAATTTTCTCACAATGTGAATTTAGTTATGTGAATTAATTAGTTATCGTGAAACAATTTTTTTTTCTGCACTCAAAGATACTTCCATTTACAAAAGAAATGTTTGACGGTGAATAAGATGCCTCAGCAAGTAAAGGTGTTTATTGCCAAGTCTGACGACCTGAGCTCTGTTCCCAGAATTCACATCAGAGAAGGAGAAAATCAACTCCCACAGGTTGCCTTCTGACCTCTACATGTGCATTGTAGAATATAAAAATTCACAGGCCTGTGTGAATATAAAAACAAATAAATGTGAAAAAAAACTTGGCATGAAATTCAGAATAAAAGAAAAAAAATCCCTCAAAGATAATTTAATCAGAACAATGACAAAAATAGCTAGCAGTGGACACGTGACATGGATATTGCAAATAAGACTCATTGTATAAAGATATTTTTATTCATGGCTTATAATAAACAACCAATGAATTTTAAAATTATCCTAGACACTGAACGTTAAAAAGCTTAGTTCGTTTAAAAATACATAAATTATTTTCATTCCGCCCCCCCAAAGTATGGTACTTTACTGTTCTAAAAATACTACACATTCAAATAAACCATAATTATGAATACATATAGCTTCTCACAGTTAGAAGTGTAAAAATGGATTTGCTAAATAAGATGCATGTTGCTGCAATATTTAAGCATGCTTTAAAGTACATCATTATTATAAGTAAGCATGTAATTACTATGGCTTTGGGAAGCTTGCCCAGGAATTAAAACACAAAAATAATAAAATTTCAGCACCATTTGACCATTAAGATATCCAGATACCTCAGGTCTGCTGCTCCCACACTCAAGGTCTCCTCTGAAAAGGCAAGGGGAATGAAAAACATCACGGAAGGAAACAGCGCAGGCTAGAAGAAGAGGTATTAAAAACTAGAAAATCTAGAGAAATGAAGGATTTCTAAGCAGTATGAAACCCAATAAGACGTTCACATTTTTACTGGAGAGACAATGACTCTGAGAGTTGGGTTAAGAATTAAAAGCAAAGAGCAGAAGAGATGGCTCAGAAGTCAAGAGCAATTGCTGGTCTCCCCGAGGACCTGAGTTGGCTTTGCAGCATCATGCCAGGTAGCTCACAATCTCCAGCTCCAAGAGATCTGATGCCTCTGACCTTCAAGGGCACCTATACACATGTGCACATACCCACACACAGACTTACACATAATTAAAAATAATAAGAATACACCTTAAAAATCCTAACAATACTATTTCCAAGCTAGGCACGGTGTCATACATTTGTAATCCAAGCTCCTGGGAAGCTAAGGCAGGTTTGCCTTGACATTCAATGCCAGCCTAGGCTACAGAACAAGACCCTGTCTCAAAAAGAAATAAATGCGAATAAATAAAGAGTTCTGGGCATGGGAAGATGGTTCAGTGGGCAAAGGCACTGATGCCAAACCTGACAGCCTGAATTTGATCCCTGGGACCCATGTGGTACCATTCTTTTCAAAGAAGCATAAGAACAGGAGTTCGATCTCCAGAAGGCACATAAAGCCATCCAGAGCAGCACACATGCATAACCCTAGCACTTGTATAACAGAAGCGATGAGAGGCGTCAGCGACAGGAGAACCCCTGGAAGCCTGACAACCAGCTAGCTTGGCATGTGCAGTGGGCCCATCAAGAGCCCTTGTCTCCAACAAGATGGAAGGCAAATCTGAGGATTGGTACCCAGGGTTGTCATCTAACCTCTACACGGGTATCATAGGAGGGCACCTGCACTTACACATGCATGCACTTACACATGCATGCACATACACATGTATTCACACATGTGATGATTAAAACAATGAAGAGATTTCTGAGAGAATGTGTTGTGGAAGGGGATGGAATGCTCTGTGGTACCCTGGTGTACAGCTCTGATGGAACATTCTTACCTGGCAGCACTCTGTTCAATCTGATGCTTTAGTCTACCGTCTCACGCCCATCATCTTTTCTCAGATTTGAGTTAGTTTAAATCCTAGACACACTGGTAATTGGCAGCTGAGCTTTCCCTGCCTGGATTCCCTACAGCTACAGCAAATTGGCGGAAACGTTTTCTTAGCAGCTGTTAATGGCTAATGGTAGCATACAGTATGATTCCATTTACCAAAGACAAACCAACGGAAACCCAGGTAGATCTTTAGGTAATGCCTATGATACAACTGCATAGACAAACTCATGAGAAGACACAGGGAGTATGACTGATGCATGCCACATTTGATGAAAGGTTAGGAGGGGGTTCTCCAAGCCGTAGTTTGAATTTCTCCTGTAAGAATATGCTCATGTGTTATTGACTTAAATTTTAAAAATGATCAATTAAAGAAATGTTATGGTGTCAACTCATGTAGAAAAAATGTAGAAAACAAACTGGAGAAATGGTTTCAGCCAGTAACAAAGTTGCTCACAGCAGAAAGTTGCATTACTGCTTTCTGCAGGGGCTAATAACTTTAAGTGCTTATTGTGTCTTTATATCATGAGGCTATCTATATGCTTCTGGTTGTTTCATTGGAACATCTTGCTATGATTAAAAACCCTTGGGCGTTGTCTTAGTCAGTGTTCTATTGCTGTGAAGAGACACCATGGCCATTGCAACTCTTATAAAGAAAATTTATAAACTCTTATTTAATTGAGGTTTGCCTACAGTTCCAGAGGTTTAGTCTATTATCGGCATGGTGGAAAGCATGGCACCACACAGGCAGACATTGTGTTGGAGGAGGTGAGAGTTCTACATCACGATCCACAGGCAAGAGCGAGGAGAGAGAACCTCTGGGCCTGGCTTGGGCCCCTGACACCTCAAACCCCACTCTTAGTGACAGGCTTTCTCAAACAAGACCACACCTACTCCAACAAATAATGTCACCCCCTAAGTACTCAAATAGAGGAGCCTTTGGGGAAGTGTTCTTATTCAAACCGCCACAGGCCTAAAAACACATACACTGTTACTATCATGAGCACCATGGGATTTTCTTAGTTTTGTGAATTGAATCATCAATTTTTCATGCTCAGTGTGTTAATCTTTTGGCCCTTTTCCCTTCCTTGTTCCATATAGGAATCATTGATTGAGTCAGGTGTATGCCATCTTTTTGCATTTGGTGTCTCCTTTTCTGTAGATCATGCACTGCAAGCTTTCATTATGTCATGAATTTGTGTAATTTTTTTGACAAATTTCATTTCCAATTTCTCCTATTTGCACAGCTGGGTTTCCAGTCTTATCCCAGTACCTGGACAAACACACTCCTACATGCTCACATTGACACTCAACACATTATTTCCCAAAGATTTTGGTATCTTGAATTCTTTTCTTTTTTTAAAAAAAAGTCTGTCTCTTTGCGTATGTTTATGTGTATGTGTAGGTTTAGATTTTTCAAAACCTACTTTAATAAGGGTTCTGAAACGCTTCAATCCCCCTTCTAGCCCACCATCCAAAGGCAGGGTAGACAAGATGGTAAATAGGACAGGACAGGGGGATGTAGACCTCTTTAGGCTCTTTGGGGTGATTCTTCTTTAGAAGTAGTTCTTTGGGCTGATTCCAATCTCCATTGTTAGGATACCAGCAGTCCAGTTCAGTAGTGTCAGGATACCAACAGTCCAGTTCAAAAGTGTCACCAAACATGAGTCAGCAATGGCAGCACAATCCAGCAGAAACTGCCAGACCTCTGCTCAATAGGCACAAGTCAGCAGGAGTGGCCAGGATCAGCAGGAATGCCTTCTGTGCCTCTCTCAACAAAGTAAAGATCAGCAACGACTCAAGACCAAGGAAGAGTTACACAGCTAGCTATGCAAGAGCCCTATCACCGTTGAATTCCACTTATACTTTCTCCAAATATCATGGATCCTCCCATGGGTCTTGCTTCAGCAAAACATCATGGGAGTCTGCATCACATGACAAACCCAGAAACTTCTACTTCATGTATTATGATCGCGAGCATGTGCGTGCTACATACGTGTGTAGAGATCAGAGGACAATCTTGGGGGTCAGTCATCATCTTCCACCTTGCTTGAGGCAGGGGTCTCTTGCTGTTTGTACCAGCATACATCAAGGATAGCTGCTCTTTGAGATTCCAGTGACTCTCCTGTCTCCATCTTCCATCTACTTGTAGGTACACTTGGATTACAGATGTTCCCTTGTGTCCTGTCCTGCTTTATGTGGGTTCTAAGGATCTAAGCCCATGTCCTCACACTTACACAGCAAGCACCTCCTCCACTGAGCTATGTCCCCAGCACTTCTCATGTCCTTTTATCTACTTTGATTTAATATATTGGATTTATTTGTGTGTGTGTGTGTGTGTGTGTGTTGTTGTTGTTGATTACAATGTGTTAAAGGTAGAATCCTTGCCCTAACCTTCATGTCAGACCTAATGACTTCCCCAGTCTACTCTTTGGTCACAGTATGATCACTGAAGAACGCATCTATGTGGTTGGCTGACCAAAAGGCATGGGACATTTCTCCATACCTTTATTATTTGTGGGAAGCATTGTGTATGCACTTCTAAGAGTAAAGCAACAAATAAAAAGAACTACCTAGATATACTTAAAAAGTACACTGCATGAGTCTGAGTTGGAATATATACAAAAAGAGATAGATGTTTTAGTATCAATTCATTCATTCAGTAACGTCTGTTGAATACATAATGCATGTTTGATACGCTGCTAGATCCTAGGGATCGTCAGTAAATAGACTAAAATCTATGCCTTCATGTGGTTTGTATTCCAAAGGAAAGCATAGACAGTAAATGAAATAAGTTATGCAAATAGTTTGTTAAATTTAATAAACTAGAATAGGTGCTTAGGAAGTGTAGGAGGTATGGTGAGGGGGTAGTAGTTACAACTTAAAATAGAGTGTCCAGTATTTTCCCTTCTGGCATAGAAAAAAAGTCAGTATCTCTAAGCATAACAGAATTAAGATTGGCTTGAATCATTGTGCCTCAGAAAACACGACTAGAAATATTGTCTTTATAATTTAATTTTAGTTGGTTCTTAACAAAAACTTCAAAATGGCAGCTCATGTTGATTTTTAGTTCAGTGAAGAATAGCCCTCATACACATGCATCTTAGAGTCAATCTTTCTCCGGCTGGATCATTATGGAGACCCAACAAGGAAAATGAAGAAATATAGATGCTACAGGGATTGACTAATAACTTATCTTCTGTATCTGGCATACTTCTTCAGAGTTCACCAGCACCAGACTAGGAACTAAGGATTTCTTGGCAAAGGATCCTTATGTGCAGAAAGAATTCATAGACATGGGCCAAATTCACATTTTGGGATTTCTGTGGAAATTCCAACATATCTTTTTACATTACCATATGAACAGTTTGATAGAAGCAATTGAAACTTCAACAGATTCACTCTCAAAAGGTTTGTGGTTCAAAAAGAATATGTTCCACCCGCTAAATTCAACGTGGCTTCTTAGCAAGCAAAATAAAGTGTTCTTTTCATGGTGTTGTGTAGTAAAATAACTATTAATGAGAACAACACTTCAACTTTAGGATTCCTGCCTATAATGTGATTTAAATGATATAGAAGTCATTAGAATGCATCCTGGAGTAAACAGAAAAGGAAATTGAGATTTATTTAGCTACAACAACACCAATATGGTGCTAGGGATATGGCTCAGTTGGTAGAGTGCTTGCCTAGAAAGTTCAACAACCTGGGTTTGACCAGCCATGCAAACAAGATGTGATGCCTGTGGTGGTCTGAGTATGCTTGGTCCATGGGAAGCGGCACTATTAGGAGGTGTGGCCTTGTTGTAATAGATGTGGCCTTGTTGGGGGAAGCATGTCATTGTGTAGGTAGGTTTTGAGGTCTCCTAGTGTCCAAGCTCAGCCTAGTGTGGCAAAGAGTTTCCCCCTGGCTGCCTTTGGATCAAGATATAGAACTCTCAGCTCCTTCTCCAGCACCATGCCCACCTGCAGGCTACCATGCTTCTTGTCATGATGATAATGGACTGAACTTCTGAAACTGTAAGCCAGCACCAATTAAATGTTTGCCTTTATAAGAGTTGCCTTGGTCATGGTGTCTCTTCACAGCAATAGAAACCCTAACTAAGACAGTGGCACACACCTGTAATCCCAACACTTCGGCAGCAGAAGTAGCAGAATCAGACATTCAGCCTCTTTCTTAACAACATAATGAGGTTGAGGATAATCTGGGCTACATGAGACCTTGTCTCAATGTATCAATAAATCAATATGTGTGTGTGTGTGTGTCTGTGTGTCTGTGTGTCTATCTGTCTGTCCATCTGTCTTAATATAAAGTTATTCTATGTACTGGAGCATCACCCCTTAATCATTCTGTTGACTGTTACCACATCATTACAAATGTTCACTGGAGTAGCAGAAGAACACAGGTGGTCTGTGGGACTGCGTAAGGGTATCCTGGTTCATGGTTGGGCATGGGCCTAGAACCCCAAGACTCTAAGTGAGAACCGGTAGGCGTGTCCCCAGAACCCAGGGCCCTGACACACACAGTCTTGTCTCCATAGACCTATATTGTTCAGTCACGTAGGCCATTACAGCCCCTCCCAAAGTTCACAGGTACAGGGCGTGACTAGAGGCCTCAGGTCCTAGGGATTTACATACTAATGAAGGCCAGAGGGTGGAGCAAATTAAGCATTCCTCCCCAGAACCTCCCCCTTTCTCCCTCCCTATTTAACTCAGGAGTGCCATGAGTATCACGGGGTACATCCAAATCCATCCATCATCCACCATGACAATAAACCCTTTTAGAACCAAGGACTTCCTCGTGTCATTGGGGCCTGCAGTTGCCAAAGCCCCCAGCCTCTAGAACCTTAGACCTTCTCGTGTATGTGGGACCCTCGGCAAGGAAACCCACCAGGACTCCTCCACTGTGACCTATTTTTTCCCACAGTGGTCCATACAGTGAGGGCTAGAGGGGGGAAGTATTAATGCTAACAAGAAAACGAGAGAATGGGAAGAATAAGAATATCTGAACAAACTGACTCGGAACCTGCTTGGGGTCTGTTCTCACATTCCACTGTAGGGGTAACCAGAAGCTGTGGGAGTGGGGGTGCTCCTTATGTGTGTGCACATATGCATGACCTGTGATGACCTGGATGTGTATGCACATACATGTGATCTGAGATGAATGGCCACAAGCAAATGGCACTTCAAAGGATATATCAAGAGTTTGGCCTTGCTTTCTCCTTCTTCCAGCACTGCTGACCGTGTAGACAGTTGTTTAGTTCTAGATAATTCTATAATTAGGCATTATAGAATATCACCAGACCACAGAAATACTTTACAACTATATACAAGTAAAAATAGATTAAGTCAATTTCTTTTCTTAAAAAGGCACAGAAAATGCTTACCTGATATACATTAGTGTGAAGCCTTTTTTTGGGCTACTTCCTGGACCAACTCAAACAGATTTTTCAATTAAACCTCACAGCAAATGATTTTCTTTTATTTCTCTGGGAACACTGGAGACAGGGTAATGGGCAGGTGTGGCATGCTGGAGGTGTAGTGGGTATCCTCAAGACAAAAACGAGGAGCAAGCATTTGTAGAGTGAACCGAACTCACAGGCATAAAACACATGTCAAAATGAGAGTTTTCCTATTATTTTGGAACAGAAGAATCACTTTACCCCGTCTGACATGGTAAGGCTTACCACAAATACGTTCATGTATTGTCAGATTCCCTTGCTGAACAAGGGAAAAGATTCATGAGAATGTTCTGAAATACCTGGTAAGATTCCACGTTCAGTAAGTCTCCAACCTGTAGGTATCCAAGCAAAAACTCTATCTTAAAATTAGTGCACCAGGGCATGGTTGCACACACCTTTAATCCCAGCCAGCTCTTGGAGGGACAGAGGCAGGCAGATCTGAGTTCAAGGCCAGGATGCTCTGTATATGGAGTTACAGGTCATCCAGAGCTGCTTAGTAAAACTCTGTTCCAAAAATAATTAGTGCAGCAGTTTAAGTAATGCACTTTAAGCTAACCATATGGTAGAAATTAAGACTTTTCAAAAGATTTCTATTTTATTTAGCACCTATTTGTCTCTGTTTTAGAGAAGGGTCTTTTTCTGCTGCTCAAGCTGTCCTCGAACTTCAGAATGACAATGACCTTTGTGCTTCAGCCTCCTGAATCCTGGGCCTGTGTCACCATAAACCTGTGTATCTTTTTAAAACAGTTTCACACAGTCTAGGTTAGCCTTGAATTCAAATATAGCTGAGGATGACCTTGAACTCCTGATCACCCTACCTCTTCCTCCATAGTGCTGGTTTTATAGGTGTGTGTCACCATGCCCTGCTTTATGAGGTACTGGAACCAAACCCAAGGCTTCCTACCTGTTAGGAAAACACCCCACTGATTGAACTATCTCTCCAGCCCTCAGCATATCTGTTTTTGAATGAATGATTTTTTTCTTTCTTGTACTTTCTATCTTTCTGGTGGAGGGGATTCCAGTACACGATCTGTCTGATGTTCCACAGGGGTATGGAGTCTTTTCCTCACAGTGGCTTTCTCAGCCCTGAGATTCTTGCCGAGAACCAAAGTTTGCGCCTGCCACATCCTGCCACTAGTGCTACTGAAACATCTGATTTCAATTAAGTAATTCCTGGGGACACTGATACTGCCAAGCACTTGCTCACCTGTGTGTGCCATCTTCTTTGCAAGCGATCCATTCTGGCGATGTCACATTAATTTTAGATCCTAGTGTCTTATAGACTGTTTTGTTTTACAAGTATAACAAATGGATGCAGTTTTATAGGGTTTCATCCTTTGGTCAAGGGGGAAAGATTCTTGAAGAAAAATCAGGGATCTGGAAATACAGCTCAATCATCAAGAATGTTTGCCATTCTTATAGCAAGCTGGGGTCTGGCTGTTAGCATCCGTATTGTGTACCTTACAAATACTGGAATTCCAGCGCCAGGTAATTCAACCGACTTCTCTGATCTCTTTGGGGATCATAATGGGGAAACAAATAAAATAAGCACCCGACCAAGTTTACTTCTGGAGTGGTGGTAAAAAAAAAAAATCAGACATTTAGAATATTAGCAGAAAACTGTGATGGACAGAGGTGAACCAGAGGAAGATATAATGGGGGCTGTCACTCAAAGTATGTGCTTAGCACATTGACATACCCTTTAGATATTATTATTATTGTACTATTATTGCTTTTCAGTGCTGGGATTGAATCCAGAGCTTTGTATATGCCAGGCACTATCACTGAGCTACAGCCCCCTATTAAATTTATTTCAACTTTCTATGCGACAGAGTCTCCCTAGGTTGCTAAGGCAGTTTTGAACTCACTCTGTAGCAGGCTTACCTTTTGCTAGTGAGCTCAAATGGGCTTCACACTCACCTTTTCACTCAATTTTGACTTTATAAAGCAGAAAGTTTTCTTATGGCTCAGACAGATCCGTCACTAATACCAAGGAAATAAGTCATCCTGCAGGCACTCCTCTGTATGCTAAATCAGGAAGGGCCTCAGGATGCAGAGGCATCATGGCAAGGTATATTTTCTTGTATTAAAACAGGCCACCCGTGAGCATCCTTTCTTGGCCTCCGGAGTGCTGGGATTATAGGCACACATCACCACTTTTGATGTTATTTTATTTATGTACACATCGGCAGTGCTACGGATGGAACCTTATGCTTCCCCAGGCAAGCAGTCTGTCCCTGAGATCCATCTCAACCTTCATTTCAGTTTCTTAATGTCGGAGAGCCCCAGGGACCATGTCTTGGTCTTCTTTTCTGTAGCTACATTACAGAGCTTATTTCAACTAATTTCATGACTGTACATACCATCTACACGGGTCAAGCTCCAAATTTAAGTTCACTCCGGGCGCTACTTTTTCTGAAGACTAACCCATCAGGAATTCTTACTGAGCACTGTATCATCTAGAATCTGACCACGTCTTTCAATCCCTCTGACTCCAGTCCAGCTGTCTTTCCTTTTCATTCCGGCTAGGCTAATGTGGACTGCTCCCTTCTCTCCCCGAGTGGACCACTTACACAACTAACAGTAACCATTTGGCCAGTAATGGTCTCACACTGCCTCAGCCACAGCAGAGAGAGTCTCAGACCTTAGTGGGCACCAGCACCATATGGAGCACTTCTTTAAGCCGGGAATCCTGGCTCTACCTCGAGGGTGCCGATGAGACATTAAGTTCGGAGTGGAACTGGTGAATTCCCATCTCGTTCCTTCCTCTAGCAGGCATTGGTCGAGAATTCAGAATCCTCCAGCCTATTCTCAACACGACAGGCGTCTTGCTGACAGGGATCTTCACTGATTTTGCCTTAGCCCTGGGCATTCATTCACCCACCCCTTGAGTTGTTCAAGGTTCATGTTAATTCATCTTTGATACCCCAAGAGGCCTTCCTGACTATTCCTCACCATACAGCACGCCCTATCTCACCCCAATTTCTTCTTTCCCAGTGGGCATCCTGGGCTCATTGTCTCTCTTATCACGTC
>NW_021605385.1:5034-10893 GCF_004785775.1 Grammomys surdaster | reverse complement strand
ACACACACACACAGACACACACACACACAGACACAGACACACACACACACAGGCACACACACACACACTCACACACACACACCCCACAGACAGACAAATCAATCTTAAAGAAAATAAAGAAAGAACGTCCATGCTAAAGCACTTTGCTCTGATACTTTTTTTTTTCTTCTTAGATTGTCATCTTCTACCCTGAACATTATCACCTGCTTGTCAAGGCCCTGCTGAACCCTGAGTCCTTTGTAAAGCTTTTCTTTGGCTCTACAAGCACTTGAAAATGTCCAACCCTGGGCTTCCCCAGCACCTCGAGGTCACTACTTACAGTGCAAGTCAGGTCCCATGTTGATACTTGTGAGGTGTGGCACACAAGGGCCTTTGGTCATCTGTTTGGGAGTGACCTTCAGTTGGTGCCAGGGTATCTGATGAGGCAGGAGCAGGCTTTAGTTGTTTCTTTGGAGGATGAGAGCCTGCAGCCACCAGCCACACACTGAGCGGATGTGTGGTATCCCTGTGCCTGCTGTTCCTGCAGAGGCTGAGCCCATGGTGTGTATGCTCCTTCTCCTAGAGTGGGAGAGAGAAATGTGAGAGTCATACTGAAAAAAGTGCTATGGTCTTTGACATTTCCCCAGAAACTTGAGCCTAACCCCAGCACGGTGCCCTACTAATCTCTGGTTCATGGCCAATCACTGCATCTCCTAGAGGCTTCCTGACTGTTTGGGAACATGGGCTCCTTGTGTCAAAGCCAAAGAAAGGCTGGGAGTACAAGGAGACTTACAGGGGCATCTCAGGGGCTAGGGGCCAGCAGAGGGTGGGCTCCTTCTCCCTGAAGACTGTAGAGAGGTCAGAGCAAAGAAGGCAGGGGCTTTGGAGTCCTGATGTGACCAACCAACCTCAGGTTTCTGTGTCTTTCCCAAGAGCTGCAGGCTAAGTTTGGTCTGGGATATACAGCAATAACAGACCTGGGCCCTTTTCACTTGTTTGGATTGTTCATGAGACAGGATCTCTCTGTGGAGCCCTGGCTGTTCTGGAACCTGCTCTGTTTACCAGACTGGCCTCGAACTCACAGTGATCTGCCTGCCTTAGCCTCTCGACTGCTGAGATTAAAGGCTCTGATTTTTCTGTTTTCTTTGAATAGATCTGATCTTATTTAAAGTACTTGATCTTTTCCTGATCATATCTCATTTCTCCTCTTCCCTTTATCTTCTCCTCTTTCCCCCACTTCAAACAGTCAGAAAGCCTTTTAACGAAACTCCTCTGGTGGCTTTAAGTCACTTGGAATTAGCTATTGCTATTACATATTATTTAAATTTGTGTTTTAAGTTCTTTGTAGACCTCTACAAAAGTTATCAAAAATAGTGTGACTGTGTCATAGAGAAATGGGAAAGCAGAAAGGGAAAAAGTCTGCATCTCACAGTCCCTTTACTGCGAGCCAGCTACTGGGCATGCTCCTTCCTAGTTAGTGTCTCTCCAGGATAGCATCTGAGCGTCTGCGAAGACCTTGTGTTCAGTTTTGGTTTCCCTCTTTAGCATTGGGCTGTAGCATTTTCCACCTTGGAACTGTATGGTCTCCATAAATCATTTTAAAGTCTGTAGAATAATAAAGAATGGAATTTCTTTGAAAATTGTCCTTTATTTGCTTTTTTCAAAGCTACTATTCCTGGAAAAACAAAACAAAACTACTTTTAAAAAGTGCTGTCTCTCTCTCCCCAGGCTTACTTCTAAATTCCCATCCAGGTTGATCTCTGACCTGCATTTGTGCACACACACACACACACACACACACACAGACTCCCCTACATGTAGTCACATATATACAATTTTAAAAAATCAAGACATTTTAAGTATACATCCATTACAATCATAAACATAAAATAGTTCATAAATATCATCATGAAACACATTCACAACCTTGAACACCCACTGCCATCTCTAGAGCTTCATCATCCTACAGAAAGATGCTTTCCTCATTCAATAATAGTTCTCCATCTCCCTGGTCCCAGCCATGGAGGGATAAGACACTATTCTACTGTCTCCATTAATTTGACTTTTCTAGATATATCATATATGAGAAACAACACAGTGTTCGTCCTTTTGTTTCTGTCTTAGTTTACTTAGTATAAATAAGACCTGGAAGTTTCATGCCTGTGAGAGCAGGTCAGAATTCACTGTTCCTTTTTAGGGCTGAATTCTATTCCCTTACATGAATATACCACAGCCTATTCATTCATCCTCTGATGAACACACGTTATTTCACCTTTCGTGCATCGTGGAGAATGCTGCTATAAACGTCAGAACACAAGTTGTGGTTAGTTCTCAGTTAGTTTATTGAAGTTAGTTTATTGTGGTTAGTTTACTGAAGAAAGAAGATGAGGATGGAAGATAGGAGGAAGACCTGGGAGATGACTGTCTTGCAAATTTGACACCCTGAGTTTGATCCGTCAAGCACACAGCAAAGGAGGGAACCTGCTCCTCAGAGTTGTCCTCACGTGGACTTCAACAGACAGACAGGCAGATAGACAGACAGACAGACAGACAGACACACACACACACACACACACACACACACACACACAAAACAGCTGCAAAAATAAAATAATTTTTAAAGTGGACATTGACAGATGAAATTTGGCAGGAAAAAAGCATCTTCAAATATGCAGGCCAGTGGGATGAAAATTGCAAAAAGGTTCTGTGGGTGTGGAAAACATTGACAATTTCTGTTCTAGGCACAGTTATTTCCTGGTTGATTTTTTTTTTTTTCTGGTTTGTTTGATCCAATGTGTTTACCCATGATCAACCGCATTGGAGCTGGGAATGGGAAAGAGGCAGCAACCACGTGAAGGTAACGAATTCCTACCACACAGCAGTTCCCACTTTCAGAAATGCTAAATGTGCCTCTTGTTGTGGCTAATTACTGAGGACGAGTAAAGGGTACATGGATTCTCCTTCATTTTGATATAGTCTCCATTTTAATAAGAAAACAAAAACTAATTTGAAGAATATTAAGTCAACAGTGTATCTTGGATTGAAGGAAGAAGGGCCCAGTCTAACCCCGGACTGAACCAGTCTTTCCTGGCTTAGTCTTCATCCATGGGAGCTGGCAGTCTGGAACAATTCGTTTGCTGCTCCCAGCTGGCTTTGGGCTCCAGGGCCAAGGTCAGGCAACGTAGGGTCATTTCTCATCTCTGCACTCCGCCACCACACATCAGTGCCCTGATGGGAATTCAAGGAAAATGAATGTCTTAAAGGGAAGACAGAGGGAGGAGCCCTTAAACTTGTTCCTAGGCAACACCTCTAAAGGCCACCCCCAGATGGCCAGTCCTGGCTGAGCCCCAGGTTCGGGGTGGGTAGGTTGTAAAATGATGCTGCCTTCAAGCCAAAGCCCCCACTTCCTTGTAATAAATTAGGAATCTGAACCTTGGACTTGATAGCGATTCTGGGCCAGGCTTTCAAGTAGTCCTCAAACATCTGCGGAGAGACCATGAGCTGAGGGGGGTCGGGGTGAGGGTGTGAGTCACCGGGGTCCAACCTCCTATTGGCTGGGAGAATCTCCTGATCTGATGAGGGTGGGGTAGGAAAACCGGTCTGGCAGCCCTTGGAAGGCAGCGGGTAGCAACTGCTTGGCTGGGCTATGCTGGAGCACATACCCGCCACCGCGGGGCGCCACTCCCCCACGCCCTCCCCCAGCCTCTCTTGTCCCTGGCAGTGTGTGTGGCTTCCCAAAACTGTCTGTGAAGTTTGGAAGACAGTCCAGGCTAGACAGACGAAAGGGAGACAGTCCACGGTGGCAGCCAACACAGTCTGTGTGAGTGCCTGCTTCATAAAGACCAGGCGACCGGAGCTGCACCTGGTTTCAATGAAGCACAAATCAGAACCCATGATGACAACTAAGGCAACTCTGAGGTAGCTGCAAGCCTGTAAGGGCATCTTAATCCCACAGGAAAGTCATGCTTTCCATAGCAGAAGCCCCTGGTACTTTGGCTCCTTAGAAACTGGCCTGGTAGACAGCTCTTAAAATAAACCCATCTAGGACAATCCTAGTTCGCAACTTTCCTAACGCTGAGACCAATAATTCCTCAGATTGTGGAGATTCCCAAGGATAAAATTATTTCATTGTTACTTCATAACTACAATGTTGTTAGTTACAAGTCATAACTTACATATCAGTCTTTTCCAGTGGTCTAAGGCAACCCTGCCGACAGGGTCTTTGATGTTCCCAGGGGCCGTGACCCTATAGGTTGAGAACCTCTGCCCTATTGGAGCTCTACCCTCCAATCTCAGTTCTCCGAAGGCCGGCCGTTTCTCCTGAGCCAAGCTTCTGGTGGTCACAGTTGCCTTGGGCTCATGGACATAGGTTCCCAGCCTGCTCTGCTCTTCCTGCCATGGCTGCTGCTCATCCCTGTGTGTGTACCATGAACAGATTTTTCTTCTTTTCTGGACATTACGCCAAATATAGTACATTTGGGACCACAGGGTGCGGTGGGTCCTGCCAAGTGTAAGAACTAATGTATAATAAATGGCTTTTAAAAGCCTTTTGGTTTTTTTTTTTTTTTTTTTTGCATGTTTGTTTTTAAGAGAATCTAGATGTGTGGCCTCAAACCCATGACCCCCTTTATAGGATAAATCGGCAAAAGGGGTTGGGGAGGGGGGGTACCTTTAGTGAGCTTGTGCCAAGGTATGCTGCTAAGAAATTATGACACTCAGTAGATCTAGTAAAATAGGTTTATTGTGGGAAGTAGGGGAAAGAAAGGCTGTCATGGAGTGGGGACATGAAAGAGAGATGGAGACAGACAGGCAGACAGGCAGAGAGAATGGGAGAGGGAGAGGGAGAGAGAGACAGAGACAGACAAAGAGAAGGAATGAGGAGGAGGAGGAGGAAGATAGATAGATAGATAGATAGATAGATAGATAGATAGATAGATATCTGGGGTGGGGGCTTTTATGCTCCACACATGGTGCTCCTGGTACACCTAGTGGCAGTAGGTGACATAAGTTGCTGCCCTCCCTGAGGGCAGGCTGGTGGAGATGCCTGATTGCTAGCATCCACCCCCTTTTTTATTTATTATAAAAGATGAGGAACTAGGAAGGGGTGATGTCGAGGCAGGGATGAGGGTGCCATGCTCTTTAGACTGTGTCTGCTATCTCGGGGCAATGATGACATCTTTGAGAACCCAAGAAAGTTGGAATACTGGCCAAATCCTGGGAGAGATGGCTCTTTGACTGGCTGTCCAGACTCTGTGGGATCATCTGGGGTTAGAAAAGTACAGGACTAGTTCAAGTTGTCTATGAGGCTGGACCATCTAGGGCTAGACACTTGAACCTTTCCAGGATGTGCACTCACTATCTATCTGTCTGTCTGTCTGTCTTTTTTTTCTTAGTTATATACTTGAAACTCTTAGGCCCATGGTCCTGGTAGTTGGGGGAGGGGAGGTGTCTAAAATCCAGGGAAACAGGGAGAGATTCCAACCCCAGAATAGGGAGTAGGTGGTGTTGCAGGATATTTGATCACACCGTGAACTTCAAGAATGTGTTGCTTACTGAAAATACCTGTTTCTACTTGTGGTGTGGCTCAGCCCTTAGCACAAGATTTCATTCCCTCTGGCTGGAATATAGACACAGCCTTAGTATACTCCTTTAATCCAAAACAAGGAAGATAAAATTAGTTTGTAGAAGGAAGCACCCATGTTTGAAAGTGATGTCTAATTGAGAGGGAGACAAAGTGTCAAATCAGAGAAAGATTTGACAAAAGAGGATATGCCCACCTCTCATGAGAAGAGAGAGGGAAGGAAAGCTACTTAAGGGAGCATTGGAGAAAGAAGGAGAGGGAGAGGGAGAGGGAGAGGGAGAGGGAGAGGGAGAGGGAGA
>NW_021605385.1:0-4934 GCF_004785775.1 Grammomys surdaster | reverse complement strand
GAGAGGGAGGGAGAGGGAGGGAGAGGGAGAGAGGGAGAGAGAGGGAGGGAGAGGGAGAGGGAGAGAGGGAGAGGGAGAGAGGGAGAGGGAGAGGGAGAGAGGGAGAGGGAGAGGGAGAGGGAGAGAGGGAGAGGGAGAGGGAGAGAGGGAGAGAGGGAGAGGGAAAAAGGAAGCAAGCAAGTAGTTTTGCTGGGAGAGTTGTACAGAGACAGGTTGAAGAGAGAACAAGCTAGACACAGGTGAAGACAGGACAAGCCAGAGAATGAGAAAGAGCCAGAAGATTAGAACAGGTTGCCAGAGTTAGAGGCCAAGAAGAGCAAAAAGTCAGAGGCTAAGAGAGAAGCCAGATTGAATCAGTCAGCTTGGCAAGGAGTTTGAGCCAGAACAGCTGAACCAGATCCAGCCAGAGATTAGAAAGAAGTAGGAAAGGTCAAGTTTAGTAAGTCTCAGAGGCTGAAAACATTCTATGCCTAGTCTAGATTGTACAGAGGTTAGAGGCTTCCAGGACTAGGCCTAGATTAGCTGACTGAGGCAGTAAGCCTCTGAGGCAACAATTATGTCAGATGAATAAATTACTATAACAAGTTGGAGAACCTGAGGCTGTTGATTGGCAAGGGTGCTTGTCTGGGGTCCAGTTGACCCATGAGAGGTAGATTCATGTAGACTCTCTGAAGCTTATGAGAATTTTTTTTGTTTACAAAAAGAGATATGTTTTAGACATATTAGCATTACCATTGTTTGTATTAGAAGTTGGGAAATGATTTGGGGTTTTAAAGCATGAATACTGTTTAAGGTAAGCTCAGGGAAGACAGAAACCTTTCATGAAGCAGAAGAGCAAAAGCTCACTTGGTCTTGATTTTCAGTATGAATACAGACTATGAAAGGGGCGTTCTTCACTCCATCCAGAAGACTAGATGTATATAGATTAGACATATTAGCACAATGAAAGACACTTTTATTCATGATTGGTGAGAATTTGGAAATCAGGAATGCCGATTTTTGAGCATTGATTTGTACTGAGGCCAAATCTGAGTCTGTGCTCTGGGGATGGGATGCTCCTATAAGCTTCGAGAGTGAGCTGACTGGGTTTGCGTGCTGCCTGCAGAAAACTAGGGGAGAGGAGGGAAGGGAGCTGTGCACGTGGGCAGACTGTGCGATCCAGAGCCACGTGGGGAACGCAGCAGACTAGGGAGAAGCAGCTGAATTTGATTTGGATCAAATTGGCAGACAGATACGTATATCAGGAGGGTTGGATTTGCAGCTTGGTCCAGAGCAGATGGCTTCCTAGGAGAACAGGTGTGGTGGTTTGAATATGCTTGGCCCAAGGAGTGGCACTATTTGGAGGTGTGGCCTTGTTGGAAGAACTGTATCACTATTGGGGTGGGCTTTGAGAGGCATTCCTTTTATCTGCCTGGAGGCCAGTCCTCTCCTGTTTGCCTTAGGAAAAAGGTGTAGAATTCTCAGCTCCTCCAGCGCCATGCCTACCTGAACTCTTCCCTGCTTTCTGCCGTAATGATAATGGACTGAACCTCAAAACTTGTAAGTCAGCCCCAATTGAATGTTGTCATTTATAATATGTCCTTTATAAAGTCATGGTGTCTCTTCACGGCAATGGAAACTCAAACTAAGACAACAGGTGTGTGTATGCCCTGCAGTGTCTGCTCCTGTCTGGTTCCCACTACCACTTTGCAACAAACTCACAGACAGAACATGGACGCAGTATGAGTGAGAGACCGACACAAACAGGACTTGGAGCAAGGAAAAAAGAAACAAGGAAGGGGGAATTTTTTACTACCCCCTCCCCCAAATCACTTGGTTGGCACATTAAGGCCAGATTCTATTGCACAGGTGGATACGTTTAGAAGTCCTTAAGTCGGGCGCTAGGTGTATAGTCTGACGTTCTCCAAGGCATCCCAAGGGGATCAAAAAGGTGAATAATGCAGTTACCATAGGTGAGGTTTAGAGGGGTCCCAGGCCTGAGTTGGAGGCATCCCAGGGACCAAGGGGGTACTGAACAAAGAAGGCACAGGCTTCCCAGTGGGTTGTTACCTTCACTAAGAAGGGGCCAAGGGCTAAGAGCCCAGAGATACTGTTGTCTTTCTGGAAAGAAGTCAGAGGGCAAAAACCGTGCTTGGAAAATGAAGCCTCACCCAGGTCAGAATCAGGGAAGTATTTAAGCTGACTGGGAGGGAGAACTCAGCTGCTGGTAGTCGACAGAATGCAAAGCCATAGGTGGACCAGAAAGTGGATTGTTACGGTGGCCAGTGGAGTGGGCAGGTAGAGTCCTGATGTAGACAGAGACCATGAGAGCCCCCCCCCTTCTTCCATGCTCCCTGTGTCAGAGCTCCAGTGATAGGAGAAAGCAGTGAAGGAGGGGGACCCTTGGCAGCTCATGCCAAGGCCTGCCACTAAGAAATGTTGCCACACGACAGATCTAGCGTAAGGTTTATTGTAGGAGGGGGAGAGCAAAAGGCCGTCTCAGAATGGAGACATCTTAACAGGTCCAGGTGTTCTCTCAAAATCTGCATCCCTGACAGGTTCAAAGGGGCTAGCCCCAGGTGGTCCAGCCTCACAGACTGCTCAACTAGGCCTAGACTTTCCTGGCCCGACATGGTCCCAAAGAGCCTGGACACCCAATGAAAGACTAAGCTCTCCCAGGACTTGGCCAGCATTCCAGCTTTCTTGGGTCTCCAAAGTTGTCATTGCAGGAAGCAGTCTAAAGAGTGTGGTGCCCTCATCCCTGCCTCTCCATCACCCCTTCCTGGTTCCGAATCTTGTATAATAAACAAAAAGGGAGTCATGTTAACAATCATTACCACCTGCCCCCAGGGAGCTTGCAGCAGCTTATATCACCAACTGCTGCCAAGGTAAGCCAGGTGTGGTGCATAAAAGGGCGCCCACCACACCAGATCTCTCTCATGTCCCCACTCCAAGACAGCCTTTCATCCACCCACCCCCCGCACCCCCTACCAATAATCCTCTTACACTAACTAGGTCTGATGCACAGTGTTAGATTAGAACAGACAACACCAGACCAAACGGTTCCAAAGGGGAGGGGGTTTACTCAGGGCAGAGGGCAAAGGTGGGGAGAGAAACGGGAGAAGATGGTGGAGAAAGAAGAGAGAGAGAGAGGAGAGAAGTGGAGGCCAGCCATGACCACGTGGAAAGAGGGAGAAGGGAAGGGGGGAGAGGCGAGGGGACAGAGAGAAGCAAGAGAACAAGAGAGAGAGAGGAGGGGGCAAGCAGCCCCTTTTATAGTGGGCAGGCCTACCTGGCTATTGCCAGGTAACTGTGGGGAGGAGCATACCTGGGTGTTGCCAGATAACTGTGGAGGTGGAGTTTAGACAGAATACTAACACACAGTGTAATTTCTTAGCATCATATCTTGGCACAGGTACCCCCGCCTCAACTTCCCCGTGCTAGGATTGCAGACGGGCAACCACACCAACTTTAAAATGTCTTAACATTCACCAGCTTTGATGTCAAATGTTCACACCTGTTTCCTTTAATCTTTACTACAGGCCTCTCCAGGTGGTATCCTGATCCTAGAGGCAGATAACTGTGGTTCAAGTTTGCAGGTTACTGAGTTGCTGTCCCCACTCAGGTCTGTCCAATTCCTTAGCCCATTCCTGACCAGTGAGTTGCATCCTTACAGGCTCTCAGAGAGTGCCCTTCGTGGCCCTCTCGTGACTCAGTGAGGGCTGAGGAGGCTTCAGGGTTCTAAGGAATTTGCTCATGTCTTGAAATCAATTCATGCAAGAACAGGGCTTGGGAACCAGATATCCCTAGAGGAGACCAGGGAAATGTGGGTGCAAGAGCTTGTGTTGATGGGGGAACTTTAGGCAAGTTAATTACTTTGACCAGTGCCTTCCTGCATGTGGATAGCACACAGGAAATAATAAATCCCTACCTCAGAGAGACTAGGCAGTGGGGACTGCACCTGGTTTCAATGAAGCAAGAGTTAGAACCCACGATGGTGAGCGCTGTTGCTGTGCTCACACCCGCCACAGCTACACACATCCTAGCTGATTCCTTGTTTTCTTCAGTGCTGAGCAAGCCTGCCCTTGACTGGGCAGAGCACAGCTGGGCCCAGGGAGGCCTCTGTGGGGCCTGGCTGACAGTCATACTGTCACATGGAGTCTCCCACATGGCCTGTTGTCAGACAAATAATCAGAACTGAGGATTGGTCTGGAGCCTTTTTTGAAGATGGCCAGAGCCAACTTGGTAGGATGTAGAAGATGGCAGTACAGTGATACATGTCTTGGTGTGTCAGGACAGAGGGCATTCTGTCCTCCAAATGGGATACTTGCAATGATTTCTATCCTTCCCAATGCTGCAACCCTTTAATGCAGTTCCTCATGTTGTGGTGTGACCCCCAGCCATAACATTATTTTGTTGCTACTTCATAATGGTAATTTTGCTACTGTTAAAAACCATCATGTAGAAGTGTCACCGTAGCAAGAGAAAGCACTCGGATCACTAGAATCTGTCCCCTGTGTCCCAACAGGATCATCTCCCTAAAGATCATCAGAATGGTCTCTGGTGCCCTACCTGCACTCCAGAAGCTGGCTTCACAGAGCCTGGTGAGGAATGAGGGATTGATCAGCTCTGTTCTGGAGTACCTTCCAAGCATGTTCTTCTCACTTCTGTTCAAGGAGGCTGACGTTCAAAGAAAAGCAAAGATGATTAAGAGACTGGTGGAATACTGGCCCTACTCTTCCCTTCATGTTGGGTTGCTAATTAATAAACCCAAGTTTCAGAACTTCCAGGCTATACTGGATGGAATAGACACATGGCTGAAACAGAAGTATCGCCCCAGGATGTGCAGGCTTTAAGTGGTTGACTTGAATCGACCCGCTTCCTCGGATATACAAGAGGGAAGAGAGAAGGTAGAGGCCACTCAGTAAAAACTATGCTTAAGGAGCAAGTAGTGG
>NW_021605384.1:0-7353 GCF_004785775.1 Grammomys surdaster | reverse complement strand
TTTTGTTCTACTTTTTATAAACGCCAAATTTTTTATTTTTAATTAAAGGCATGATAAAAAGATAACTACAATTAATAGTCTTCAAACTCCTTCTTATGACAGCATACTTAGTTAATTTTGGTTTATTTGAGATGGAGTTTCTCTGCATAGCATTGGTAGACAGACAAACAGATAACTTGTTTGCTTTTTGTTTTGTTTTGTTTTGTTTTTTTAAGGAATGTTGCCTAGTGCCTATGCAAGCACAGACACAAGAAATAAATAAGCAAAGATCTTGGATTCACAAACCTGGGGTGGGTAATAAATAAGGCATGGACACACACATGTGGGGATGAGAGTGCATGAAACAATTTCCACAGCCACCCATGCATGTCTCCTTAGTCTGACTATGAAGGAGAGATTGAGCAAAGCTGTAGCAGTGGATACTACAGAAGCTTAGAGAATCAGGGACCAGAATGATTTAGTACACCAGCAGCTATGAGAGATGTTAGGTATTCTGACCTCATCCTTGCCTACTAAAAGTAATGGAATTGGCACAAGTGGATCAAGGGCACAAAAAATTTACAATCCCAATATATTTTTGTTGTTGTTACTGTTTTTCACAGTTTTATGTTGTTGGTGGTGGTATTATGTCCTTGTTTATTTCTAAGTATCTTCAGGAAATATGCTTTCTTTTATATGTATACCATAGAGATAATCAAGTATTTTTAAGTTAAAAAATCAGAAAACTAGTGGGCCCATGCATGTTTTCCTCATTGGTTTGATTGTTTGTTTAATTGATTGTTTCCCGTGACTAGGAAGCTCCTCAGACATAACTCTGTAACACTAAAAGCGATAACAGAAGCTTAACAAATATCCTATTTCTGCTTCTGCCTGTCTTATTTCTGTTTATCATGCGTTGAAGTCCCACCATCCACAGGGTAAGCAATAGTCAGCTGACAGCCATCCATAACTTTAATTTCAGCAGATCTGACCCTTTCATCTGGCTTCTGAATACATTAGATATACACAGGATTCACAGGCAAAAAGACAGTCAAGTAGCCAGGCAGACAGGCAGGCGGGAAGTCAGACAGGCAGACATCTCCCCCCTCCTCACACACACACACACAGAGGTACAAAATAAATTATAAAATCAGATCAACAGGCATGTTGGCCAGCATTGGAGCCTAGGCCTGACACAGGAATTATTGATAAGGGCCACAATTCAGGTTTTGGAGCTGGACTGTGACTTAGAGTTAAGTATTTGCTGGGGTTTTATGCTTATAATCCACAAATACCTGTGCCAAGTTATTTCATCAATCTGGATTTCGGGATAGGAGATTTCCATAGGAACATGTCTTTGATCTTCACATATCCTGCTCCCATTAGTTGGGGTAGTCAACTGTGCAAGGGACTTGCCTTGTCTAACATTCATGTCTTAAATCACTAACAAGGATGTTACCACTCACATGTCTCTTTCTGCCATCTGTAGAATGTCACTTCTCAGGGAGGTCTGGGAACTCACACTTTACTAGAACTCTACTGAAAATGGAAGGGTTGTTTGTTGTTTTGTTTGTTTTTATCAGTGCAAGTATCTCTCTTATGTTGTGGTACATCTCCAAGGGACCTTATAAAACCAAGTAAATACCATAAATTTTATACATGGGTTCAGGAAATGCTTCTGGGTGGTCAGTTCAGGTTCAAGCTTATTGTGAGTAACTATGCAACAAAGCAATTTACCTGACTTCTATTGTGGTTTCCAAGGACACAGAACTAACAGAATATGGAATGAACTTGGGCATGTGAATGTTTCCTAGTTTAAGCAGAAAATAACATATGGAAAAGTTTTCTTGTAATATTAGTAACAGCACAAAATGGCTGGCTTGGCAGGTAAGAGTTAACTAGACCCTAACTAATCTTAAATAAGCCTTAAAATTTTACCTAGGCCTTAACATCCCACATAAACCTTAATATATTCTTTAGACCTTAACATCCCCTCTTAGCTTTAATATTTTCCCTAGAATTTAGCAGCCAGCAGCTTTTCATTCTAAGCCACCATACATGCATGTATGTGTATATGTGGGTGGATGTTATTTTCACTATTCTTTTATTTATTACAGAGAAAGTATGTCTATATAGTGACAAAACATACTAGAAAGACCAGGCTAGAATCTCAAATCCTGCCTCTCCTGAGCTCACTCCCCAGTGCTGGCATGCACCACTATGCCCCGCCCCCTTTTCTTTCTTCTTTTTTTTTTCCTTTCCATTCCTTCATCCCAGGAAAGTTTTGTGGGTGTTTTTTACTCTCATCCTGTGAATTTATTGAACATTGACCTCACATATATGGAAGGCACCATGCCTCTGCGTGCCTCTGCGTGCCTCTGCGTGCGTCTGTGTGTTGGTTTGTTCCGTGTTTATTTTTATTTGTTTCTATATATCTGTTCTCTTTCTATCATCAATACAGGATCCATCTCTCTAAATAACCCAACCTGCCCTTAAAATGACTATGTAGAACAGGTCAGCTGTGATCTTGGAGCATCGACCACTACCTTATCTGCCTATTTCAAGCTCCTGTCAGGCAGAGTTACTGAGTCTATGCAGTCCAGTGTTTAGCAAGGCAAGCAGGGACACCCTGAGTAACCCTGATTCTTTAATCAGTAAACAAATAAACGAGAAGACACATCATAAGCACAGATTTTCCTCAAAAAGTCGAAAAGAGCCGACTTTGGAAAGCAGCACTTTGGAAGCAAGTTTCTCTCCCACACACAACTCGACCACCATCTTATCTTCATATTTTCAGCTCCTCCTGCCTGGTAGCGACTTAGTTAACGCAGTACAGAGTTCAGCAAAGCAGGCAGGTACACCCCTGGTGTCAGCTCTCAGGATGCGGCAGGAAAAGAGGAGACAGAGAGAGAGACAGAGAGAGAGAGACAGAGACAGAGACAGAGAGAGAGACAGAGAGAGACAGAGACAGAGAGAGAGAGACAGAGAGAGAGACAGAGAGAGAAAGGCGGAATTGGGACATTAGTGGGAAAGGGGTTTCCTTTGGAGGTGGTTAAAAATACTACCGCTTTATTAGAAAATATAAATGTACTTCAATGGAGCCACATCGGGAACATTGCTAAAGAGAATGCAGTGCAGAATGTGGAAGGCAGCATGTGCATGTCCGCCATCTTGGCTCATGACTGACCTCACCAAGATGGAGGGGCCGGGCATGGAGAGAAATTTCATACATGGAGAAAAATTTCATCAACATCTCAGTCTATGTAACCAACCGTGTAGCATAAATAGCAGTCCACAGAGTGTTGATAGAAAAATAATTTCCTAGAGTACACTTATAGTTCTACTTATCTTGAGAAAGAAACACCGGCAAAACTTAAATTCAATAGAAAACTCTTTAATAAAATCCAACTGTCCTTCCTTATCAAAGTTCTGCAGACAATAAAACTAAGGAAATCTTGTATCTCTCTACTAAAAGCCAAAATATTTTAGTTTTAGTGTTTCATTTCTGGAAAGAATCCCTCTTTGTTTGGCCTTGGCTTTCCAAGAACTTGGTCTGTAGACTAGGCTAGCCTCAAATATACAGTGATCCGCCTCTCTCTGCCACCGCCACTGCCTAGCAAAGCCAGAATCATTAAAAAATAAAAATAAGCTAGGCAGTGGTGGCACACACCTTTAATCTTGGGAGGCAGAGGAAGGTGGGTTTCTGAGTTCAAGGCCAGCCTGGTCTACAGAGTGAGTTCCAGGACAGCAAAGGCTATACAGAGAAAAACTGTCTCGAAAAAACAAAATTAATCTACGAAAAAAAATAAAAATAAAAAAAAAGGTGAGACTCTTAGCAGGTCATAGTAGTGCACAACTTTAATCCTAGCATTTGAAAAGCAGATGTGGGCTATAGAGATGGCTCAGTGGTTAAGAGCACCAGCTGCTCTTCCAGAGGGCCTGAGTTCAATTCCCAGCAACCACATGTTGGCTCACAACATCCAATACCCTATTGTGGTGTGTCTGAAGGCAGCTACAGTGTACTCACATATATAAAATAAATAAATAAATAAATAAATAAATAAATAAATAAATAAATAAATCTTTAAAAAAAGAAAAAGAAAAGAAAAACAGATGCAGGCTGTTACAGGTTTCAGGCTAGCCTGGTCTACAAAGTATGTCCAAGACAACCAAGAGGTCTGATCTACCTGCCTCTGCCAACTCCACAGCTGGAGACAGTAAAAGACAAAGACAATTTTACAGCCAAGTTTTTTCCAAAATTGAGGAAAACTTGAAGCAATTCAGCAGGAGACAGGAGGACTGGTGTTCACTGAACTTTTGCTTTTTTTCCAAGTATCATTTAAAGGTAAAATTGTTAAACATTTTTCAAAACAACGGATTCTACTAAGAGACGTGAAGATTCGAAACAATTTCTCCCCTCAGAGGACCCAAGCACGCAAGTTCAAACAATGTGAACAGCCTTTTACCATGTCTCGTAGTCTATGGGAAGATTGGTGAGAGCTCCAGCAGTGGGTCCTACAGAGACAAGCTGAGTCAGGAACCAGGATTATTTCCTACACCATATTTTATGGAAGATATAAATACAGATATTAAGGAGTCTGACCATGTCCTTGCTTGCTCAATGTAATAACAGTGGACATGGTTCAGGATCACAAGAAATTCAAAATCCTAATCCACACCAAATCAGTTTCCTTTGAGGAGAACAAAAAGAGAGACCAAAACAAAACTCTTCAACTTGTTAACCAGAGACAATCTCTTAGTTTCATTCCAGCAAGCAGCTGAATACCATCTATAATTTTGGCAGATATGACACCTTTCTATGATTTTTGAATGTACCATGCACAGGCAGGGTTCCATACAGATAGATATGTCAAAAAACCCAAAACAAACAAACAAAAACAGCAACAACAAAACAAAAACAAAAAACAAAAAACCTGTCTTACCTTATAGATTGTCTGGGAATATATCTTTGGTGAAAGTATTCCATGGCCACCACATGCTCCCTGCTTCATGTAGACCTGGAAGGTACAGATAGAACCAGATTCTGCTGAGCACCTCTTCCAAATGACTAGCTCCTGACTTGCTTGGTGATATCTGTTGATAACACTGACAAAAAAAAAAAAAAAAAAAGATAGCAGCTCACATTGTGATTGTCTAGCCCCTCCCAAAACCAGAATTTTGCAGCCAGCCCTGGAAGGTGGAGGCAATCTGATCTCATTATTCAAAGCTCGCCTGGTCTACAATGTCAGTTCAAGGGCAACTACTTAAAAGTACCACGCCTCAGCAAAAGAAACAACAGAAAATAAACAAAAGAAATGTAAAGAAATGTAAAGAAAATGTGCAGCCTTCTCTCCCGGCAATTTCGTCTTTGTGCATTTTTAGTGGGTAAATCTGGTTCTCAGCAGGATGGACATTTGTCAAATCTCACTGAAATTTTTTAAAAACTTAGAATGAGTCATAGCTGTATGCTTATCAGTGGCATAGCTCCACTTCTTCCACTTCCCTACCTCCTGTGCTTTAGAGAAGTCAAAAGAAATGGTATGAATGTACAGCCACGGTTATTTCTGGGGGAAGCCAGTGTTACAGGAATGTTCCTTGGAGTAGTTAGTCAGTTCGGTTGGTTGGTTTGTTTCATTTCTTACAAATAGGTGTTGTAACCATTGAAGAACTCAGACAATCAGAATTACCTGTAACCAGGTACTACACAAATGCTCTCATTTACATAGAAAGAATTGACTCATGGGAAATGTTAAGCAAAGTTGCTCACCACAACCGTAAAATGACTCTTCACAGCTGGGCCTATTGATGAGAAAAATTAACCCTAATACTTCAGGTAAGAAAAAGAGACAATCCCAATATGCTTAAGATTGGTTATCTGCTAATTTGTGCTGTTAGGTTCTGTCCTATTTTTCTTTTATGATTTATTTTTTATTTACAGGAGCATAAGTGTTTTTAGGCATGCCAGTGGAGTGCATTAAATTACAGATGGTGGTGAACCACTTTGTGGTTGCTGAAAATTAAGCCCTGTACCTCTGAAAGTGTAGTCTGTCAGTAGTCTGAACTGCTGTTTCATCTCTCTAATGCCTAAGAGATTCTGTAGTAAAAAAAAAAAAAAAAAAAAAAAGCGAAGTAGAGAAAGAGTAATGTTTTTTTTCTTTCTTTGGTTTTTTGAGACAGGGTTTCTCTGTGTAGCCCTGGCTGTCCTGGAACTCACCTTATACACCAGGCTGGCCTCAAACTCAGAAATCTGCCTGTCTCTGCCTCCCAAGTGCTAGGATTAAAGGCGTGTGCCACCACTGCCAGGCGAGAAATAACAATTCTTGCCAAAAGCTACTTACTAAAAATCTCTGTAAAGTCCTTAAACATGTTATTCTTTCCACTTTTGGATGACAATGGTACATATATAACTTGAAGTTATTTCATAAGTGACACTGATGTCAGATATTGAAGCAGTAGACTATCAGAAATAGAAGGACACTGTAGGACCCACCCTGGATATTATGTAGGATTGCAGTAGATGTAGTTGTAATTTCTAAATAAAATACACATAGTTTTCAACTCTATTTATTTTTATTTTCGTTATTTTTTAATTGTTTACTCATTTTATATATGTGAGTATACTGTAGCTGTCTCAGACACACCAGAAGAGGGCATCGGATCCCGTTACAGATGATTGTGAGCCACCATGTGACTGATGGGGATCTGCAAGAGTAATCACCGAGCCATCTCTCCAGCCCTATTTTGTTTTATTTCATTTCATTTTATTTAAGGTTTATTACATATACAGCATTCTTTCTGCATGCATGCATGCATGCAGGCCAGAAGAGGGCACCAGATCTCAATGTAGATGGTTGTGAGGTGCCATGTGGTTCCTGGGGATTGAACTCTGGACCTCAAGTACAGCTGCTGAGCCATCTTCTCCAGCACCATTACTGCTGTTCTAGTCTGCCTGGTGTCTCCGGTTTATTTTATCATGAACGTTGGAATGATAAAATTTGATCTTACATTGTGCACTCAGAAGCGACACACAGCTATAATGACGTGTTCATTTTGGGTGTCAATTACTGAAAAGTGTACTTGGTAATGGAAGGTTTGTTTGTGTTTGTATTTAGCCTGGAACTCTGTATGTAAACTAGGATGTACTACTCCCTGATATTTACCTGCTTCTGCCCTCCTGCTTGAGTTATTACCTAACAGTGGCCAACCACCACAACAGGCACTTTCTGGTTCGTGTCCTACAACCACAAACAATTAAGTGCCTACTAAGGATTTTTATAAAGTATGCTATTAGCTTAGATGACTCACGACATCTGACATGACTTATAGATTAAGAACTTTTAGTTGGGTATTTCGAGGCTTTCTTCCATTGGACTA
>NW_021605383.1:0-9308 GCF_004785775.1 Grammomys surdaster | reverse complement strand
AAGTGTGTCTGGAATGGGGACACAAGTTCAAAGCAGATTCAACAGCGTTTTCTGGCAAGGAGCTGAGCATCTGTGGCTAGGGTCCCTTCCTTATAGATGCCTGCAGATGACATCACCTCTGGAATGTGGATAGTCAGGAAGCATCCAGGACCCAGCAAGGGACCTGGATGGTTGGAGGAGCTTCCTCACATGAAAGCAATGTTCTTTACTAGCTGGGATGGAATTATCTTGGTATCTGAACAATCAGCTAGACTGTGCTCACTGGCAGTCACCGGACTCCAAGGAGCGAGAATCCATTCAAGAATCAGATCAGAACCACTCTGCTCACAGGAAGCTCTGAATATGCTTTGCTTTTGATCTGTTTGTGTTGACTTGTGTTTTTAACCAAAAGTGGATTTGTGAAGTCTGAACTACAGATGAGGAATGGGGGAGGGCCTCAGATGAGCATAAGTGAGAGAAGAGAAGACACTGCAATGTGGGTTAAAGTGACTGGGAACATCACGGTAGTCAGATTGAGGCTCTTCCACCACCCAGCAGTTGTATCACTGAGCCATGCTTCCAGCCCCTCACTGAGGGAGACTAGCCAGAGGCTCTACCGTGTTCTATACCCGTGGGTGGCAAGGGAACCAAGACCAGCATGAAAGAAAGAGCCAGTTACACATGGAACATTGAAAACAGAGGAAACAGCAAGTAAAAAAGTCCTTGAAGGTAACAGCACTTAGGTAGGAGTCAGACATGATGTCACTTGAGGTTCAGGGCTAGCCTGGGCTAAAGAGATGGCTCGGCTTTTGAGAACATGAGCTGCTACCCCAAAGGACCCAATCTTGGTTCCTGTACCCAAGTAAGGAGCTCATGACTGCCTGAGCTCTAGCTCAGGGGACTTAATGCCTTCCTCTGGTGTCTTCAGGCATCTGAACACTTGGCTGTCAGGCACACGCTAGAAACACACACACACACACAACACACAAAGAAACTAATTAATTTTAAAAATAAAAGAAGATGCTGAGTGTAGCTTGGTAGTAGCGAGCTTGGTTGGCATGCACAAGGTTCCAAGCTCCATCCCCAATACCACAGGAAGCAAACCCCCAAAAGCAGGAGCAGGAGACAGAGCAGCAGTGTCTGACTCAGAGGCGTAAGTAGGACCGAGACAGTCATGGTCCACTGGAGTGGAGCCCCCAGGGCAGACTCAGGCAGGAGGGTCGTGACTCAGAACCGTGTCTGCACCACTTTGTCTGTTGCAACAGAACAAACCAGCAACAAAAACACAGAATGAAACAAACAACAAATAAAAACTAGGTCCTCCAGTGTGCACAGACACCATCCACAGATGTGTGCACAGCATGCACAGAAGTGTGACCACGGCTGGGGAAAGGGCCCAAATGGCGAAATCCTTATGCAAGCATGAGGACACGAGTGAGACTCAGAACACACATTTAAAAAGAAAGACGACGAGGAGGAGGAGAAGGAGGGGGGAGGGGAAAGAGGCGGCAAAGCAAAGCAGCAGAGCTGGAGAAGAATGCTGAGCTCGGTTCCCAAAACTCGCAGGGTGTGGCTCACAACTTACATCTAACTCCAGTTCCAAGCAATCCAGTGCCCTAGCCTGGCCTCTGTGGGGACTCATGCTTGTGCACAAACCCACGCGCAGGAATACACATATACACATTGAGGGGAATGGAGGGACTAGAGAGGTGGCTCAGAGGTTAAGAGCATTGGCTGCTCTTCCAGAGGACCCTGGTTCAGTCCCCAGGTCCACACAGAGGCTCACAACCATCAGTGACACCTACTTCCCAGGACATTTGGTGCCCTCTTCTGAGCTCTGCAGAAACCAGGCATGCATTCAGCACAACTGCACACACGGAGACAAAAGTCTCACGCACACAAATATATACAAACATACATATACATGGACGTAGATGTATGCAGATCAGACCCAGCGAGGTGGCACAATGGATAAAGAGGTCACCTACCAAGACTGACGGCCTGAGTTTGATCCCCAGGACCTACATGGTGGAAGGAGAGAACTGACTTCCAAAAGTCCCCTGACCTCCACATGTGTACCCTGATATGCAACCCCCATAAACACACAAAAAACCTATAAATGTAATCATAAAACTAATAATGATGATGACGATAAAAGCTAAGCAGGCTGGCACAAGAGTGTAATATCAGCACTGGGGCAATGGAGACGGGGTCACCAGTCAGCCAGCCAGCCTCATGAACAAGCTCTAGGCCAATCAGAGACCTGCCTCAAAACATAACTGAGAGACGTTGAACGCTTAGAATCGTCTTGTGCTGGTAGTAAAAGACAGGGAGAGACAGGCCAGCTCACACTCACAGACCCCACAAAGAGGAGGGGATGGCTCAGTGCTGATGAAGATTTGAAACCCAAGGCACCACTGAATCCTACATCAAAAGTCCATGCCAGGAGGGTGACCTCAGGAACATGTGCTCGCAAGACACTTAGGAGCCAGCATAGAGCACTGAGAGGCTGCCAGACACTGTGGGCGGAGCACCCCAGAGCCTCTGCAGACCTTCCTTTGTGGCTTGAAGCCAAGGCCACTGTTCAAAGGACAAAAAGAGGGTCTCTCTCTGCCCTGCAAGCCAGCCAGCTGCACTGGAAAAGCAGCGCCCTGGGACCAGACCCATTTTTTTTAAATATCAACTAGGCTAGAATTGTTCAGCCTTCCTTCCCTTAAAAAAAAAGAAAAAGAAAAAGAGAGAGAAAGAGAGAGAGAGAGAGAGAGAGAGAGAGAGAGAGAGAGAGAAGGAAAGAAAGAAAGAAAGCATTCTGATTCCCAAGCAGGTCCTGTCTAAGAGCCAGGCTTCATTTTGGTCGGGATTCTTTTCTTTCCCTCATGGAGATGAAGCCCTGAGACCATTTGTCCTTTCTGCCTGCACAGAGAATGAACGCCAAGTGTCTTCGAGCCCACACCGTTAGAGAAGCCACAGCCTGAGGCTGCAGAGAGGAATCAGTGCAGAAAGCTGGCCAAGTGTGAGGGCCTGAGTTTCATCCTCAGAACCCATGGAAAAAGCCAGACTCCCTGCACCCTTGTATCCCAGCATGGGGAGAAGGGGAGCGGAGACAGGAGGATTCTGGGGCATGCTGGCCAGCCAGCTTAGCCTAACCGAAGAGCCTCAAGTCCCAGTGAGAGGCTTGTGTTAAAAACCAGAGTGGAAGCCAGGTATAGTGTTATTAATCTCAACAATTGGGAGGCAGAGGCAGGTGGATTCCTGTGAGTTCTAGACCAGCCTGGTATACATAGTGAATTCCAGGACAGACAGGGTTACAGAGAGAGATCTTTCTTAAACAAACAAACAAAAACAAAACAAACAAAACCAGAGTGGATGGCTCCTGAGAAATGAGGCTTGTGATTTGACCTCTGACCCCTGGCCTCCACACACATGCTCACATGTGTGTATACACATCTGCACACACAAACATGTATACACTCATGAACAAAAGGAAACGTTTGCCACCCAGAGCTGGATGCTATCTCTGCCTCCACTTTACAGACAAGGAAGCCAGACCATAGAGAGGGAGAGGGCTCCCACTGCCAGGGTCAGCAAGTGGTAGCCCTGGGATTTGAGCTCCGTGCACATGCCAGGCAAGAGGTCCGGCCACTAAGCCACAGACACAATCTCCTGCTGTTGGTCTTTTAAATTTTTCCTTTACTATTTGTGTGTGTGTGTGTGTGTGTGTAAATGCTCTCACGCCTGTGCCACAGCGTGCATACAGGGTTCAGAAGGTGATGTTGTGGAATTGATTCTCTCCTGGCACGTTTACACAGGTTCCAGGAACTGAATTCAGGTCTCCAAACTTGTGCAGAAAGCCCATCTTGCCCCCCTGCAACTGATCTTTACCAGATTCGTTGCGCATCTAAAAAGAACTGTTGTGTGTGAGGGCTGGTAACAGTATGGTGAGAAATGACGTCTTGAGGGCTCTGCAGCCAGAGTCTCAGAACTGCTGCCTAAGGTGGGCCGCGAAAGGCCAGGAGGCGCGGCCTGGGATCTGGGTTTTCGGCTTCTGGGGCCTGGTACCTGCTCAGCTCCTGGGCCACAGCGCCTCCTGGTGGTCTGCCACAGAACCTTCAGCGGGAAACCGGCGGTTCTAACCCACTGGTCCGCAAACGCAGTTCCTAAAAGGCTCTAAAGGATGTATTTTTCAGCACGGGGAGCCAGACAGCCTGTTGCACAGACAGTTCTGCTGTTGTGGGGCAAAATTAGCGCCATGTTCCCAGAAGTAAGGAAACGGTGTCCCATAAAAACACTAAAGAGGAGGCTGAGGAGGCTCACAGTAAAGTACTGGTTACCCAAGCTTCAGACCTGGCTCTGTGCCCAGAGCCCGCGTAAAGTTCCAGGAGTGGCAGTGTGCACTGGGGTTAAATCAACAAGGCAGAGAGATGGCTCTTAGTTAAGAGAGCTCCCTGCAGGCTGGAGAAACGTCTCATCGGTTGAGAACACTAACTGCTCTTCCAGAGACCCTGAGTTCGATTCCCAGCAACCATGTGGTGTCTCACAACTGTCTGTAATAAGATCCGATGCCCTCTTCTGGTGTGTCTGAAGACAGCCACTGTGTTCTCATATAAATAAAATAAATAAACCTTTTTTTTAAAAACGTCTCTCAGTCAGACTTAAATTTCATTTTTTTTAAAGCCCCCTCTCTGGCCTCCTTGGGCATCTGGACACTGCAGCCAAGGTTAACCTCTGGCTCAGCACACACCTACGTGCACACATACACACATCTGCACACACACACACAAAGCCTCAAAGGCTCTGACTGTGAATGTCCAGGCAAACATCCATAAAGCTCCTGAAAACTGGACCTGCTGGGTATGGGGCCTTAGAATATAGGCATTTGGTTAAGTGTTCCCCCAAAAGGCTCACTGCTGAAAGCCTGGTCCCCAGCTGGGGGTCGTATGAGATGGGACTGATGCATTCAGGCTGAATTGGTGGGGTTTGCTCTGAGGAAACAGACCACTGGGGTGTATCTTCGAAGTGTCCAGGTCACTTCCTGTTGTGACTTGGACCTGAGACGTGTCCTGAAGGCTGCGTGCTGATGCCCGTGCTGGTGTTGGGAAGTGATGGAACTAGTGAGGGGAGGGGCCTAGTAGAAGGAACTGAGGTCTGGGGGGTGGGGTGGGGGACTGATCCAACAAGGATTCACAGCCCTAACCCCTCTCTCCTTTCAGCAGACCTCTCGGTGAGCATGCACTCCACAGTGTGCCTCATCGTAAACACAGCCCAGAAACTGGAGCTGGAGACCATGGACTGGAGCCTTGGAAGCTGTGAGCCTGCAGCTCAGGATGATAATAATTTCACCTGAACATAGCTAAAAGAAAGGATTTTAGATATTCTCACCCTGCACTAGACCTAAAGTGATGGACAGCACAGCTCACCCACTTTTCCTCATTTCCCAGTGAGCTCAGGTGGATTCAGGCGTCCACGTGTGGATCTGGTGGCTACCACAGGCTTTGCTAGACAGAGAGTGAGTCGGCAACAGTGGAGCTTTCTTGAGGGGCTGGGGATGGAGCCTTGGGCTGCAGGCATGCAAGCCCAGTGCCCCACCACTCCCATCCTCAGCCTTTTTTAAGAAAAAAGGGGGGGGTAGAGAGATGACTCTGCAGTTAAGCACACTGGTTGCTCTGCCAGACTACCTGAGTTCAATTCCCAGCAAGCACAATGGCAGCTCCTAACCATCTGTGACTCTAACCCCGGGAATCTAAGGTCTTCCTCTGGCGTCCAGTGGTTTGAATAAGCATGACGCACAAACATGTATAAAAAATACATACTTTTAAAAGTTGGAAAAAATGATTCACACATCCTTGAAGATCTTACAGATATGGTTGCTCCATTGTTTTCAAGATTCTATTTCTGCTGTAGTTTCATCTAAAACTAGGAAATCACTGAGCTGGGTGGAATGTGTTGGGCTGTGTGTATAGTCCCAGCATTCTAGGGTCTGAGGTAGGAGGATCTAAGACCTGCCTGGGCTACATAGTGAGACTGTAGGAGGGTGGTGGAAAAGTGGGGCAGAATCAGGCATAGGGGGCACATCTGCAGTCCCAGCACTGGGTACTAAGCAGGAGGGTCGCTCAGTGCCAGGCCAGCCTGGGCTGCAGACTGAGACCCTTCCTCAAAAGGAGGCAATGGAGAGACTTCATCCATCCTGAGAGACAGCACCCATCGTTGCCAACAAAGGGTAAAGGATCTCAGACATTGCCCAAGTGGTTGACTGTCCCCCAGCCACAAGACCACATAAGCAGCTCAGATAACCCAGGCCCATACTATAGGACACATTGGGGGAGGGGACTGTCTCTTTCTCCTCTCTCCTCTCTCCTGTCTCCTCTCTCCTCTCTCCTCCTTCCTCTTCCTCTTTTTCTCTTCCTTCTTTCTCCCTCCCTCCCTCCCTTCCTACTTCCTTTACTTTAAAAAAGATGTGTGTGTGTGTGTGTGTGTGTGTGTGTGTGCGCACGCGCGCGTGTGTGCGTGCTGATGCCCTTAGATACCAGAAGAGGGTGTGGGATCTCTTGGAACTAGAATTACAGGCATTTTTGAGCCACTTGAGGGAGATGCTGGGATCTAAACCCTAGTCCTTATGATTGGAAAGTGTTCTTAACCACTGAGCAAGCTATTTAGCCTGCCTCCCTGACCCCTTATCTCTCTGCTTTTAGGGAAAGGTTTGGGTTTGTTCAGTTTGGGGGGGTCTTCTGAGACAGAATTTGATAGCCCAGGCTGACCTTCTGAACTTTCTATGTAGCCAAGGATGACCTTGAAGTCCTACCTCTGCATCTTCCATGCTGGGATTACAGGCCTGCATCACCACACTTAGGTTTCTGTGATGCCAGGGGAGAACACAGGACCTAGTACATGTCGGGCAAGTGCTTCACCAAGACCAGTCTTTGATGTGTGTGTGTGTGTGGGGGGGTTGCTTGCTTTGTTTTGTTTTTCTTTGAAACAGGATTTTGCTCTGCAGACCAGGTTGGCCTGAAATTTGATTTGTAGTTGAAGACGATCTTGGATTTCTGATCCTCCTGTCTCTGCTTCCCAGGTGCTGAGGCTGCAGGAGTGTGATTCCATGCCCAGAGGAAGAGCGTAGTAAACAGAGCAGAGAGAGGGCTTTAAACAACAGAAACGTGCAATGAAACCTGAAATTCCAGCAATTCTACCTCAGAATATAAACCCCCCCAAACTGAAAGGGGGCATCAGGGAGACATTTGTATATCCATGCTTAATGTGGCTTTTTACACAGACTGAGTCCCACTGACAGGTGGGCAGGTAAGAGATGCAAGGCAATATTGCTCAGTCTTAAAAGAGAAGGATGGACTGGGAGGACGGCTCAGTGGTCAGTTCTCTGCATGAGGACTGACTTTGATCCCCAGAATCTGTGCAAAACTCCAGGCATAGTGCTGCACGCCTGAAATCCCAGGACTGGGGGGCAGAGGCAATGGGCTTCCTGAGGCTCCCTGCTGGACAGCCTTGGTAAGTTCCAGATCAGAGAAGAACACCACACACACACACAAATCCACATCCACATCCACACACCACACACGAAGGAAGGGAATTTTAGCCCAGCCTGGTGGCACACACTTGCAATCTCAGCACTTGGGAAGCAGAGGAAAGGGAAAAGGAGAGGAGCGGTGGGGAGGGGAGGAGAGAGCAAGTAGGGATGTCCTGATATGGCTATTCCACAGCACCGACTGATCTAATCAGAGATGGCTACTCACAGACTCCGTTCCTAGGAGCCCCTAGACCAATAGGCTTAAGGGCCAGGGCCCAGGGCTCTATAAGGGACCCACTTCCAGCTAGGAGTGTAACATGCTCTGGGGCTGGATTTTGATGTTGCTGAAGCCAGTGCTTGTTCAGCTGTGTGCTCTGTGTATTTCTCCATCATAAAAACAGAGTTAATGATCAGACAGCACAGAGCACCGCCCACATCCCTCCCCAACCAGGTCGTGTGCTTTAGAGATGGACTGAAGTCTATAAAGGCACTAAGGGCTGGGAATTGCTTTAAAAATTCTCAGAAAACAAGGAAGAGGAGCGTGGCCTTGTGGTGTGAGCGTGAGGATCCCAGTGAGTATTGAATGAGATCATAGACTTCTGGGGTTCCAGCAACTTACTGCACTGAACATGGCCAGAATAATACAGAGAAGAACCCAGAGGGAAGGCAAACCCCAAGGCAGGAGGACAGCTGCAGCTGAACTTGGAGCCAGTGTCTTGTTCCAGTTCCCACAAGTGCTCTGAGGACACTTCAGAGTGAAAGGTTTGCTCTAAGCCCCCTGTTCATAAGGGCCTTACTTCAGGGGAAGCTGCAGCCAGAGCCTGTGGCAGCAGCTCACACTGCACCTCCAGGGAAGAGCAGGGAGGAATGACTGTGTGTTGTCCCTCTTTCTGCTTTCTCCATTTTACAGTTTGGGGTCCCATGAAGGTCAAGAAAGGTCACCTCTTGCAGGGGGAGGACCTTACATTTCAGTCCACAAAAGCAACACAATTCCCCAGGGGCCCTACTTCCTGGTGACTCTAGATTCTGTCAAGTTGACAGTCAGTACTAACCCTGGCACTCAGGCCTGGAATCCAAAGTCTGCAGGTCACGAGTCTAACCCTGGCCCACTCTGTACACCAAGATCCTCTTCTAGCTGTAACTCAGCATGGAGGAAGCAGACACAGGCTGTGAGTTTGAGGCCAGCCTGGTCTACCTAGCAGGTTCCAGGACAGCCATGGCTACATAGAGAGACCTTGTCTCCAATAAAAAAAGAAAAAAGAAAAAAAAGAAAAGAAAAAAAGAAAGAAAGAAAAAAGAAAGAAAGGAAGAAAAAAGAAAGAGAAAAAAAAGAAGAAAAAAGAAAAAGCAACAGAGAAAAAGAAAAATTAAAAAGAAAGGATGAAAAGAAAATCTTTCCTCAAAAAAAGCAATAAACAAAATTTCTTCAAAATATTATATATTTCATTGATGCCCCCTATTCCATTTTAATTTAATGTATATTACATTGTACATGATCGGTTTAGCTGAGATACCTATAAATAAACAAAAGTAAATATGACAGGGATGTGCTGAAAAACTGTTTTCTTGACAGGGGTAGAAAACTGTGGAAGAATACCTGCCAAGAATCCTCCAGAGAGGGCAGGGGTGCGGCTCAGAGGGAGAGACCCGGCCTAGAGCCCTACAGTGAAGTCTGGGACTGGGGTTCAGCAGTAAAATCCACCAGCCGTCCTATGGCGAACACAGAGGAAGGTCTCAGGCTGGGGATGCACTGAATGCAGCCCAGGCCAGGGCGGCTCCTGCTGGAAGTTCAGAAGAGCTGCGCCCTGGGTCA
>NW_021605382.1:14134-14945 GCF_004785775.1 Grammomys surdaster | reverse complement strand
GATTCCTGACATTAGACACTTTACAAAGCAATTGGCTTATTAGGTGATTGCTTCCTAGGCTGAAAACACAAAATGAGGCAGGTTTGTACCACCTGCCTCTGAAGAACTTGCACCTGGATATGTAGAAACAAAGTAGGAATTGAATGTGGCAACCCCTAAAACTGGAGACGATCCAACTGCTACACCCTAAATCCAAGACCCCGCCTGCTATAAATTTGAGAGTAAGGAGGAGCACATAGGAAGATTTGCATGAACAAAAAATAAGGATGATAGCATGTAATCATATTATAATCTCAAAGATGAACAATTAGAAGTAACATACTCGCAGGGCAGTGGTGGTGCACGCCTTTAATCCCAGCACTTGGGAGGCAGAGGCAGGCAGATTTCTGAGTTAAAGGCCAGCCTGGTCTACAGAGTGAGTTCCAGGACAGCCAGGGCTACACAGAGAAACCCTGTCTTGAAAAACCAAAAAAAAAAAAAAAAGCATATCGAACACACTGATTTATAGAGTGGCAGCATCAATAAATGAAACTCTAAGTTGATAGATGATAGATAAGTATAGGCAAATGGACTAAGAATCACAAATCATTGTCTCTTAACTTTCCACAATAGTATATCTAATTTGACTCAAAGTACATGAATTTTTTTCAATGGTAGAGAAATGTAACTACTAATTAAAATGATATCTTCCCTCACACACATAAATATCTGGCTATTCAGTCTCTCACTATCCTAAACTGTTTTCATTTTGATGCTGTTACTGTATATATACATATATACATATATACATATATACATATATACATATATA
>NW_021605382.1:7208-14124 GCF_004785775.1 Grammomys surdaster | reverse complement strand
ATATATACATATATACATATATACATATATACATATATACATATATATGATCTACTATTAATATATATATATATACTAAAATTTATATTACATATGACATATGTAATATTATATATGTATATATAATTCCTCCATCTCTTAGGTGTTATTCACTCTGATTTTCTTAAATAGTCAGTGATTACAGGGTCCTCACACGTTTGGGGTCACTTTTCTACTCCACACATATGGAGTGATATCTAATATTTAATAACGTGCTGAAAATAAGTATAAAATTAAGTAGCAAAGATGATTAATGGCATATTAAAAACTTACATAAAATTATCTGAGAGAAATGATCATTTTTAGTAGAAGATACAGTTACAGAGCTTTGTATCATAGACATTTATTTCAGGAAGACAGTTGATTGAAAACAATTGATTTTTTAAAAGTATTAGGTATAAAACAAATTTAAAGGAAAAACTGAAATAAGTCAAAATATTCATGGATGAACATACTTAGTTTTTGAAAACCTTCAAATCCAGAAGTCATATTACTTTGTCAATGTATTTATCCAATGTCTAGGGTCTTTTCTCTTTTTAGTAAGGCTGTTCACGAATACTCTCAGACAGCTAGTGCAAAGAGCAATTGGAAAAATCTTGATCCACACAAGCTCTCCCGCATAGGTAATGCTGAAGGCTGATGATTGACTCTGTCCCTATGGGGCCAGACAGAGTTGAAGATGTTTAGAATGGCAATCCAGAACAAACATCAAAGTTTGTCCATTTAAAAAAAATTTTAATGCACAGAGAAGACAGATTTTTAGTATCTCCAGAGAATATCTAAAAGTGTATTTAGTATTATTTATCTCAGAAATAAGATTTGTAAAAATTTTAATGCACAGAGAAGACAGATTTTTAGTATCTCCAGAGAATATCTAAAAGTGTATTTAGTATTATTTATCTCAGAAATAAGATTTGTAACCTGGTTAATTTTAATATGTATATTTTTAAAAGATCTATAAGCAATTTATTTAAGTCAGATATACCAGAGAACTCACATTCTATATTCATAGGAAACATGACTGCAAATAAGATATAATATAAATTATAGAACAAATGTCTGTAATGAGTCTTCTTTGGAAGTACAAGAATTGTTAAAATTTTATCTCATGTAAATTGACAACATGCAATTTATGTGAGTAATCTTTATAAGATAATGAAATGCAGAAAAAGATTCCAATGTTAACAACAATGATATGGGAATTGGACCAGAGAGGCATTGCACCAGGAGAAAGAAAAGAAAGAACACAATTGAGGATAAAGAATTGTCATTGTAACACAATTGTTGATGCATTCACAGAGAATATTGAGAAACAAAAATTACTGCAGAAAATAATATGGTGACATTACTAGTCTGAAAATAATGTGTAAGTAAACAATACGTAAGTTGGAATTCACCTAAATCATAAGGAATAATAAATAAAAAGGAGGGTGTTTGTCTTAACTTTTTGCTCACTCATGTCTTCAACTGCCAGAACTAAAATTGCCTAGAAGAGTGATAATTTTTTTACCATCTACCTACAATTCAAATTATGTCGTTTAGCCTAAAAAACAACCACGTATTTTTTTTTGTCAATTAAACTGCAGTAAAAACAAGGACTTGTATTTTATTGATTAGTAAAATACGTACTAGTACGATACAAAAACTCTATTTTATATTTTGTTGTACTATCTTAAAATTGCTATTCAGAATCACTATTGATTGACTAGTTTGCATAAATTTATCTCTCATCATTTTTAAAATTGAAAATTCAAGGTTACAACTCCAACATATTTGGTGCCAAGGTGTGACCCAAGCCTCATTGATGTCGTCTTTCCTTTTTAACTCTTATGGCTAAATCCAAGATCTCTGTGGTCACAGTTGTCCAGGCCTTAAGGATCTTGCCCTCATTGCAGGGTCCAGCATGACTGTGTAAGGGGAGTTATGGCACAGTTTCTGCCCCTGGAACATTGCCAGACCGTTGATGCCCACAATCCCCAAGTGTGTTGACGACTCCTGATGCCTGAAACTTAATTTGCTCTCTCTTCCATTTTACTTACAATCTCTCTTTCAGGGGAATATACTCCCCCTAATACTCAGAGCTAGTTACTCCATCACGAATAACACAGATGTATTCCTCAGGAATGAGGAATGGAGGTAGTGATGAAGCTGTGGAGGATGGAGGCCTTCTGCTTGGCCTTTAGGGCCACGGGAAAGGATCTAGACAACATAACCACAAAGGCCATAAAAGCCTACAATGGTCCTTTGTAGAAATAGTTAATTCCTAGACTTGATCCTGAATATGGAAATATGAAAAAATACATGTGTCCTCCGATCCAATAACCACAGGATTAATTATCATGGTTGAACTTGGGGACATCAAGGAAAGAGAAAGTGGTCTCAAGAAGAAAAAGGATGGATAGAAATAAAAGAGATCAATAAAATACAAATGAGTGATAGATGGGTTAATTTTATAGGAGAAAGGCTTATAAAACTTCTAGAAACAAATAGTATTAGAAAGAGAGAACATGAGGCCAGGACATTGGTAGGATGAGGAAACAAATATTAGACAATTAAAATATCAAGGATAAGTATATAAAAAGTCAGTACTTTGTTCCGTAGGTACCTGAAGAATTGGAAATGCTAATGCCTAGAAAGATACTAGAGAGAGATAGCTGCTTCACTTGTTTACATTATAAAACTTTATAGGAAATCATTTTAACTCTAGCAGTCTGTCACCTTTCTGTTCTTACATGAAAGAAGTTACTAAAGCCAGCTGTCTGCTGTACCAGGAAACTTCAAGAGCTGTGCCCAGCTATCCGTGATGAACAGGCTGTGTAAGAAACTATAAGGAAATGTGTTTTCCCACTGACTTTAGTTTCTGTTTTACGGAAGAAGGTTGGAACTAATGATCCAGGATTCATAAAGTTTATGTAAATTTAAGGGCTTCTAAGAAAGTTACTAACAGTGTTCAAAGCCTTGAACACTTTTATTTACTTTAGTAAATAAAGGACTGGTTCAGGCTATCTGGTTGGGAGAAGATAAAAGAAAAAAGGAGAAAGCAAAAGCAAAAAATGGAAAGGAGAGAAGGCTTAAGGATGAGAAAGAACCAGACTTCCAAATGAAAACTGTTATTTCCGATATTAGATTGATTTCTAGACCAGTCCATGATTGAATCTGAATAACTGGTCACATTTAATAACAATACAAGAGGCATTATAACTTCTCTTGTTGATTCTCTGTTCCACAAGGTCTAAGAACTTGAGTCAAGGCAGCTTGTCCCATCAGGAGTATAGATAAGCAACGGTGGGTGAGGAACTTATGTCCAATACAGCTTCCCAGTCACCATTGTCAGGGCTCTCAGCAAGCTCACAGGTCAGCATCATTCTTTGTCCTGGCATCAGCATGTCTCAACCATAGCTCTGGCGGCCACCATGCTCCTTCAAGCAAATGGGCTGCTTGGCAGCAATATGACATTGGTCAAGGACAAGGAAGTAGGCCTCAGGCAGGAATCTGACATTAGGCTAGAACAAAGAAGTAATTTCGGGTAGGAATCTAAATCTTAGGCTAGAACAAAGAAGAAATCTCAGGCAGGAATCTAAATGTTAGTCTAGAACAAAGAAGTAATTTCAGACAGGATTCTAAATTTTAGGCTAGAATCAAGGAAGTATGCTTCAGACATGAAAATGACCTTGCACTAGAACAGGGAAGTAGGTGCAGACACTTTGGTCATCCTGATAAGCTCTTAGAAACAGTTATCCTGGGAGTGTTCATGTATTTGGGTTTAATGCCTTGCTTTTTTTTTTCACTATTTGTGTTTATTGTCTTGCTTGTTCTTTGACTATTTGCATCTATTGTATTGCTAGACTCTCAACCTAGAACTGACCTTAATACATGCATGTAATCAAAATGGTATAAAAGCATAAAGGAAACTTATGTCCAATACAGCTTCCCAGTCACCATTGTCAGGGCACTCAGCAAGCTCAGAGGTCAGCATGTTTCTCTGTCCTGGCATCAGCATCAGCATGTCTCACCCATAGCTCTGGCAGCCACCATGCTCCTTCAGCATCCTGTAGAGAAAACACAAACATACCCTCTTCCCCATATTTAATATCTGATCCAGATCATGCATTATGCCAGTAAGTGGAGCCTTCCCTTTCACCTATGCATAAGTATACCTAGTTGTAAAGGGCCATAGACACTCAGCAGAAAGTTCCTTGTCATCCAAATTTTTAAAAAAAATTTAAATAAAAAATAAAAAGAACATGATTTAAATAAATTTGTGGTGTATAGGGATATATCTCCCCCTTTTTGTATTTTATGAAGATATTGTTTTAAAGTTCCATTGGTCCATTCCACAGTCTCTTGTCTTTGACAATTATAAGGAATCTCCATAATATGGGTAATGTTAAATTGCTGCTGAGAATTCTCAAATGTTGGACCAGTTCCATTATCCATTTTTTTTTGGTTGGTTGGTTGTTAGTTTGTTTTTCTTTTTTATTTTTGGGTATTTTATTTATCTAGATTTCAGATGTTATCCCCTTTCCACATTCTCACCCCCAGAAACCCCTTAACCCATCCTCCCTCCTCCTATTTCTATGAGAGTGTGGCCCCACTACTCCACCCACTCACACCTTCCTTTTCTCTAATTCTTGGATGCCTCCCTTGCCCCAGGTCTCTGTTTTGTTCTGCAGATGCCTGTCATCTACTCACCCCAGTCAGTTGCAAATATCTATTCCTTTTCATGGCCATTTATAATGTCTCTCCTGTCATTCTCTTTCTTCCCCCAAAACTACACATTCCCCCTTCCCATCATCCTCTTTCCCAGTTCCCTCCCTTCATCTGTCTCACATGAATATTTTATTCCCCCTTCAAAGTGATACAGTCTTGTGTTTTCTTTCTTGTTTAGCTTCTTTGAGTCTGTGGAGTGTAACATGGTATGTGCATTTTATGGCTACTATAAACTGATAATTGAGTCCATACCATATATATCATTTTGGAACTAAGTTACTTCACTCAGGATGATATTCTCAAGTTTGTTTTTATTGCTGAATACTATGCCATGGATTAGATACACCACATCTATTTATTTGTTCGTTTGTATCATTTTTTTCCATCCTATGTTTGAGAATCACATTGATTTCTTTTTTTTTTTTTTTTTAGTTTCTGGCTATTACAAGTAAAACTATTATGCACATAATTAAGCAGGTATCTTTGTGGGATGTGGGAGCAAATTTGTGTATATTCCTGAAAGTGGTATAGATGGGTCTTGAGATAGAACTGTCCCCAGCTTTTTGGGGAATCTCCAAGTTGATTTTCAAAGTGATCATACAAGTTTACACTCCCAATAACAATGAAGAAGTGTTCTCCTTGCTCCACATTCTCTTAGGCATCTTGTCTCTCTTGAGTTTTTGATCTTAGCCATTCTGATGTGTAAAGATTAAACTTCATATTTGCTTTTCCCTGATGACTAAGGACTTTGAACCTTTATTTTTCTTTATTTTTTATTTAATTTTATATAATCCTTTTTTACACTCCAGATTGTAACCCTTCTCTGTCCACCCTCTGACTGTTCCACATCCCATGCCTCCTCCCCCTGTCTCCACAAGGATAAAACTACCCTCCACCCAACTCCCCCACCAGAACTCTCCACAAGCTGAGTCCTCGAGTCTCTTGTGGTTTAGGTGCATCTTCTCTGACTGAACCCTGACCAGGCCGTCATCTGTTATTTATGTGTTGGGGGCCACATATGAGCTGGTGTATGCTGCCTGTTTGGTGTTCCAGTGTCTGAGAGATCATGGGGGTTCAGGTTAATTGAGACTACTGGTCCTCTTACAGGGTTGCCCTCCTCCTCAGCTTCTTCCAGCCTCTCCCTAATTCAACCACAGGTGTCAGCAGCTTCTGTCCATAGGTTGGGTGTAAATATCTGCATCTGACTCTTTCAGCTGCTTGTTGGATGTTTAGGAGGGCAATAATGATAGGTCCCCTTTTGTGAGAACTCCATAGCCTCAGTAATAGTGTCAGGCCTTGGAGCCTCCATTGACCTTGATCCCACTTAGGGGCTGTCACTGACCTCCTTTTCCTCGGGCTCATCTCCATTTCTGTCTTTGCAGTTCTTTCAAACAGGAACAATTTATGAGTCAGAGTTTTGACTGTAGGATGGCAACCCCATCACTCACTTGCCTTGTCTCTCTGCTTTAGGAGGACTCTACAAGTTCCCATTCCTCACTGGAGGGCATTTCATCTAAGGCCCCTCCCTTTTAGTCCTGGGATTCTCTCAGCTCCCAGGTCTCTGGTACATCCTGGAGAGTGCTCTCACCTCCTAACTCCTACCTCTTGTGGTTGGCTATTTCCATTCATTCTGCTGACCCTCGGGGCCTCAGTCCTTTCTCCTTACCCAATTCCTGATCATGTTCCCCACTTTCCCTCCATGTCCCCTTTCCCACCTGGGTATCTCTCTCCTTGACTTCTTCCTTGCCAGTTTTTATCCCCTTGATATCCTTTCGTTTTCTTATTGTTTTTCTTAGAACTTTAAGTACTATATTGAATTGATAGGTAGAGAGTTGGCAGCCTTAACAAAAAATTCCCTGATTTTAGTGGGAATTGCTTTAAGTTTCTGTCCAGTTACCTCACTGTTGAGTATTTGCTTGCTGTATATTGCTTTAATTGTGTTTAGCTTTATGCCCTGTATTCATGATTTCTCTAAAACCTTTCACATGAAGGGGTGTTGGATTTTATCAAATTTTTTTGTTGTTTTTTGGTTTTTCGAGACAGGGTTTCTCTGTATAGCCCTGGCTGTCCTGGAACTCACTCTGTAGACCAGGCTGGTCTGGAACTCAGAACTCTGACTGCCTCTGCCTCCCAAGTGCTGGGATTAAAGGTGTGTGCCACCACCACT
>NW_021605382.1:6562-7198 GCF_004785775.1 Grammomys surdaster | reverse complement strand
ATCATGCTAGATTTTTCCTTTGACAAGTATAAAGTTTCTTTCCCTGTCTCTTTTGATTAATTTTGGTTGAAAGTCTATTGTATTAAATATTACAATGGCTACCCCAGCTTGTTTCTTGTATCTGTTAGCCTGGAAATTTTTTAGCCCTTTATTCTGAAGTCTATCTTTATGGTTGAGGTGTGCTTCTTGTATGCACCAGAATGATGAATTCTACATTTGTGTCCATTCTATTAGCATGTGTCTTATTATGGGGGATATGAGTCCATTGATGTTGAGAGATATCAATTATCAGTGATTGTTTTTTCCTGTTATTTTAATATTGGTGATTGTGTGTGTGTGTGTGTCTGTCTCTGTGTGTGTGCACGCACGTGTGTGCACATGTGTATGTGTGAATTATTTGTGTGTGCTTTCCCTGTTTTTGCTGGATTGAATTACTTATTTCCTATGTTTTCTTGGATATAGTTATCATCCTGGTGTTGTAATTTCCTTCTAGTATTTTTTGTCGGACTGAATTTGTGGATAGATATTGTTTGAATTAGGATTTGTCTTGAAATATCTTATTTTCTCCTTCTATGGTGATTAAGATTTTTGTCTGGTGTTGCATTTTAGGGTCTCAACCTGTGGGTTTTTTTTTTT
>NW_021605382.1:0-6552 GCF_004785775.1 Grammomys surdaster | reverse complement strand
AGTCACAGGCCCAAATTGGGATTCAGCACAAAAGTGGATTTCAAAACAATCCTCATCAGTAAAAGTTAAAAGATGACTACAGAAGTAGAGAGGCAATCTGTGACTCTAGTAACATTTTTTAAAATATAGTAAAAACCAATGGTACAAATTAGCAAAACAGCATAATTATATTCACTGATTAAAATGCTAAGATTTCCTGGATTTGATGTGAGAGTACACAAAAATTATGAGAAGTTCATAGGTTTGTGACTTGTAGTTTTGAAATCATGAAGGGATGTTAGGGAGCGGCTGAGTCTTGGGAACTAGTATAAGGTTGGGGAGGACAATAATGGGGTACAGCCTCAGTTTCTGTAGAAGCCAAAAGCATGAAGTGTCCGTGGTAAAAAGTTAGTGATTGACACCACATGAGATAGTGTTCCTGGCAAGATCCCAACACAGCCTATTGGTGAGGTACAGTCCATTTGCAAGAGAAATTCTAACATTTTGAAGTTACCTGTATGATGGGATCTGCGCAGTCCTGGAGTGTAGATAACCTGAATGAGCATAACAAAACGTGTGTCCTGCTAACAGCAGATCTGGGGAAATGGTGAGGTTTGTAACACAGAAGATAGTGAGTAGCCAATATCTGATGATGAACTTTTAAACTTTAAACTTCTGGGACTTTTTGTTTTGTTTGTTTTAGATCTGAATGTGACTGTTGTTTACATTTTCATTTATAGGGAATCTTTAACTCATTTTGATTTTTAAAAATGTTTATTTATTTCTCAATCATTTTATTCATTTACATTTCAAATGATATTCCTTCCTGGTTACCCCTCCACAGCAACCCCTATCCTATCCCCTTTCACCCCTTCCCTTTGCCTCTATGAGGGTTCTTAGCTACCATTTTATCTACCCCTTCCTCACTGCTCAAGCATCACCATATGTTGGGGCATTGGGCCTCCAGAGGACAAAGGGCCTCGCCTCCCATTGATGTCAGATAAGGCCATCCTCTGCTACACATGTGTCTAGAGTCATGGCTTCCTCTATGTATATTCTTTGGTAGGTGGTTTAGTCCCTAGAATCTCAGAGAGGTCCAGTTAGTTGATATTGTTCTTCCTATGGGGATGCAAGCCCCTTTGGACCCTTCAGTTCTTCCACAGTAGAACATAAGAACGGAAAGACTTTTAAACACCTTTGGAAAATTTGAGACAATATTTTAGAGAGGCTCAACATTATAATTGACTCATGTATTTTAAAACAACAGTTTCTTACATGTTTTAATTTGTAGACTTAGGGAAAGGCACACGAGATTCTGTCCTAGAGAAAGAATTATAGGAAACTCATGTGTTGCCAGTATAGTCTATCTCAAGAAAGGCCAATGGTAGATTTTGGTGTGGTTATAGTACAGCCTGGGATACAGGGGAAATCCCAGCATATCTGAGAAACAAATCATCAGGAGATGATCACAAGGAATGGTAGAAACAAGGGAGTTACTGGTAAAAAAAAAAATGTCTTCACTTAAATCAGTATGGTATTCCATCTAATATGTATGCACCTTTTTATTACTAGGTATTCCAGCATTTAACATTTCAGACTATAGTTGATTAAGGTGAATTGAATTGAAGACTTGGAAAGTCGAAAAGGAAAGTAGCCAAAAAGGAAGGAACTTTATACTATATTTATATTTCATTTACTTTATTTACTAGGAAAATGAATTTCATGGACATGAAAATGTATCAGACTAGTTTACTAGATTAGCTCAATTCCTTAAGGCAGCATTCTAAATTTCATTCTTATACCCACATAGAAGTGAAGCCATCAACTCTCATCAAAGAAGCCTCTTGGTACAGTAAATTGAGACCATCAAGGAAAACCAAAACTGGACACAATGAAGAGATCAATGGATTGGGGAAAAACCCAGCACAAAAGAATAGATGTATATCATGTACCAGTGTGTATAGCTCAGGGAATATTGCATAAATTGGGGTTACAAAGACTAAGAGGCAGCACACCTGAAAGGGTGTTTTGAAATCTCAGAAAATGGATGTAAAACTACAATGATGGCAATATCAATGCAGTGATAATGCAATGGTCATAATTCATGTTTCAAAATATTACAAGCAACTAAAGATGGCAGCAGAATATTAGCCTTTTATACAAGTGAGAGTCAAATGGACTGTCCAATACAGACTACTCACCTTGGAAACCATATACACAAACACAAAGTGGACTCAAGTTGTGTTTCTATTTTTATAGATACAATCATAAACAAATAAACACACTTATATAACAATATTGAAACAATGAGTTTGCGAGTGGGTTGCATGCAATGGACTAAAGGGAGGAATGGGAGGTCACAGTGCTATAATTCAATTTTCAATAAAAATTTAAAATAATTATAGTGATAAAGGAAACATTCTGAATGTGTGCTAGGGGAGTGTAGGAGGGTCCTAAAAATAATTAATGTGGTATTTATGAATGTCTTTACTAGGGAATTTTCTATGATTTTCATATCTCAAATTTGAATCACAGACTCTTTCTCGGAACAAAAATCATGAGTAAAGAATGCCTGGCATTGAGATAAAGGTCTCAGTTTATGAAGAGAGACACTACATCAAATATACTGTATACCTATGTGGGTTTCTGAATATATGTGATGCATATGCAAATGTGTATGATCTCTCTCTCTCTCTCTCTCTCTCTCTCTCTCTCTCTCTCTCTCTCTCTGTGTGTGTGTGTGTGTGTGTGTGTGTGTGTGTGTGTGTGTGCATCTAAGATCACTGGCAATATATTTAGAGCTTTGAGCTTATTTATGTTAGAAGACAGAGTGAAATACTGGTCTTTTTCCCATCTCTTTTTGACACAGGATCTCTTTTGGTCACTACAGAACAACATTCATTACAATCTGAAAATTCCATTTCCAGGTAGAAACTTTTTAGTTTACAGATGACTGTGGTACAATACCTAGTTTTGTTTGTTTTTTAATGTAAGTTCTGATGACCCAAATTCATGTCACAAAGCCTGTATGTCAGTTGGTTTAGACACTGACCTATCGTTTCAGACCATTTCCTATATTCTTAAAATTGTGATTCACCTCTAAATTTATCATGTGTGAGGATTAATGTTGATCGTCAATGGAATTTTATTTAGAACTATTATGACAAAGGATTCTGGGCACAACTCTGAGGGAATATTTAATGTCATTAGTTTCTGTCTATGCTTAAGTAACTGATGTGAGCAAAATAACAGGGTAACTGTGCTGTAGTATTCCTTAGGCACGGCTCCTGGAATGTATTAAAGAAGCTCACTGAATATGAACATCATCGATCTCTGCTTCTCAGCTAGGTGAACGACTTCACTAGCTCCAACCTCCTGACATCAGAACAGCTGTATGATGATACCCTGAGCCTTCAAATGATGAGCTATTTTCCTAATGAAAATAATTATCTAGAGTACCTATTCACATAAATAGGAACATAAGTTCTTTTTTTAAAAAAAGTTGCTATAATACATAGGAGGGAGTCTGATTTTATTGTACTACTACATAATTGATTCTTAGCAATGGGGACTGTTTTATGGTGAGAATCTAGAAGAATTTGGTCAGATAAACCCCCAATATTCATTTCTTGAGTAGTACTTAGAATGCCATTTTGATTGTAGTGTGGAAAAGAAATAATAATTGATTCTAGTGGATCTGTCACATGAATACACGTGCCTGAGCAACAGAGGTACAGGAGAATACTGAAAATGCCATTTTTCAAAGACTATGGAGAATCATGAATCAGGTACATTGGAGTCAAAGCAATAATACACTTTATTAAAATTCATTATAATAGATAAATATATACGATACACAACATAAAAGTAAGTATAATGAGTGAAACTATTTGTAACAAATAGTTCCTCTGTGGAACATTATATGTTGAAGTTTTTCCATTGTCACATCCTAAATGAAACATGAAATGTCTTCATTAGACAAACATTCTCAGATGATAGATTCACCCCCACTTCAGATAAGACTACCTTTTCAATGCATTTTCTGAACTCTACACAAAAAATTACCCGAGTTAACAGTATATCTTATTTTGAATGGTATTACCTGTTAAATCAGGTATGTTTTATTTAGCATCTTTATTATTCTTCACATATGTGTTGTAATGGATCCTGTGCAGCTTAAAATTTATAGCAAATGCTAAGTATTTGGCAAGATTATCTCTCAAAGTAAATTAAACAAACATTAGTGTTTTTACACAAGAATAACAAAGTTTGTGAGCACATGGTTCAGTCTTGTAGTATATTTAATGGATTTTAAAATCAAATAATTGTTCAAGTGAGTTTTTAAAAAACAATTTCATATCCAAGATATCTCACATGACTTATGGACCATGGAATGAAAAGTGAGAAATATAGAGGTAATATTCTGAAAGTCATACAGAGGCTAAATAAGGAGTACTTCTGTCATAGATACATGTAAATACACACACACACACACACAAACACACACACACACATATATATATATATATATACACGAAGTGTTGTTTAAACAATCTTTTCCCATACTCTAATATCATGATATGCCCAATGCTACTCTGATATTTACAAATTCATGAAATCAGGCAATGATATCATACTTTCGTTCATTTGATGACTAATTAAAACTTCACTTATACTTACGACCTTCTTTCTGAGAAAGAACAGATGAAATCTTTAATTCTTCAGTATTAGCATTGGAGGTTTTCCCACTGTGCCCACCTATGGCCTTTTCATAACAGGTGACTTACCAGCAGTATTTAGTGACATCTTAAGGTCATCAGATCTCTTTTGAATATCCTTACAAATTGTACTGTCATCGTCTCCCAAAACATCTACATTCTTGTCAATCATGATTTGTATAAAAGACATCTGTAACACCACAAGGCAAAAACAAGATCCTTTGTAATTTCAAGTACTTTACAAAATTGAAATCAATAAAAAATGGAAATCTAAAATGATGAAGAAAATAGCAGTTACTATAAGCAGATATGAACCTGTGAAATGAAGTCTCTGTCTAAAATGGAGACTCTTTTGCAACATACATAACACAGTTAAAATTTCATACATCTTGCAAAGAATGGAGGACCTAGTAAAGCAAAGTAACATTTCAGAACTGATTTGCTTCCAGAATACCTGTGAGTGAATCAAATTAAGGAGTTCAAAGGTTTCTCGAATTGGTGATTTTTTGCAGGGTGTGGGGAGGAGTTTCATTGTGATGGTTTAAATAGGATGCCATCTTTGTGAGACCTTTTGGGTGGTTTAAGTGGCTTGGCTTTCCTGGAGGAAGTATGTCATTGGTTAGAGTTAACATTACAGAAGCTAGGTGCCATTTGCTGTGTACTCTCTGTGCTTCGTGTTTGCTGCCTAAGATAAGAGCCCCCAGGTCTCTGATTCCTGTTTGGTTCTCCTTCCTTCCTGCAGCCATGCTTCTCTCTCATGACTTTGAAGGAATGTAATCTCTCTACCGCTCTAATCCCAAATAAATATTTACTTCTATAAGTTGCTTTACTCCTGGTGTTTTATTAAAGAAATAGAAAAATGTCTAAGAGAAGAAGTTGGTGAGAAGAGGGATCTTAGTTGAGGAAATGCCTACATCAGATTGTCCTAGTGTGTAGGGAAGTCTATGGGATGTTGTCTTGATTAACAGTGGAAATTGTAGGGCCCAGATCTCCAGGATGGTGCCACCCTTGAGCTATTAATCACACAAAGAAAGATATGAGGTGCAGGACAGGAAGCACAGCTCTTACACAGTTTCTGCTTCAGTTCTTGCCTTCGGGTTCCTACCTTGCTTCAGTTTGGGCCCTGACATTTCTCAGTAATTAACTGCTAACTAGAAGTAAATCATGAAGTGTAACCTGTCCTCCATAAGTTGCTTTTCACAGTGTTTTATCATAGCAATAGTAGCAAATTAAGCCACTTTCTAAATTGAACAAGCTATTCCCTGGGCTACTTCATTGTGAGTAACATCACCATGATTTCCTTCCTGTGTACCTTATTCCTGGAAACTACTAGTTAAAATATACCCTTGCTTTCTGTTCTTTTTGTTTTCTATCTTTTTTTCTTGTGAAAATGTATATTCTTCATTGATTCTCTGTGAATTTCTCATCATGCATCCCGGTAACACTCATTTTCCAGTTCTTCCGTGTCTACCCTCTCCCCTGGTAACTTCTCCCAGATTTAAAAATAAAATAAATTTAAATCAAGTTTTAAATTAAAATTAAACTGAGGGAGGAGGAGTAGGTGGTCAGGAGCAGACTTAGTGGAGAGTACTGCAATCAGGATTTTAAGTAATCAAAGCGATAAAAATATTAAAGCAGATAGATTTATAGTAAAATTAAGAGCTACAGAAACCCTGAGGTAAATAGACTGGAACTAATGCAAACATACACAGTTTTTTTTATTTAAGTAGGATTTGTTGCTAAAATAATAGAAAGTATATAAAATATACTACTTTTTAAACATTATTTATTATATCACATATTGTGCATATATACATATATGTATATAATTATATATAATTATATATGTACATGT
>NW_021605381.1:0-21254 GCF_004785775.1 Grammomys surdaster | reverse complement strand
AGAAAAAAATCTGTCACTATAATCAAAAGAGCTCAGAAAGCTGGCTGATACTATAATACTACTCTAAACACAGCAGTCCTGAATCTTCACTGGTCAAAATAGTACATTTTATACCTACAAATTCACTCAAGAAACACCACACTACATGTGACCCAACCCTCAATGGAAGAACATTATAAACACTAAATTCCACTAAATAAAAACTACTGTCTTCAATTATAGCTTTATGTCAAAATGGTTTAAACTGACTACAGTATGATCCTGACCTAAATTATTCCTCAAACAGAATCTATAACATAATGTCAACAACACCGACTAATAAACTGTTCTATCAAAAGCAGGTGACTCTTACCTGTATCTGACTTTTCATCCACAGAGTATTTGAGGACTTTCTGTCGCTCTTCAGCTTGGTTCCACAGACTGAGGCCTCTGAGGAGCTCTGCTGTGTCCTTCTGAGAGCAGTGCTGTGCAATCACTTTCTTTTTGATATCTTTAAGCTCTTCATAGGTAAAATATTCCATTAACATGGGCTGAAAAACCTAAGTGAAAAAGTATTCATAGGGAAAGATTTTCAATTTATTTACCCAAAACCCTTTACACAGTTTTAGTTTAAATTAAGTATTATGAACATACATTTCAAAGAGATAAAATTATAGTCATTACTACTAAATTATCAAAACTCTTTTTAAAGAACATAGCATAAAGTATCTTTCTCTATGATTTTGCAAGCCTCCATAAATTTTTAAAGAACAGGAAGGTTTTCCTGTACCAAGCTTGTTGAACAGTCAACCATTTAGTTACTGTTACACATTTAGCCCAGTACCTACCTGCCTGTGGTGGTTTGAGAAAGACATATTAATGGCTCATATATTTGAAGGCTTAGTCATCAGGGAGTTGTACTATTTGAGAAGGATCCAGTCTTGTTGGAGAAGGTATGTGACTGTGGGTGAGCTTTGAGGTTTCAAAAGCCTATACCAGGCCACTGGGGTGTGTGTGATGAGTGGATGGGTGGGGGTGGGGGCTTATTTCATGCCCACCTGCCTGCCTACAGATCAGGATGTAGCTCTTAGTTACTTCTCCAGCACCGTGCCTTCCTGCTCCCTGATGCCATGTTCCCTGCCATACTCACAGACTTAGCCCCTGAAAGTGAAGGCAAGCCCCCGACTAAATGAATTCCTTTTATAAGAGTTGTTTTGGTCACAGTGCCTCTTCACAGTAACAGAACAATGACTACTACGACACTGTCTTCTGGTAGGTTCTGAGCAACTGAATTCTACAAGAATAGGGAGAAGATAAGAGGAGTAGAGGGAGGGGAACCGTAACCAGGATATATGAGAGAAAAAAATTTTTCAGGGGAAAAAAAAAGAAAAGACTGTTACCTTGGTTTCAGCACTGGCTGCATATGACAATGTAAAGAATAATATCAAGTACCAAAGAAAGAGCACCAAGACAAAGCTGCCTATTCCAGGAAGAGTTTTCAAAACACCACATTTTAATATCAAGGCATTATAAGATGAAGCCGTAATTGCAAACCACAACAATGATTTACAACTAAAAGAGAGTATCCATAGCCCAACAACGTGGCTTACTGGGTAAGAATATTTGCTCCCAAGAAAGATGACCTGAATTCAATTCCCAGAACCCATGGTGGAAGGAGGCAATTCCCAAATGCGTAATAAATGTTTTGGCTCTGTTTTTCAAAGTAGAACTGGAAAGATGGCTAGGCAGTTAAGGCTACTTGCTGCTACTGCAAAGGGCCTGGGGTTGGCTTCTAGTGCCCATATGGTGATTCAGCAGCATCTGTGACTTCACTCCAGAAAATCAGATGTTGCTCTTTGGCACAAAGTGCACATGCAAACATGCAGAGAAAACATTCATACATGTAAAATAAAAATAGATCTTTAAAAGAAAAAAAGCAGAAGTATTCAGTCCTCATAGGCTTCTCTGTATCTTACATTGGATACTTAATCATCCTTTATTACTGAAAGAAGACAAATTGTTTTGTAGTATGTTTAATGATATGCTAATGCAAGTATGTGAGGAACAACAGTGATAAATTTAAGCCACCATTTAATTACTCAAATCCACTCATAAAAAAAAAAATCACTAAAAAGTCTTTAAACATGGCATACAGAAGATATTTAAAGACTTACAGAATCTTCTAAAAATTCTGAAAAATTAGTGGAAATCATGAAAATGTATCACAGTGCCATGACACATAAATATATATTTATTTCTTAAGTAAATATAACCATTCATTCAGTAAAGTAGTAACCTTTCAAAAAAAAATTAAAGCTATGCTTTTATAATTCCACTGGATTTCATTCCTGTTCCCAAGAAATAACAGCTGATTCTATCAACAGAACATTTTCTTCTTATACATTATTTTGAGGAACTTAAGGCAAAATAGTCTTTTCTGTTAAATTATGAATATAAATCACAACAAAGAAAAACTCTGCTCACCTCTTCTTCCTCTTTCATGTGAGGAAGAAAATCTCTTGTAAAAGCCTCCAATCTCTCTTTCAGCTGTTTTGCATAATTTAACTGTTCATACTCATTCTAGAAACAAAGAGTAATACACATTTAGGAGGAAGTGGAGACATGCATCTTTAATGCCAGAACTCAGGAGGCAGGAACAAATGGTTCTCTAAGTTTGAGGCCAGCATCACCTACATATCAAGTTCCAGACCAGCCAGGGCTACACAGTAGGACCCTGCCTCAAATATATATAGTTTTGCTTCGTAGTAATGTTGTACAAAGATTTGTTTCATTATATACTGCTTGATCACAGGAAGTTCATTTACTTTTCTTTTAGCATAAAGATGTCATCGAGCTAGGGTTCAGCTCAGCGCTAGAGTACTTGTTATGTGTCTGACACTCTCCACTCAGCCTTGACACACCACCTCCTACTCACAGCTCTGAAAACAAGCTTGGAATTCCTTACTAACTCCAATCCTGGTTTTTAAATTTTATTAAAATGTAACAAATATATTTTAAGATATACTATAAATAAACTATAAAGTTTTTATAATATATTTTATGCTATCCTAACAGGCCATATTTTTTAATATTAACATTTGTAAAAGCAAGGAACTCACAATTTAAATCATTCTAATTCTGAACACCTCTCAAGAGCCAAACATTTCTTTCACATGTGAATTAAAATCATACCTCTCTGTAATTTATCCATCTTTTCCAATGTAAAAATAGGGAACATTCAAAATAATGAAATATTTAAAAAATATGATACTGTGGTGATCTGAATGCGAATGTTCTCCAAAGGCTTTGGTATCCGAGTTCTGAACCCACTTAGTAGTACTGTTGGGGAGACTTAGGAAATGTGGCCTTGCTAAAAGAAGTATGTTACTGTGGGCAGACTTCAAGAGATTAAAAATCTTCATCATTTCTTGTTCACTTCAAGCTCAGTCTACTTCCTGTTTCCTGTTTGTGGTTTAAGATTTGAGTACTTAGCTCTCAGCTCCGATCACCATACCTGCCGGCTAACACACACACACACACATACACATACGGGGAAAGAGGCATGTTATACTCATCCATCTGGAACTGTAAGCTCTAAATAAACCCTTCTAAGTTTTCTTGGTCATGGTGCTTTATTACAGCAATTAAAAAAGTAACTGAGACAAGTATTAATTTATCTTTGTCATGGCCTGTTTTTGCTGTTAATAATTTATTCAATTACTTTCTAATATTCAGTTCATTGTTGAACTTGCCGAGATTTTTACATATCCTTTAAACACATCCATATGTACAGCTTCCAATTCCACTTATACGCTAATAATTATCAAACCTGTTTTTCACACCACTTCACTCCTTCGGCTCTTCAAATCCACCAACGCCTTCTCCTCCTATTAATAACGTGCACTCGTACTACTAAGTAGTTCAGGATAAGCCTTAACCCTTGGCCCTCTTCCATACACAAAGTCCAACACAACTTTCACTCATTTCTTCCTCTCTTTTCCTACACCACTCTGTATAATCCCAGTATTTCACTGGTCTTAGGTCATACATAATTGTCAAGTATGTCCCTTCCCCTGTATTTTCAACAATTATTACTTTGGCTCAGAAATTACTGTCTACATAATACATGAGTATGACACAAAACATCAAGAGTACAAAAGGATATTCAATTAAAAAAAAGCAAATCTCCTTTTTCTTATACCCAGTATTCTTCCCTCTACTAATCAACCACCTCTCCTCTGGATTTCTACATAGTGTTTTTCCTATGGTAGAAACTACTGGTAGGATTTCTTAATAACGGCCTTCAATTTGAGTGTTTTCTGCCCTTTAAAATTAATCTTCCCTCTTACTGAATCACTTTTCTAAAGCAAAGTGTCTAAGTAAAGGCTATACAGTAGCTTGATGGAGTTACAACTTACTCCTATGCTATACTGAACTGAAAGGGTTAAACTAAGATTAATTTTCAAATATTGTATAAGACAAATATAATTAAGAAAATATACATGCATCATTATTCTAAACTATACTCACAAATGCATTTCATTTCTTTTTCAATATTTTTTTGTATCTTTTATCTTCGAGATAAAATCTCACTGTGTACTCTGGGCTGGACTTGAACTAACTAGTGACCCTCCCGACTATTGGAATGTCAAGTAAGTGCCACCATTCATGACATACAACTGAAATTGTCTTCTTTAACCATTCAGTTTCCTACAACAGGGAAAAATAAAATACAGTAAACACTATAGCTGCCATTTAATTTTTTTCCATGGCTAAAGACTAAAGTCAAGGCCTTGCTCATGCTAGGCTAGAATTCTACCAATGAATTACATTTTCCACCTTCAATTCTATTTTGTTAGTTTTATTCTGTTTGAAAATAGGTCTCCCTATATAGCTGTGGCTGGCCTAGAACTCACTATGTAGACCAGGCTGACCTTGACTCACAAAGATTTCCCATCTTCTACCTCCAGAATGCTAGGATTTAATTCCCTAGCCTATTTTCAGCAAAAATCCTGTAGACTTGATTCAACAAGATTCCTCCTGGTCCTGATGTTTTCTCTCAGTAATCATCCATCCGCTGGATCTTTCCTTGCTTCTCGGACCTTAACTTCTGCACTTTCTTATATTCAGAATTGAGTTCTATCTCTCCACCTTGCTATAAGCCTCCACTGTAACCACTCCTCATGAACAGCCTTCCTAGCCATCTCATATAAATATCTTTCCATAAATATCGCTTATTAAAGTTGCTACTAAAAATCACAGTATCATTACAGATCAATTTTTGCCACTTACCTTAACATTCTTCAGTCCCTTTTCAAAGAGACTAAGCATCTCAGAGAGCTTGTTGTCAGAATGTACATTATAAATGGTCTGACTTCGTTGCTGAAGTAAACCAATAATGTATTCATTTTCAATTTGTTCATGCATTTTAAACTCCTTGAAAGTAGCATACAAAGACTGGAGAAGAGCACGGAAGTCATTGTTGTTGGAAAAGTTGGTTTTAGAAAGCTGAATAAAAATTTAAAAAGACATAATTAATAGATGTAGACATAAGAAACATTCAAATGTTCACCTAAATTTTTGTTTATAACGAGATATTTCCTTTATGATTACATTAAGGTACAAGCAAAAGAAAATCATAAAATAACAACTTATAGTTGTAAAATTCAAAAGTACCCTAGACCAGGAAGCTGAAGGTTGCATTCTCAAGTACTTGGTGATACAGAAAAGGGGAGTGAGAGAAAAATCACATAGTATATTTAAATAAAAACTACCAGACCCAGATCCCTCCAAGCCTGAAATGCCATTATTCTCTGTGTGTCATAAAGAGAAGCAGATACAGCAAAGGCATGTACATTAGAAGAAGCTTAGAATAATGTGGCTTCTTTTCCTTTGTTCAAAATGTTCTTAATGCTATTACACTGCTTCTACAGTTTAAACACTGGAAAACACTGGTTTTGGTGACAGGGTCTTATTATAGCCCTGGTTAACATGAAACTCACTATGTAGACCAGGCTGGTCTCAAACCAACAAAGATCCACCCCAAGAACTGGGAATAAAGGCATGATCCACTATACTCACAGAAGAGGTATATTTTTCAGGAAACTGGCATAAATATGTAACACCTTAAGTGTGCCATCATTTTTAACTGTGGCATTCAATGGAAGAAAAATGAACGTTCTAGTATAACACCAAGCTTTCACACTTAATAAAAAATTAAATTCTATTATTTAAAACACACATCAAAAAATGTTTCAACTTTTAAAGTAAACCAAGCACACTGAGATATAAGCCTTTAATCCCAGAATTGTGGAGGCAGAGGCAGGTGGATCTCTGTGAGTTCAAGGCCAGCCTGCTCTAAATAGAAAGTTCCAGGATAACCAGGGATACATAGAGAGACTCTGCATAAATAAATGAATAAATAAATTCAAAGTAATAGTCAATACTATTCATTATCTATATCCTATCATTATCTAACATCACTTTAAATGGGGAACAATTAGGTTAAATACAACAGGTAGAAAAATTAACAACAAACGCTAAATACTGCTAACACGAAACCTTTCCTAAAGAAGAGTGCACTCTAAGCTGCTTTACTGGCCTTTCACAGCAAGAATGTGGTGTGAAGGTAAAACACTAAAAGTGAGTGAAGCCATTCTACCCATACAGAATTAACTATCTTCTTTAGATGGCAGCATGAATCAGCAGTAGGATCACAGAGTTCTACAAATTCAAATTCCCTAAAGGAACCAGCTCTACCATTTATTTAGCTAGATAACTTTTATCTCTCAATGTCTTTTTTTCTGCTTGATGCTAACTGGGAACAAAATGCCTATCATCTTTTAAGAATTAAATATTCATTTTTATAAATTCAGATACTTTTTGTTCTATTCCAATAGTCAGTGAGCAGCTATGATAAGCCAGATAGTTCCCGGTACGTGGGAATAAATGGGGGAACAAAATAAGAATCTCTGCCTTCACGGAGCTGACACTCTACAGAAGAGAAAACAATGAATAGTTAACCATACTACATTAACCAATCATTTATAACAGGGGTTGGTAACATTTTATAGAGTCAAACAGTAAATATTTCCATTTTCCCAAGGTATAAGCCTATGCCAACTACTTAACTCTGCTGCTACACCTAAAAGAAATCATACATGCTATGTAAGCCAATGACTGTTACTTTATTTCTATAAAACTTTATATTCAAGGACAATGAAGTTTAAAGTCTAATTTTCACATGTCAAAATTTTCTTTTCTTTCCAACTATGAAACAATGTAAAAGTAACACTTAGTTCCTTTCCATATTAAAAACAGTATGTATAATAGAGTTGATGAAATTCTTACTTCAGATTTTAAGAATGTTCAGCTATACCACACCAGATTAAAACAAGCTTCATTAGTGGCTACTAGATACAAACAGTTTCATGGGTAATTTTGCTTAAACTGAAGGGAGGAGCTAGGGAGGGCTTTACACAGTCTTAATATAAGAGGCTAAGGATATCATCAGCAATAAAAAGCCCCCCCAACAAGCACTAGACGATAGGTTTATTCTCAACTCCGGGAGGGGAAAAAAAACTTAGTAGACATATGTCATAAAAGTACTAACCGTCAAACTTTTAATGTCCAAAGGTATACAATACATTCATGAGTTAAGAAGTTGTTAGAGCTAACTACTCTGTATTTGAAAGTTACTAACAGAGTAGATCTAAGATGTGTTTTTCTTCTATCTACCTATACACAAACTATAGCTATGTTAATGGGTGGGTTAATCAATTATATTTGAGCAATTATTAAACATTGTAAACGCATACCATACCACTGTACATCTTGAATATACATATAACTTTATCAACTATACCTTAAAGCTGGGAAAAAATAATCAGATTTGAAAAGTGCTTTCTGGAGAGAAAAAGTGATTATAGAACAGGTGAAGAAAATAGTTTCATTTGTATTAAATCCTTTCTATTTGCTGCCCTGATAAGATAAGTGAATAAGGCCAAAAACAAAGAGAAAAGGGAAAATGGGTTCTTAAGCTATGATCCACATCAATTTCTGTCCATGTAAAAATAATTTTAACCTGGTACCAGAAGTTGGTGGATTTAAAGGTTAAAAGCATATCCATCCGAATCTCAGTGGTCGAGCACTAAGCATGAATAAGTACCACAAAATAAAAACAAACATAAACCAAAAAGTGCTAGGTCACACACAACATAACTCTTCATATAACTATGCAATAATGGAGATTTAGCTTCTGTCGCTAATTTATGTCATAGATAAAATGTCTATCCCACACAAAAAGCTATCTTTTTGGACCCAAGACAGTAACTGGTCAGAATAATTGTTCAACAACAAAGATCTCACTGTAAGGAACACTGTCCCCCAGGAGATAAAAGGGAAGGTCTGGGGACAGTTTAGTTTGTCACCAATAGAGAAGTGCTACTGACATAGGGTGAGTATGAGCCAAGAACATGGCTAAACACTTTACAGTGTGGAGGACGGCCCCCACAACAAATTATGTAGCCCAAAATGTCAATGTCAGCTGAGAACTGCTGCTCCAGGCCAAGTGTTTGCCAAATGTTGTTTACTACAAAGGACCTTGATAGTCTCTTACTATACGAAATATAATGAAACAATGCAGTGAAATCCAGACAGAGACCAGATACTTCAAAGATAATTCAGGAGAAACTATCTCCCTCTGTACTCTGGGATATTTTTACATTTCCACTTTCCTTTTCTAATGTTATTGGTGATACATGAAGTTGATGGATGACCTACTAGTGGGTCATAAGATATCCTGTGAAAAACAATGCTCCATGGTAGAATGAAAGCTCACTAGTAGTCTGCACAATTATATACTCTGGTGCCACCACATTCAAGAAAGAGCCTACATATAACAAGACACACAGAATCAACATCAGTGAAACAACAAAATGGTGTTTTTCACATGAAAATGCATAACTTTCTGTCTCAAGATACTGTACAGCCTAAGATAGAAAGGCTGGCCTTAAAACTGATTGCCAAGAATAACTGTAACATAAAGCCAGTAAGTTAAAAAATAGGTACGAAAATGATAAGCAGGAATCCAAACACTACCACCCCAGATGCATTTTTTATTTTTTGTCCAATTATCCAGCTCATACTTTCAGTAAATCAGAGATACACAAGCTCTGGCTAAATTTATAGACCTACAAATGAATTGTTTTTCATTAAGAGTTAGTAATAAGCAACAAGTGAGGTAAGGCTAAAAGACATGGGTTTCAGAGGGAGGAAAAAAAAATCTAGGATTAAAATTCAGGCTCTAATTGCCAAGTGAGCTGGGTAAGTTATTTAACCACTAAGACTATTTCCTCACTTTTAAATGAGGGATAACACTTGTCTTACAAAGCTCTTGTAAGGATTATAGAAATAATGTCAGTATGTAGTAAGACTCCATTAAATTCCCTTTTCCTTCCTCTCAGCTCAAGATTCACTATTACATCCACTAAGTCAATCTCCCCAAATGCCAATACAGGTATGTAAAAAAAATGGAGGGAGGAAGGCGGGGGAAGAATCTGACTGTAAAGCTACATTCAAGTTTCAGAAAGTAATCTATTCAATTTTGTATTTACTTTCTTCTTAGTTTTAGTTATAAAAGATCCTTGTTGATAAATGATAAAATTAGATGGTACTTTTAATATCCTTGCTTGAAAAACTTAGGCACCCTCTAACTGCTTTCACTATTAGTATTTTTAGGTGGGGGTGGTGTTTTGTTTGCATGAATTTCTATGCACCATATGCATATCTGATGCTAGTGAAAGATAGAAGGGAACATTAGATTCCCTAGAGCTGGAGTTACAGACTATTGTGAACTAGCATGTTGGTACTGGGAATCGAGCCTGGGTCCCCTGGAAGAGCAACTACTGCTCTTATAACCATCTCTCAAGCCCCTCCAACATTTTTGTAACTTGGATCCATATATATATATTGAGTGTGTGTGTGTGTGTGTGTGCGCACACACACACATGTGTGGGATCTCTATAGGAACCAGATAACTGTTCTCAGAAATGAATTCAGAGACACTCCCAATGCTTGCTGTGGACCTGACCATGTACCTTCTTCTGCTTGCTCCCACTGCACTCTTTTTGGATTTCTGTATTAGCACAGATAGTACATACAAAACTGTAACTCCTGAGGAACAGCAATCATGTCTCACAATGCCAACAGAAACTACTACAGAGCAGACAAAAAACTAATGGAAATAAGTTTTGAGAATTGAAGGGAATACTAAAAATTGTGAAGAAAATGGAGCAAGGATTATCTACCATCTGGCTCAAATTTTTACTATACATATTCCAATTTGGAAGGTCAGTAACTTATGAAACAAGACCCTTGGCAGTGAGTTACAAAACAAATCAAAAGTCATCATGGCTTCAGATGAAGAAAATTTAGCTGGGAGTCTTTAAACTGATTTGGGTCGTTAGGAGTCTCTCACTGTCTTATGTAAGCTCTCATCTAACCAGTCCAAGCCTATGAATCCCCAGTATTAACAGAAGCAAACAATACTTTTACTTGCTTTGCACCAAAGGTCTGTTAACTGCATAGCTAAGATAAAGAAACCTTTCCATAACACCTTTTTCTGAAACTAACGAAATCAATGAGACAAAAATATCAAGACAAAACAAAACATACACACAAAACAAGAAACTATGGAGTCTGTTTTGTGTTGGCCAACTACTTTTGGGCATGGGGAGTGCGGCTGATATACCCAGTGACAATCCATTAGAGAAATCTTATCAGTTGTAAACTGCTACATTAAGGCTGGGACTCTGAATCCACTTTCCCTTCTCCGTGCTTGTATTTTGTCTGGTTAACCTTTTTATATGAGAAAATCTACAGGTAATACATTATACTGTTATACAGCAACAGTTGACATAATCTGTAACCACTTAATAACTCATTGCTCAAATCATAGAAAAACTAATCTGACGCTCCTAAAGAAATCACTTAATATACTGTGCTTTACAAGTTCAATACTGAGAATAAAACTGAAATCCTTAGATTTTCTGGACATTCTTAAAATTTAGAATACTGTGAAATAACATACTTTGTAGCTTTTTTAGTTTTAATCAAAAACTAGTTGCCTTTTGCAGTTTTTCTTGAGGTTACTGGATTGATAGCCTTCATCTATACAGCTAAATGAAAGACAAGGACAGCAAACCTTGAAAGGACAACAAACCAGTCAAAACCACTCTCAATCCTTTAAGGCTGTTCTGCCAGCACAAACATGCATTTTCCCACTTTCACTCAAAAAGGACACCCAAACAACCTTCTACTGGCCATCTCGAACTCCAAGAAATGATGAAAATTCCTGTGCAGTTCTTTTTTCTTTACTAAACTGCCTTGATCATAGTTACGAAAACTGGACTTTTAGTACTCTTGATGAATGCAGATGATAACTCTCATTAACTATATTCAACTAATTCAGAATTAATGACTTTTTTACAGTGTTAGCGATAAATCAGTGGCAATTGTGACCAAAGCCATACCAAATTAAAAATGCTTTATTAAATTAGTTTATGCAATAGGAAACATTTAACTACTGAGAAGAATCTTATTTGACTCATTTCTTTTAAAAGTCAACTGCAGTTTCAAAACTTACTCAAATATTCTCAGACTCAAAAAGGAGACACAAAAATGACTGTGCCCAGGGTGATGACAAATGTCTGTAATTCCTGAACTCAAGGACAGCCTCTGAAATGTAGTAAGTTCTCAAGGCCATCCTGAACTAAGGGAGACGCTACCTCAAAAGTAGTATCAGAACTAAACCAAACCAAAGAATAATGACTGACTTCCTCAATACTTTAAAAAGAGACTGGGTACTACATTACATATTTTGATTATTTGGGAAGGTCATAATTCTTTGACAGTGTGAAACATCTTAAGAAATACTAGCCTGGTATGGTAGATCATACCTTCAATCCCAGGCAGAGGCAGGTAATCTCTGTGAATTCGAGGCTAGCCTGGTCTATAGAGAGAGTTCCAAACACAGGAGAAACCATGCTGGAAAAAGCTCAAAAACAAAGCAGAAGAAGAAGAAAAAAAAGAAGAAGAAGAGATATGAAAAGTGCCAAGGAAAATGTACAAATTGACAAAATTTCCTGCAAGTCACCAGGGGCACTCTGGACTAACTCTCCCCAAAACTAGCCAGAGAAAAGCCTTGGGTTCCATTAGTCCTCACCTAATCCCCCTTTTGCTTTTCGAGAAATTCTTGAAATTAAACGATAGTGTGAGGGGGGAAAAAACAAAAACTAAAGGTGAGGAGATTATAAAAACACAACCACTCACTAACTGAAAACTACTGAGATTATACATATTCTTCTGCTGGAGGCTTAGCCAGTCCTTAAGCCTCCCCTGGAAAAGTGGTAAATCACCTTTGCTGCACCTGACCCTCACCTGAGAGCTCTCAACTTACGCTCAGAGACTCCAATTTGAGTTAGGGTCCAGCCATCAGGATTTGAACAAGCTCAGTTAAGTAATAAGCAACAGAATCGGGAATCATGAGCCAATATTGTCTTGGTGTTTAAAGGTACACCTGCCTAGAAATGGATTTGGTTTTTTGTTTGGTTTTGTTTTGTTTTTCTTTTTCTTTTCCCAAAATGGAGGGAGAGAAACGGCTGTGGGGCAAGGATGACGCTAAGATCTGAAACTTCAAATTGCTGGTCTTCCCGTGGCCTACCAGTGAAGACATTGGCTTCTTCCTTCCTAGCACCTCTCCAGATTGAAAGACAACTCTTCTTTGCTGTTAATAGTGGTGCTCATTCCATGTAGTCTCTGATAATTCAATTTATTTTTATGTTTTAAGTAATACTTAACAGCTATTTATTTGGCTCACTTTTTACACAACACATGTCTGCCCATATATGACCTTCCAAACATAAACTGACAATTCAGAGTTTTAAGTATCGTTAGAAAAAGGTCCCCAACTCATCTTAACAAGCGTGCTTCTTCAACTTAGGCTACATCAACTAAAGTCCAAAGTGAGTTCCACAGCAACTTTTCCCAGGGGCCCCACTCATTAGCTTCCAGTAAAAACTCCCAACAGAAGAACAGCTGTCTCGGAACAAAATCTACAGGGAATAAATATTCGGGAAGAATAAAAACTGGAAGGAAAAAGAATAACCAGAAAAGAAGAGCGCAGGTCTTCCTAGTCCGTGGAGCAAGCTTGTAAAACGGAACCAAACCAGCGCAAAGCTGGAAGGTTAAATAAGCCTGCTCCAGTGGCTGCAAGACGCTGCCTGTGGAGCCAGGAAGCAAGTCAAGAGGTCCGGAGAGAGGGTGCAGTGTTTGCAATGCGACTTAAAGAGCCCGAAGGAGACGGGCGAGCGGTGCTGTGGTTGCGAGTAACCGCATAAGCGGCCTGCGGACAAGGACCCGGAACCCCGCGGGCGGCAGACCCGGACGGCCGGGAGCAACCCTCACCCCTGCCCAGGTCAGTCCCGCGAGCGCCCGTCCCTGGTCGCGGCCGGCTCAGGCTCCCAGGGCCCTGGTGAGAAGGTTCGGGAGCCGCGCGGGTGACGGGGCGCAGGCGATGACTCGCGCGGCGCCAACGCGGGGGTTGCGGGAGGCGCGCAGGCCAGGCCTCCCGGAACCCACCCGCTCCTCCGCGCCGCCCTCCGCCCCGCGCTCCTTTACCTTGTCGCAGTAGCGCCCCACCAGCTGCTTCATCCGCCAGTGCGGGACGGTGAAGACGTCCACTTCATCGGGGAAGGGCGCCATCGCCACTGCCTCAGCGTCCGCCTCAGCAGCCGCGGCCGCCGCCTCTCCATAGACACCCTCGCCGCGGGGCAGAGGCGGCGCGCCCCCCTGCGCATGCGCCCGCCCCGTCGGCGCGCGCGCCCGGGCGGCTCCCGCGGGCCGTGACGCGGGGGCGCGCGGGCCGCCGCCATGCGGTGCCGCAGCCCACGTGACCGGCGCGCCGAGTCGCACAGCTCCCTCCTCCGGTGTGCATGGTCGTTTCTGGTCCCATGAGTTTCATCCCGTAAAAAACGCACTGTCCCAGGGCGGGGGTCTTCAAGGGCGCTTCTCTGTGCGCCTGGCCTTGAGGCGACCTCCATGGTCGGATCGAGCCTGGGTGTTCCGGACTGGTTGACCGGGCACGCGCAGGGCCCTCAGCCGCCTTTGCTGCTTCGGGGTTTGCTAGGCCCGGGATGCTGGCTCTGGGCCTAACTAGCATGGCCAATTCCCTGAGGCTGAGAGCTGGGGACCTGGCAGCCCCTCCCCACCCACCGGCGCAGAGCAGGGTGGAATGGTGGCCGTAGGGAACTGGAAACACCAGAGGGATGACAGACACCTCAAATCTGGAACAACAGTCCCAGAGCGGCCAGATGAGCCTGCTGGGGGAAGGGCGAGCCATCATGGCTGCCTAATAGGGAGAGAGCCTTAGCACAAATCCCGCCATTTTAAGCCGAAGAGGCTCAGACAGGAAGAAAGGGCCATAAATGAGGTCACTGCCCAGAGAAAGGCCGGTACACGTCACCTGTCCTCATCTAAGCCCTCCAGTAGACTTTTCCCAGTTATCAGAGGCAGCTCTCATCTGTGGCTTTAGAATTCATGGAGAAATGGGAGAAAAAAGGGCAAAGCTGAGAACCTGGGAAGGGTGTGTCATTTTCTCAACAGCCATAAATTTCTGAGCAGTAAGCAGAAGATATGCTATATTCACCTTTGTATTTCCTACCACAAATACATGACACTGGTTAAAAGGAATCAGACTCTCAAAAATTGAATAGAAAGATACTTCTATTAGTGCCTCTAGTTCTAGTTCTTACCTTTTCATATTAACACGCAAGTTGAACAGGAAAAACAGACTCTGGAGATGAAGCTTAGGTTCATGGTTTCACCAAATTCTAGTTGTACTAACCTTGGGAAGCTACCTGACTCCTGTGTTCTGACCAAAGTATTCTCTTATGTAAAATGGGGTGAGGGGAATAAATACCCACTTCAGAAGATTTTAAGAAAAACAGAGTCCGTGTATATTTGAAGTGCTAATAGAATACCTCATCATGAATACTCCCTGTAATCAATGTTAGAGAAAATAACTAGGACACAGGACATTAAGACGTTGCCCAAGATTTCACTAATCAGTACATGAAAGTTCTGGCCAAATGTATCTAGATCTAAAGATACGTTTGCTCCTGTGTGCTTCGTTAGGATGGTTGGAGAAACAGGAAAAAAAAAAAAGGGAAAAGAAAACAAAAACACCAGCTTACAGAACTGATAAGTCCTTGACTGATTTCTTCCTCTCCACCCCATTCTTCTCCTTTCCTCTGTTCCTCTTTCCTCCTTCTTTTCTCTGCTGTTTGAGCAGGGCTTTGCCTCTATATCTTTAATAATTCTCAAAAGATGTTTGCTAGCCCTTATTTCTTATCCTGATCTTTCACTGTAGCCATCTTGGAATGTAGAATCAGCCTTCAGTGTACCAGTTATCTAGAGCTAGAAGAGGAGATCCTCCCCAGTAGCTGGAACGAGAACATCGGAATAAAGACAGGATGAGGGAAGCACTCAGCATCCTTGTCATTTTCTCATTTTAACTATGACTACATCATGTTGTATGTCTCTTTCACATATTTGTGTCCCTGTTGTTTGCTAGCACATCCCTAGAACAAAACACATTTAGTAGGTGTGTAACAACAAAAATAGTCACCTATGAACTGTGTTTCACTAGAACCCGGAATAGAAGGTTTGTCATCTACTAAGAAAAATAACAGCTACTTTGGAACTTGGCTATTTCGAGGAATTTATTTCAAGGGACTAAAATGAAAGAAATAAGTGATTTAAAAACTAAGCCCTGTGAGTCATTGGCCCTCTCAAGGAAGCTGTTACCATTATCCCCATGGGCTGAGTAAAGATCAATTAATCATCTGGATATAGATATGACTAATTCACGTTGAACTTTAGCCTAAGAGACAAGGCTGATTAGTGTTATTCAGTTACTGTAAGTTCCTACAAGCACAACAGATTTGAGTTGCTATGAAAGTCCAGTCTAGCAGCTTACTCATCTACCTGTAAGCTCTTTCTGTGACCTCTTTAGGTATGACAACAGAAACTCTAACAGACCACCTATCCACTTACCCCCACAAAGGGACTTGGTAATATAACTGCAGTGAAAAAGCCACGCCCTTGGATCGGTGGCTTTTATCTTTGTTCACTGGCATTCTTATAGGAAACAAACACAAAGTGGAGAAGGTGTCAAATTGTTCTTTGGAAAACTGAAAATACACTGACAGAAAGCATTTCCTGGAATGGGCTAAAGAGAGCACTCAGCAGTTAAGAACACTGGCTACATCTCCAGAAGATCTGGGTTAAATTCCCACTATCACTTGATGGCTCATCTGAATTTCATGGGCATCAGACATGTGTGTGATAGACAGACATACATGTAGACAAAACACTCATATACATAAGTTATAACTTTTTCGTAGCCAATCAACATCTTTTACAATGAGGTAAGTTGATTTAGGAGTACACCTTTAGAAAGAATGATGGCACTGATAGAAGAAAAGCTAGCTGAAATGCAAGGCCAAATGCTCTTGGGTTTCTTTCCCTCATTTTTATATGCAAATATACCTCAATGGCACATATATGCATACACACACACACACACACACACACACACACACACACACACACAGAGAGAGAGAGAGAGAGAGAGAGAGACAGAGACAGAGACAGAGACAGAGACAGAGGGAAAGAGAGATCACCCAAGCATTCACTTCCTTTGTTTTAATGAACAATTAAAATTTTAATGAACAAATATCCCCTGTGGTTCTTACTACACAAGTAAAGACATGCTGCTGTATTCATTTGGTTACTAGGACTATCATAACATAACACCATATCCTGGGTGACTTAAACAACAGAAATTTATTCTCCCATGGTTCTGGGGGCCAGAAGTTCAAGGTTTGATTTCTTCTGAAGTCCCATTTTTGGTTTTCACGTGGCTAATTTTCAAACTGTCTACACAGCCTTTCTCTATAAATGTACATGAGGCCTAGCCAAAGGAAGTGGATCTATGGGTGCTGAGCGTTGAGGCTAATAGCTTGTCCTCACTTCCTGTGTTGTCTCTTCCTACTGGTCTGTGGAGCAGCTTTGAGTGCTCCAGCCACATTCCTTTCCCACCATGATGAACTGACTCTACTCTCAAACAGTAGGCCAAATTCTTCTTCCCTTATGTTGTTTCTTGTTAGATATTTGGTAATATCAACAAGAAAGCAACAAATACAGTAAGTAATGCCCAAGCTATGCTAATGGCTGAGACCCATCCTTCCTCACAGACATCAGAGACTGGGGCCAAGTGTCTCACCTTCCTGACACCTAAGTATCTCAATTTGTCACTGGGAAAGCACTCTCAGGTTTTTAGAGCAAGCCCTATAAGATACACATAAGACACACTATCTGGGTGAGTTCTCCCTAAATACCTGAGATAGGTACCAGCTTGCTTTAAGGTCCAAATCACTGTCAGAAGTCTGAGGACATGTAACTTTAATTTTTTCAAAACCTATTTTTAATAATGGTCCTTAAATGCTTTAACCTCCCTTTTAGCCCACCACCCACCAGAGGTAGTGGGAAATAAAAGATAGTGGGGTAGTGACCTGGTTCTTTGGAGCAACTGCCGTCTGTGTTGTCTGGAAATCAAGAGTTCAATTCATAGGTCAGTAGCTGCAGCTTGACCCACTTCCAAACACTTCACGGATACACCAGCAGTCCAGTTCCATAGAGTTGGGATAGCAACCATGAATCAGCAGCGGGAGCACTACCTAGCAGAGACAGCTAGGCCTCAGCTTCAGCACAAGTCAGCAAGAGGGACCAGAAGGAACGCCAGGAGACAGTCTCGGCTGTGCCTCTCTCATCGAAGGGAAGATCAGTGAAGACCTGAGAACCACAAGGGCTGCACAGCTAGCTCTATGAGCAAGCCAAACTCACCTCTGTCACTGTCCATCAAGTCCTATTTGTACTTCCTCCAAACATCACTTCTCCACTGCTCTTGCCTCAGCATGTGTGTCTGTCTCCGCTGACATCACTCTGCCAATCAACTCAAGACCTTGGAAGCAACAAGAAACTACAGCACACAACCAGAAGTTTTTAGGTACATTTCTCCCTATGGAATCCCTACAAATGCAGCTCAACTACACAATATAAGGCGGACCAATACAACCATGTTGTTAGCCAAGAATCCTTCATCACGTGTCCTTCCATGTGCTTGCTTGCTTTAGCAAAACATCCTTTCACCTGTGTCTACTTCAGCTAAATGTTCCTTCATGTGTTTGCCCCAGCAAAACATCATCCAACTTTCCAAAGAACTCCTTAAGTTTCCACTTCAGGGACATGTCTCACCTTGGACATTTTCCTAATTGGGGTCCTCTTTTGTATATAGCATTAGTCTTTCAGAATTTTGTTTTGTTTTGTTTTGTTTTGTTTTTTGAGACAGGGTTTCTCTGTGTAGTCCTGGCTGTCCTGGAACTCACTCTGTAGACCAGGCTGACCTCGTACTCAGAAATCCGCCTGCCTAGGCCTCCCAAGTGCTGGGATTAAAGGCATGCGCCACCACCGCCCGGCATCTTTCAGAATTTCAAGTTTGCATTTGCTGTGATTTACCTAAGTATCCTTCAAAGCCCATGTGTTAGAGGTGTGATCCCCAGTTCATAGTGCTTTGGAGAAGTTGTAGAACCTTTAAGAAGTAGCCGCTAGTAAGGGTTCATCCAGTCATTTGGGGGATGCAATCTTAAAGGGGATATAAGAACTTTAGCTCCTTCTTTCAAGTTCCTGCCGTGAGCTGAGTCGTTTTGCCACCCACGACCACCACGGTTACAGCAACAGAGAGCTGACTGATGAAGCATAGCTGCAGCACATGGTTCCCTTCTTATATGAAGGCTATGAAGGACATCAAATTGAAAGACAGGTACTACATTATGTGCTCTTTTTTGTAGGTGTGGGATTCTGTTACCTAGAGTTATCTCACTGATACTCAGTACATAAGAAATAGTTGGATATATTCAAAGGCATGAAACAAAAAAACCCAGAAGAGAAGGAATAGAGGGGGATATACATTTGCTAGAAATAAAAAGAGGAGGAGGAGCCAGTGAAGTGGCTCAGCAAGTAAAGGAGCTTACCACTGACCAAACCTGATGAGCAGAGTTTGGCTGCTGGGTCCACATGGTGGGAAGAAAAACTTGCCTGCTGAAAGCTATCCTCTGACCTCCACAATATGGCATGGCATTCACATTCACACATGTAGTGGGATATTCCTACCTCCCCCTACATTTGCAATAAAGCTTGGTAATTTGGGAGGTGCTAGTGGAGGAGTGAAGAGTGGGAAGGAGAAGGAGAAGAGAGGAGAGAACGATGGAGACTGGCAACGATGGAGGAGGACAAATTGGTCTAGAGCAGTCCTGGGTAACAAATTTATATCTACAGGTTAGGTATTGGGTAACAACTCTATTGTGTGGGCATCTTGCTAATTGAGCATTTCCAAATATATAAATCCTTTGGTTAATTACTAAGCCTTGAGAGTCTCATTTCTACTGGGAACCATGAGCATGGCGGGTGTCGTCTGGGGTTCATCCTAGCTTTATTGCAAATGTAGCGGGGAAACTATCCCACTATACACAGAGACATGCACAAATAAAAAAAATTAAAACCTTTAAGATGAGGAAAATCAGGGCACGGGAAAGAAAACAGGAAAGAACAATATAGATGGAAAGAAACAGTACTTGAAATATAGTAATGCCTGCCTCAGGCATTTATGATGTTTTCATGGGATGCTGTGTAATTTTATGCCCACGATTATATTTTTCCCACTAAACAGAAAGAGAAGATAATGCACAAAGACAGGCATTGGGTTGTCCTATCATAGAGCTAGGAAGTGGAAAATATTCTGGGCTAAATTCATGTCTTTTGCATTCATCCTGAAGCTCAAAAGGTAATTTCTGTCATTAGTTTATCAACATATTGAATGCTTATTAATGCGTGCCATTAACTTCTGGGCTGGAACGAAAGTTGACTGTTGTTGGGACTCTAGTCTCCTTAGGACACCTTCCCATCCCCAACTCCCTTTTTACTTTTTCTTGGGACAGTCTGGCTGTGTAGCCCATGCTGACCTGAGACTTGTAGCAATCCTCCTGCCTCAGTTTCCTAACCACTGGGATTACAAGCATGCACAACCATGCCTACTTCTTAGATTTCCTTTTGTTGAAGATTAGTTTTGTTTTAAATATAGAGATGTCGAGAGAGCCTATGTTTCTTTGCCAACATTCCAGAAAAGAGCCTTCCATTTCCTATATTTGTGTGTCATTTCTCTTGGGTTTTTTTTTGTTGTTGGTTGGTTGGTTTCTTGGTTGTTTTTTGTTTGTTTGTGTTAACTGCTAGACTCTGAGAACCCCCAACCCCATTCTCCTTGTTCATGCCAGACAGAGTTCACTATTGAGTAACACCCTGACCTTTCCATCTTTCCTATTGGTTTAGCATAATACTTTATTAATTCTTTGAGTATTTTATACATCCATACAATGTACTTTGGTGATGTTCACCACCACCCCCTCCTTTTCTCAATAGATGTTGCTAACTCAACACCAGCTACGACTTACCATTCAGACTGTGCTCCCGGCTGTGTTCTCAGGGTGTGTTAGCTTGCAAGAAGGTCGCTGGTTTCATAGCCAGTTCAACTCGGCTCTTTTTACCTTGTAGTAAGAAGTAGCACACACAGTTAGAATAAAAGAGCAGTAAGCTTCTGCAAATTGTTGGATTTACTCATTGTAATGATGAAATCTGGTGAGTAATTGCCTAATCTCATCCAAAAAGGGGGAAAATGTTTACAGAAATACCCATCTTGTTTCCTTCCTCTCTAGCTCTGACTGAGGTGGAGGGGGATGGGGACACAGAGGCAGGGGCCTTCAGAGTACAAAAAATATTCATAATTATATAAAGTAACTGTATGAAAATTTACAAAGCTAAGTGTAGTGAAAATTTTGGTTCCTTTAAAAACACAGAAATGTTATGTGAATGTGCTTTTATTTTAATCCCAAGTATGGATATGAGGCTGCATCAGGTTGTCCACAGCAGCCAACTATGATTTGTCTTGTGCTCTGGCAAGGGCATGATATTGCCAGCTGAAGATAATTTACATTTGGAATTCTCAGGACTCTTCAGAAAGTATAAAAATGTTAGAGCGGGGTAAGGAGCTGCTCCCTCTGCTACTCCTCCTGCTGCTTCCCTTACTACTGCTGCTGCTGCTGCTG
>NW_021605380.1:0-10865 GCF_004785775.1 Grammomys surdaster | reverse complement strand
TGAGAAATAACTCATATACAAATATTGAAGGGAGATTCTCACAGGGTTATATTCTCCATATATGGCCTGGTTAAGTATAAACATGGAGTTGTGGAGATTTTTTGTGTGTGGCATATCTGGTATTCTCAGGATACAGCAGGCAGGAGGTTAGCTTATGCTACTGTCACCTCAAAAGACATTAACTGAGAATTTACCTAGAGTTTAGTAGCTTTGATCCTTAGGCCAGAAGGTGGATCAAGTTTGGAACTGTCATGTGTTGTTAAAATGTAGAGCCCGAGAATTCTGAAGTGTCAGCTGAGTACACAATTTTCCTGATGTCAATCTTCCAGTAGGTTAACACTCAAGAGGTTCTGAAAGTACAAAAGCTGGACCTCTGCCTGCTGTGGTTGCTCTCCTTGTTCCCAATGTATTTGAGTCACAACCTTCAGCTAAAATCTATCCCAGGAGGTATGATTTGGAGATCTCTAAGGGGGATGAGAGAATCTGGGCAGTCCACAATGCAGTTAAGTGCTGCCAGATAAGGTCCCCCCGCACACACACACACACACGAAAAAACTCTTCACTGGAAACGCAGCTCATGCAAACATCAGACACTTTTCCAGTACAGACTCAGTAACAACACAAAATAAGGTGGATGAAATATTACACCCAAATATTAATGAGAAAAAGAAAATAAATGAGTATAACCCCAATGTCCAGTAGCTCTGAGCTATCATCAAGAGACCAAACCCACAATTTCATAGGAGGGAAAAAAGAGCTGAGGTAAACATCATGGAGTCCATACAGTACACAAAAGATTCTCTCTACAGTGTATAGGACCATTACTGTGGTGTGTGGTCGTTTGTGTGGTTGAGGCAGGAGTTTGAAGGAGAGTTGCAGCCATGCCAGATTAAGCAAAGGTTATTCTTTCAAAGACTTCTGAGTGACGGGGAATCTTGTAGGAAGGAGGTTATGTTGGCATATGACCTATACTGCATAACTGAGGTAGGAGAGTGGGGCATATATGACTTAATGACATGAGTCTCTCTTTCTTTGTACAAGAGTGCACAAGTTTGGTCGGAGTACTTCCTCCCAGCCCCATGCTCCTAGAAATAAGACTGAGACTCAAAATACTTTGACCATATAGCTAGGGTCAACTCTGAGCAGATCATAACTTAGATAACCCAATTATTTTAACCTGCATTCTGCCACATGGCTGGTCACCTGTGCTTGGGTATTATGATGTAATAAATGTGGGAAAACGTTTCAGTGGAAGTGAGTCCTCAGTAAGCATCATAGAATCCACACTGGTGAAAAGCCCTATGAATGCATTCAGTGTGGAAACATGTTTGGTACATATCATCCCTCACTGTACACGAGTTGATTCATTCTGGGGAGAAACCTTATGAATGTAATGTGTGTAGAAAAACCTTTTCACAGAAATCAAACCTAAGCAGGCATCAGAGAACTCACCGACATGGGGAGCTGTGATAGGAATGGTTATGGGTGTGGTCCCGTGTCCTGCCTCTCCTCTGGAGGTGGACGGCAGCGAGTGCACTGGCTTGGGGAAGACAAAGCGAAGTCAGAGACAGGGGTCTGCAGTCTAGGTTTCTCTTGGGGTGTCAGACACTGCTGCATGCCAGCCTGGAAGGGTGAAAACTGTGCAGGAGGGGAAGGAACATGGTCCTGTTTGGAGCAAGTGCTGAGAGTCAGAGGAGCAGGAGAAGAGAGAGGTCTTCTTCTGGAGCTTTAGTGTTATGACTCCTTTAGGTGAAGGCCTTTAATGAAGAGGCTCTCTGAGACTGATCTTAGCTTGTTTGTGTTGCTTTATTAGAGGTCGATGTGAACACATGGGCTTTATTCTGGGTGAATGAGGAATGATGTAATTTTGGGGAAGGGTATGAGAATATCCAGAAAGGGAAGGTCATTGGCTGAAGGCTAAGGCTATTGAGATGCCTCATTAGCATGGAGAGGCATTCCAGGCTCCAGGCCCTGTGCTATGTGGCTGACTTCCTATGGTCACATTAGTTAAGGCCATGATTATGTGCTCCAGAGTGGGGCATAGAGGCAGGGACGGAGCAGCCCTACTCCTGCCATTTCAGATCTCTGAGCTTCCCAGGGCTTGAGCATCAAACCACTTCACCAGTCTCATGCCCATCTGGTGGCACAGTCACCTGCCCAACATCCTCAAGGGCATTTAAGCCTCATAATACATCAAGAACTTCAAGCAAGAATCCACTTCAGGGGCTGGAGAGATGGCTCAGCGGTTAAGAGCACTGACTGGTCTTCCAGAGGTCCTGAGTTCAATTCCCAGCAACCAAAAGGTGGCTCACAAAAGAGGCTATCTAGATACAGGGTGTATATACACTGTATATACAGTGTGTAAGTGTTCTTTGTATAAAACAAATAATGTCAATTTACAAGAGAGAACGCACACGGGGTTGAGAAAGTTTAGGAATGTGTTGAATGACTATGAAGGAAGTTTCTCTAGTTCCTGTACTTGAGAACTTATAAAACCACTCACACAGGAATGAATCATGTAATAACTGAGGAAAAAGGTCCCCCTAGAGGTCAAAACTTGGAGTGCATCTAAGTATTGAGATGGAGGGAATATTTAGATTAGGAGGAATGTAAAGAATATAAAAGCTTCACCCGTGTTTTTATTCAGTATATCTGAGAGAACTCATACTGCAGAGAAACTTGGATGCCATGGATGTGGAAAATACTTTCATAATTTAGAAAAATCTATGAGGTAATTAAAGTTGAAAATAATTTTGGCCTCATTCATGCCTTAATATACATGACAAAGTCCACAATGGGAAAACACTCTTCAAGAAATATAATCATTAAAAAACTGGAAGTCACTCCTTGTTAAATACAAGATCACCCTGTGAAGAAAGTCTCTGGAAATGGAGTCACTGGGGAAATGTTCCAGTAGAAGTTTGACCTCAGTATGCATAAGAGAACTTACTCAGAAAAGAGAACTTACTCAGCAGAGTCTAGAGGAAGTCTTATGATGTGGATGAACCTCATTCGAAACCTTTCAACCCCAAATGTATCCTGTCTAAAGTAATGCAGGCCCCGGAGAGGGAGCAGAGATTGAGGGAATGGCCAACCAATAACCAAGCCAACATGAGACCTGTCCCATGGGCAAGCACCAATCCCTAACACTATTAATGACACTGTTATGCTTGCAGACTGGAACAAGTTGTCCTCTGAGAGGCTCGACCCAGCAGCTGACTCAGATACAGACAGTGGATGGAGCTCGGGAACTTTGGTAGAAAAATAGGAAGGATTGTGGGGGCCGAAGGGGATAGGAAATCCACAGGAAGACCAACAGAGTCAACTAACCTGGACCCTTGGGGCCCTCAGAGTCTGAACCACCAACCAAAGAACATACATGGGCTGGACCTAGGCTTCCCCACATATATGTAGCAGATGGGCAGCTTGGTCTCCATGTGGGTCTCAAACAACTGGAATGGGGCTTTCCCAAATGCTGTTACCTGTATTCGGGCTATGTTCTACTAGCTGGGCTGCCTTGTCTAGTTTCAGTGGGAGAGGAAGTGCCTAGCTGTACAGAGACTTCAATTGCCAGGGTGTGGGGGGGATACCCAGGGAGCCCGCACCCAGTCAGAGGAGAAGGGGATAGGAAAATGGGGGAAGGATTACAGGTGGGGGTAACCAGGAGGGGGGCAGTGAGCAGCAAGTAAAGTGAAGAATTAAAAAAAAAATTAAAAAACAAAACTGAAGAAACCAATTGCACAAAAGGTACACAAAGAAATAATCCTGAGTGGCAGAGTAATTACCCAGGGATGCACCTGTCCCACCTGCAACTGTTTTCAGTCCCCTGTCCCAGCAATGTTTTCCTGTCATCCCTATAACTGATCCCTCCTGTCCCCTTCCCCAACCCCCCAAGCCCAGTTCCCTCTCTCCAAACACTCCTATGTCTATTTTAATTCCTCTTCTCAGTGAAATTCAATTATTCCTCCGTGGGCCCTTGCAGAAGCCAGCTGTCACGCAACGTGGGAACCACGACTGGAGGAGTGAGGGTGATTATAGGAAAGGCAGAAAGAAGATGCCAAAGACAGGTATGTGAGGGCTGTTGGTGAATACCATGCCAGCAGCAAGTGTATTTTCTCAGTGTCTTTAAAAGGCAAGCAACACAAAGCATGACCAATTCCAGGAAGATAAACAGTGACCACAAATTCTTATGTGGCAAGTTTAGGGTACACAGTATCTGTTTGACTAAGGCTGTTTCCTTCTGGCTAGGACAGTCTCTCAGGATGTATGCATAAGCAGAGAAACTTGTCAGGGCATGATGCATGTCTTAATTAAAAACAAAGACAGATGTTGGCAGACTCATTCGTGATTAATCACAAGCAAACTTGACTCCAGAAGTGTTCCCCACAGGCCTCCTTGTTACTTAGCTTCATTATGTCTGTGGATTCTAGAACAGTTATTCTGTACTTTGAGGCTAATACCCACTTATCAGTGAGTACATACCGTGTTTGTCTTTCTGGGTCTGGGTTCTCTCACTCAGGATGATCTTTTCTACATCCATCCATCCATTTGCCTGAGAATGTAATGATGTCCTTGTTTTTAATATCTGAGTAATATTCCATTATGTAAATGTACCACATTCTCTTTATCCATTCTTCGGTTGACAGACATCTGGGTTGTGTCCAGCTTCTGGCTATTATGAGTAAAGCTACTGAAAACTTAGTTGAGCAATTGTCATTATGGTATGCTTGAGCATCTTTTGGATGTATACCCAGGAGTGGTATACCTGGGTCTTGAGATAGGTCTATTCCCAGCTTTAAATGACTTACAAAGAGGTTGCACAAGTTTGCACTCCCATCAGCAATGGAGGAGTGTTGCCCTCGTTCCACATCTTTGCCAGGATGAACAGCAGATTTTTTTTCTCAGCCATTTTGCCGAGTGTAAAATCTGAGTCATTTTGATTTGTCCTTACCTGATAACTAAGGATGCTAAACATTTCTTTAAAGGCTTCTCAGCCATTTAAGATTCATCTGTTGAGAATTCTCTGTTTGGGTCCATTTTTAAATTTAATTTTATTTTTTTAAATTATTCACTTTGCATCCCACTCACTACTCCCCTCCCAGTCACCCCATCCCAAATCCTTCCTCCTCCACCACTTCTCCTTGGAGCAGGTGGTGGGTCCCTCGGGGTATCCCCTTACCCTGGCACAAGGCTCTGAGTGGCTAGGGGCTTCCTCTCCCACTGAGGTCCCTCTTCTATCCTTCCTTCCCTTTAAAAAAGCCCTCTTTTTTCTCTATCATTATCTTTACTGGTTTTCTGTGTATATCGAGGCATGCCATGTTATACACATGGAGGTCAGAGGACTTGTTTTTCTCCTTTACAGTGTGGTTCTTGGGGACTCCACTCGGTCAGGCTTGACAGCAAGGCACTTTACCGGTTCATCTCTTTATTTTGGAGCAGGTGCTCAGCTTATCCAGTCTGGGCTTCAGTTTGCTGTTTCTTTTTAAGATTTTGTCTTTCTGTGTGTCTGTGCAACTGTGCACTGTGTGAGTGCATTTGCCCACAGAAGTCAGAAGTGTGGGATCCCCCTGGGAGTTGGAGTTACACGTAGTTGTGACCTGCCTGACTACAGATAGAACTGCTGAGACTTGAAATCGGGTCCTCCAAAACAGTCATACACTCTCTAAAGCAGAGTCATCTGTCCAGCCCCAGACCTTCAGTTTGTGATAAGCCTTTAGGAACACTGTCTGTCACTGTGCCCAATGGTAAGTGGCAGCTTTCTAGTTCAGACGAGTGGTTTCATATCTGCAAGTCTTACAGTTAGGTCTGATTCTTTTAGAGTTTTTAATTATCCAACTTGAGAGACAGGGATCTGCTTCCTTCAGTGATTGAGTCCCCAAACACAGCCTTTCTATTTGTACTTTTATATTTATTGTGTGTGCACATGCATACATGCCACGCTGTGAATATGGAGATCTGAGGGCAACTTGGGTTGGGGAGCAGGTTCTCAGGATCCAATTCATGTCCTCAGGTTTGGTGGCAAATGTCTTCACCCACTGAGCCATCGTGCTGGACCTGGAGTGTACAGTCTCAATGTAAAGATTGTCAAATCACTCATTTAAAACTATTTCTTAAGGAGAAGGTTACTTTCGCCAGTGGTTCCTGTCTCAGTCAGGGTTTCCATCGCTGTTATAAAACACCATGACCAAAAGGCACTTGGGGAGAAAAAAGGTTTATTTCAGCTTACAGTGCTGAGCCCACACTCCATCGCTCAGGAAAGTCAGGGCAGAACTCAAGGCAGGAGCTGAAGCAGAAGCCGTGGAGCAATGGTGTCTTCTGGCTTGCTCGGTTTTCTTTTTTCCTAAGAAAGGGTTTCTCTGTGTAGCCCTGGTTGTCCTCAGCTCACAGAGATCTGCCTGCCACCAGCACGCAGCTCAGCTTGTTTTCTTATAGTACTCAGGCTCACCTTCCCAGGGGTGATGCTGACTCAGTGAGCTGAACCCTCTGAGAGCAATTATTAATCAAGAAAAAGCCCTAGACTTGCCTGTAGACCAATCCTATAGAGCCATTTTCTCAATTAAGATTCCTTCTTCCAAGCTGGGAGTGGAGGCAATCATCTTTTAACTCGAGCCCTCTGGAGTCAGAGGCAGGGTGATCTGGGGTTCAAGGCCAACCTGGCCTACTAAGTTCCAGGACAGTCAGAGTTGCCTAGTGAGACCCTGTCTCAAAAAAAAAAAAACCCAAATAAAAGAGTGCTCTATCTGCAGGTCCACATACATGCAAGAAGAGGGCATCTGATAACATTATAGATGGTTATGAGCCTCTATGTGGTTGCTGTGAATTGAACTCAGGACCTCTAAGAACAGCCAGTGCTATTAACTGCTGTGCCATCTCTGGGATACTGGGGTTGGGGATGGGGTGGAAGCTCTACCCTCTCAGATGAGGAGTGGTGCTGGGGGGAAGAGACTGTGTGAGGGGGGAACTGGGAATGCCAGGATTAAAGGTGTGCACTGTCAGCACCCAGGTTCTTTGAACTGCTGAGCCATCTCTCCAGCCCGTGATCCCCGCCCCCAGCTTGTTTTTTTAAGACTTGAAACTCTATTGAGCTCTCAGGTAAGTTCCTTAACAAGGCAGAGGTCTCGGAGGATAACTAGTATTAGCCCTTTATTAACAAAGAACTATTCAGTCAGAATCTGTAAATTAGGAGGTTTAGTCTTTCATCCTTAGTGAAAAATATCATACAGTGTGTATTAAAAGGTTTGAGTTAGTAGACTTAATGAAAACTAATTTTAATTTCCACTAAAACAATGTCTTGTTTGGACTGGTCTCTTGTTCAGGTCAATGATGGGGATGGCTCAGTGGTTAAGTGTGCTTACCGCTTTCAGGACCCAAGTTCAGGACCCAGCTCTCTCACAGCAGCAGCACTCCAGCGTCAGATCCCATACCCCCTTCTGGTCCAAAAGGGCAATTGCACTCACACACATACCACCCCAACCCCTATCCTATAAAAACATTCCTCCTTCAAGGCACAATGAACACATTAACTCATCACATTTTCTTACTGAAAATAGAATTTATAAAAGTACCTGTTTACAATTAGAAGCCTACTGGAGAGATGGCTCAGAGGTAAGAGCACTGATGGCTCTTCCAGAGGTCCTGAGTTCAATTCCCAGCAACCACATGGAGGCTCACAACCATCTGTAATGGGATCTGATGCCCTCTTCTGGTGTGTCTGAAGACAGCAACAGTGTATTCATATACATACAATTAGAAGCCCTCTGCTCAGAAATTGTAATGTCCTTATTAGCATCCAACCTTAGGTTGTATCCCATTTTTTCCATCCCACTAATACCAAGTTCCCAATTTAATCACAAACATATCTGAAACCATACTATGCTTTATTCATGCAGAGTCCCTTAAGCCTAACTGTATGTTCCCTAAAGTTGAACTGGTTTGGACTCAATCTGTTTAATCCACTGATCGAAAGAAATCTCTTGCTGGCTGGTGACCACTGCCCTTAATCTACAGTCGGGAGGCAGGATTGTCAGAAATTCCTCAGGCCAGCTTGGTCTATGTACAGTGAGGCCCTCTTCAAAATAAACTTTTCACTTCTGTTTTCTATTTCTATAAGGTTGCTTTTGGTTTTCTTTGGCATCCTGTACCTGTATTTATAAAGAGAATAAAAGTTGTATATCTCTGGACTCCTTGGCAGACTAGTACTCTTTAATATACAAAGTACATAATAATTTGGACTATATCAAGTAAATATTAAAAGACCGATTAGAAGGCAAGGAAATAAGCAGAAGACACTGCAAAAAGAGTCAGAGGCTTAAAAACAAACCATGTCACAGCACTGCCTTGCTTGTAACTGTTTTACAAGCTTGAATGAAAGGTGAACAAACCTTAAACTCTTCCTAGACAACCCTCCTGACCGCTTTCTCTGTGTAGCCCTGTCTTGAAACCTGCTCTGTAGACTGGCCTTGGAACTCAGATCCACCTGCCTCTGCTGAGGCTAAAGGTGTGTGCCACACCAGCTTTGTTTTGAAACCATTACAGCATCTGACCCTGTTCTGGGTCTATGAGATTTATCAATTAATGAACCTTTGACTATACTCATGTGATCTTCCTGCTTTCGACTCATGAGTTGTATCTCCATTTTTCAGTTTACGTAGAAATTCAGTTACTCTTGAATAGCCAATGAATCAAGGATGAAATCAAAAGGGAAACTAATATTTCTCCACATATATAAAAAGGAGACACAACAAATAACATGTGATACAGAAAAAGCAGTACTAGAGTCTGCAGGACACAACATGCACATAGAAACACAAAGCCAAAAAATAAAGCAGAGTATCAAATGAACATCTTTTTAACATCCTAAAGAAATAGGAATCAGGAAACGTGCATGGAACCAAAAGACTGTGACTGTCAGTGTTAAAATAAGGCAGAGACTACCTGACTAGGCGTGCTTCAACTGCACCCAGACACGGTACAGAGAACCCATACACAACTGCAGATTCACAGCCAACTCATTTTTTCAAAGGTAGAAACGTTTCCTGTGAAGAAACTAAGACCATCTCATCAATGATACCAAGAAAACTTAACATCTACAGGAGAAAGAAAAAACCAAACTAGATTCCTCCCACTAATTATGAAAACTGTAGAAAAAATGGCTAAGCATTAAGACTTTGAATTAGTGATAAATTAGGCAGAGGGCAGAGCTGTGGTGACACATGCTTTTAATCCCAGCATTTGGGATGAGGGAGATCTCTGAGTTCAAGGGCAGCCTGGTCTATAGAGTTCTTGGACAGCCATGGATAAACATGGAACTCCTGTCTTGAAAAACAAAACAAAAATAAGAAAAAAGAAAAAGAATTAGATGAAGTGTTAAAACACACACAAAAAAGCAAAAAAAAAAAAAGTGTTAAAATACTTTTAGTACAAACTTTGGGCAAGGGCACTCTGAACTAGTGTAAGAATTCCAAACCACAAAGCATCAGTAGAGCAGAAAAATTTATCCACAACCAGGAACAATGACAGGACATTGTAAAGGCTGGCAACAAACTGAAGACAGGCAGTTTAATAGCAGAATATTCTAAGGCATGGTGAGTTTTTCTTTAATCTACAAACTGAGGCCAGCCATCTCTATAGTTGAATTCTAGGACAATTTTGAGATACTGTCTCAAAACACATAAGCAAGGTCAACACTTGCCAATTACCACAAAGGAAAAACGCCAAGTATGCACCAGTAAGAATTTAAAAAGTAAAGCCTACTTAGTCTCAGCATTTGAGAAGCAGAGGCAAGTGGATTCAAGATAAACTCGGCTGGAGCACCTGGCTTGGCATGACCGGGCAGCTGGGAGTGGCCATTGGTGGTGGCAGGAAGCAGGCGGGGGCTGAGGGGAAGACTGATTCCTGCAAGGGGGCCCATATTGGTCACACTCGTGTGAGACACCATTGCCGTAGCTCTACCTGCTACTTCCACTCTGAGCTTTACACTTGAAGTCCAATGCCAGTGTCTAGCGGCTCCAAGACTTCCTAATGTCTGCCTTCACCTTGGGGAGATAAGACGGGTGGCAGTCAGGTGTGCCCTTAACCCTTCGCCACGTTTCCCTGCCACCATCCCTGGATTAAATGATAGGAGACTACTGGAGAAGCCCAAGGTTAATCTGAGCCCAATCCTCTGAATACAGAAAGGGACACGGCCAGAATCCAAAAGCTCAAATGGCCCAAAGATGGCTGAGCCCTCAGACTGTAGACCAGTCTGGCCTTGAACTCAGAAATCCACCCACCTTTGCCTCCCAAATGCTGGGATTAAAGGCATGCACCACCACTGCCCGGCAAATAGAGGATTTCTTAATTCTTAATGATGATCCTGTAAGAATTCCTAAAATGATATCAGTGCTTATTACGCTCTTTTATACTGGGACTACTATTAGGGCCTTCTCTCTCTGCCCTCCCCTCCTTCTCTCTCTCTCTCTCTTAAAATTTATTTAATGTATGTGAGTACACCAATGAAATACCAGAAGACGGCATTGGATCCCATTACAGATGGTTGTGAGCCACCATGTGGTTGCTGCTGGGAATTGAACTCAGAACCTCTGGAAGAGCAGTCAGTGCTCTCAAGTGCTGAGCCACCTCTCCAGCCACTATTAGGTCTTCTCTTATATCAAAACTGCAATGAGAATTCTGCCAGTCTTTAGTGTCATGAGTTAATTGCTTCAGAGAGAGCAAGCAGGCACCTACTACTCAGAGCACATTCCAAGAGGTTGTAAAACCATTAGCCAAAGGTCATAAAAAGGGAACTACCATTTACTATAGGCACTAGGACAGAAGATAAAATATTGACTGGGTTTATCTATACAAAGCTTCACTAATAACTTACT
>NW_021605379.1:0-7684 GCF_004785775.1 Grammomys surdaster | reverse complement strand
TAGCTTCTCTGAATCAGGCATTTGCTGTATGTACATTAGTGAAATTGTTCTGGCAAAGATAATTCTTTTAATTTTTGTGTCTGTCAAAAAAGATGATAGACACATGTTCCTTATAACCTTAAGAGTTTGTGGGTTGAGAGGAAATTGACAGGTTGTGAAACTGCTTAATAGGAAAGTGCAAGAGAGCTTATTTGACTCCTGGACTTGAAAGAAACTCATTGACTCTGACAATAAGTAACAGATGGGGCATGGTCACCCAATAAATAAGATATACACATCTATGTTCTTTTCTGCCTTTGCATCTGAATTTAGCTTACACTTAGGCTACAGGCTTACTTAAACTCATTTATAGCCGTGAATTTTTGCTTCCACTAGATGTCAGTGGCTGATAATTCTATGGAGAAGCCTTCTTAAATTTTACTTCTATTAATTAAACTTGTTTTGTTTATTTGTTAGTTTTGTAAGATTTTAAAAAAAAGTCCAACATAGGAAAAATAGAGGAAAACACTTTGGAGGATTGTTTTGCTGTTTCATGGGGATGGTGACTCCAGGTGGTGTGGAATTGTTAATCATGAGAATGAATTGCACCCAGAACTAGTTCAGATGTTTTCTTAGTGTTTAGCTGTTCAGTTGAATTTGTCCTTATATTGACTATTCTCACTCATGACCTCCTTGTTTTTCACCCTCCTTCTCTCTCTCCCTCCCTCCCTCCTGTGTGAGGTACCCCAGACTCAAAAGAATATAAATTTTATGGAATCACTTATAATCTCTCTCTCTCTCTCTCTCTCTCTCTCTCTCTCTCTCTCTCTCTCGCTCTCTCTCTCTCTCTTCTTTTGCCTTGTGAACTACTATGCTTATGAGGTGCATGATCATGAGTTTGGAGGTATCCACTGGAGATTGATGGGTCTTTTAAACTTCCCTTTATGACTCTGCATTGCAAATAATCAAAAATATATGATGTTTAAAATAATCAACCATACATGATTGATTTGACAGTTTTCTCCCATTCTTTTGATTTTTACTTGGAATATGAACAGAAATACTAACCAACATGTTTATACACATATATATAGTATGTGATACACATATTTAATAACTGTGCCTGTAAAATATCTTCAGGTCACAACTGGAAGATTGAAGAGTTCATAGATTCAAAAGAATATCTTTCTAAAAACCCTGTAACTAGACATCCAAGTAAACCACAAGATTTTAGAGTCAATATTTGATAATTTACCAGTGCTTGATATCCATGCAGCATAATTAGGTAACATTTAATCACTGCAAAATAATCCTCATTTTCAAGGTTAATAAACAGAAAGAAAATTGATTTTATCCATGGATTTTTTTTAAGTTAGTAAAACACTTAGAAAAAAATTACTCCTGCCAGGCTGTGGAATTCTTTGAAACAGCATGGCCACAGTCATTCAAGTAATGTTGACATCCATCTTTAGTGAATGGATTGAGGGCAAGACAAGAGATCATATACAACCATATGTATCCAGTAATTTTACCTGTTGCTAATGAAGAAAATGTTGGTGAGCCGAAATGTCTGCCACACCTGCAGAATGATAAAGTGACTGCAAACCTTTCTTTGTTCCCCAATATCACATATATATTTTATTTCTTTCCAAATAATTTTTGTCTCTTATTTATTCATTTTATATTTCAATATCGGCCCCCCTCCTTACAGTCCACCCTAACACAGACCCTCACCCCATTCTCTCCCTCACCCCATTATCTCTCCTCTTCTCTGAGAAGACAGAAATGCCTGGGCATTACACAGAGACAAAGACACACACACACACAATTAGTGAAAAATGAATCCTTGTTGGTTAATTGTTTTCTAGAGGGATAGAACTGATTAAGAAGCATGTATTTGTTGGTGTGAAAACTGTCTCTATATAATATCTATATTATATATAATGAATTCTTACAGTGACTTATAGGCTGAGGTCAAACATGTCTATCAATGATTATATTCACACAGAAAAAATGAAAACAACAACAAAAACAACAACAAAAAAATAGAGCTCAATAGTTGTTCAGTCCATGGGGCTGGATGAATTAGCTGGTCTTCATTATTTGTCAGAATTCCAAAGAAGTAGTTTCTAATTTCAGTCAAAAAATGACCCAACAAATTATATAAACTTGTCATTTAGAGTCAAGGCTAGCGAGTAAGAAGCATAAGCTTCTTTCCTCCATACCACAAGAGGGTATGAACGAGGTATGTTTGGGATTTCAAATGATATGGATTTAATGTATGCAAAGGTTCAATTTGTATAATAATAGGTAAAATAATACTCTTGTTTCACTCCAAAATAACTGAAAGCATAAAATACAACAAATGCTAGATCATGTGTGTTCTCATGAGTTTATCAAAAAGTATTTAAATCATTTTATACATCAAAAGATTTGGCAACAGTTTAAAGAATATGCAATTTAAAAAAATATCTGCTAGGTTTTTTTGTTAGCTTGTTTGTTTGTTTGTTTGTTTGTTTTAGCTGAAGTAGATGAGCATGGATACCCTGTGGCTTTTACTGTGCATATGTGCACCCCATTGTTGGTCTTGCAAAATACTGATACTTAATACAATATAGGATTCCAGCCTGGGAAATAAGAGCCTAACTACAGACCTTTGCCTCTTTCTCACTTCCTCCAAATCCAATTTCACTTACCTTACCTCTGCAGCAGACCACCTGGTGCAGACTCCCTTTGTCCTCTGCCTCCATCACATGGGTCTTTCCCATCCAAACTTCTATGCCTCAAATAATTCCTTTATCCTAGCCTCAAATTCCAGCCAGCACTCCCTAGGAACCCTGAGGCTACTAAGGCCAGGAAAGCAATAGGCTAGCTAATTCCAGAGCTTCATCTCTCCATGGATTCCTCCAATGCCAATCCCTCAGGCTTATCACCAGCTCTGCAACAGGACACTTGCTGTGATCTTCACTTCTGTTCTGAACTCGATCTCCAAAGGATCACTTAGGACTTTTCCTCAAGCCTTCATTCCCCATGCAATGTTGTCCCCACATCACAGCTTCTAATTCAAGCAGCATAACTTGGAATACATCAGACAACAAGGCTAGAGAACAAGTACAAATGTTCAACTCTCTTTCCTGTGTTTCGGTCATTTTACTCTACAGGTCTTTTGCATATACATCATGGCTTGCAGGTTAGGGATTTTACAGAGTTCCTGAGTGTGTGAACATGGAGATCTGTTTCTTGTGCCTCCTTTGGGCTCCTTTCCTTCTGTTTGTTTCATAATTTTTTTCTCTTTTATATTATTTTGATTTATTGTAACCTGTTTGATTCCTAATGAGAGATAGAAAGGGGTGGATTCAGATGTAAGGCCAGGTGGGGAATTGCTGAGTGAAGTAGAGGAAGAAAAAACAAAATCATGAGATATTTTATCACAAAAAAATCTATTTTCAATATGAGTAAAAGAAGTGAAGAAAAGAAAAAACAACATGCACACTCCTATGTTCTCACTGAAGGTATGTATATACTACAGACTTATTCCAGTAATAACAAGAATTAGTGGAAGCTTTTCTTTTTATAAAATAAATTGTCAGGAGGCAACAACTAATTACTCACAAATTATTTGGAGAGAGGAAATATATGTAATTAAATTGATTCTTACCCTATATTTCACGTAAACGTCTACAGCTCCTAATATACCACTTGCAAGAGAAAAATTTTAAAAAAGCAGAGGATCTATTCAAACTCATTTGACATATCCGTAGATCTGTGGCTATGTCAAAGCTCTGTATTATCTACTCAAATATTTTCAAATGACATTTGTTTTAATTAATTGTTAATTTAAAAAAATAAACACAATGCATTTTACCTTTAAACAATTGACAAATACTACAATTTATCCATATTTGAGGCTTAGGAGATTTACAAACAAGAACTAACTGCATAGATCTCAAGAGCAAATTATAAAGCTAAAAATCAAATTGAATGCTTTCAGAAATTCTTGAGCATAGAGTATAGACTTAAGTATTGCAGTTCATAAGATTAAAATTGGAATTTGGAAATGAATAAACAAGAATCATTCACAGCAGCTTTGCAATTCCATTTGCTTTTGGACAGAGAACTCAAATGAATTCTCCTCCCTTCTGAGACACTGACACAAACAACCTCTCTCTATAGTGATTACAATTGAGTATTCAGTGAGTGGCTAGAAACACAGCTACAATAAAAGTTACTTGTGCTTGAAAACTTAAGAATTAGTACCTAGAGAAGTAGTTTTATATTCTCCATATTAATCATGGAAAAATCTATGTTTTCCAGCGTTTTTGTCATTCTAGATGATAAATTTTATAGTGTGTTTTGGGAAAGTATAGATAAATAGTAGATTGAAAGAAGTATTTAATATTTATGCAAATTTCTAAAAGTAATATGGTAAAAATACTCCTCTTGTTATGTAACAATTTTTATTTCCCTAAAAGTAACAAGGAATCAATAAGAATTAATCTAGATAATAATAGTCGTTTTTAAATAGAATAAATCATAATGATATGCTCCAGTGATGTTAAACTTGATTGTTATACTATACTATCATTTAATTTTAAAATCCTCAAGATTTAATATCCCTTAGTACTATGACCCATATGAATTCACACAATGTTTATTGCTGAAAGTTGATTATCATCAATGACTGTAATTTATTTTAAGTGCATTATTGTCATTCAACCTTAGAATGTGATAATAAAACAAATATTAACATAATTTTTTGTTGATAAATGAAATTAGTTTATTTCTTCAAATAAAAAACCAAAATTTAAGAAGCACTATCCTCAAATCTGAAATATCAAAGTCTATATCTATTTTTTTAAATGTTTGTCCTCTGGTAAAATTATTTCTTTTTAAGGTTGTCTCCTGTTGACATTAAGATGTAGCATCCAAAGAGATCTGGACATACAGGTTATCAAGTACAAGGTCACATAGTAATCTGTGAAACAAATTGTGCTCTAAGATATAAATGCGTTTAGTGTGTCAAATATTATTCTGAGATATTATAACTCTCAACTGATGGATCGTGAAAATGAGGCAGATAACTTTATTCCTTCCTTCCTTCCTTCCTTCCTTCCTTCCTGCCTCCCTCCCTCCCTTCCTTCCTCCCTTCCTCTCTCTCTCTCTCTCTCTCTCTCTCTCTCTCTCCCTCTCTTTCTCTCTCCCTCCCCCCTCTCTTTTATTCTTCCTATCTTATTAAATGTACTTATTTATTCAGTTTCCCATCTAATATTTGCTCACCCCTCATGTTAGTCATTCCCCCATTCCTCTTAGAAGGGTAAAACCCCTAAGTGTAAACACTTCTAGCCTCCCACAACACACACTCAACACAGAAAGTTATTAATAGATTAGACACATCATTCCACACTGAGACTGGGCAGGGGTATTTATTTAGAAGTGAGGGATCCACAGGCAGACTGGAAGGCAACAGGTTGAGGGACAGCCATTGCTCCAGGGGTTTGGGGTTCACACATGAGGACCAAGTTGCTCATGTGCTACATATGTGCAGGGGGCCTAGATCCAACTAAAACCATCCAGTGGAAAAAAGACAGCATTTTCAACAAATAGTGCTGGCTTGAATAGTACAGGATGTAGGTGAATGCATACTGATCCATTCTTATCTCCTTGTACAAAGCTAAATTCCAAGAGGATCAAGGAAATTTGCATAAAAACGAGATACACTGAAACTAATAGAAGAGAAAGGGGGAAGTGCCTCAAATACATGGGAACAGAGGAAAATTTCCTGAACAGAAAACCAGTGGCTTATGCTCTAAGATCAACAATTACCAAATAGTACCTCATAAAATTGTAAATCTTGTGTAAGGCAAAAGACACTGTCAAAAGGAAAAATTGTCAACCAACAGATTGGGAAAAGACCAACTCTATATCTGATAGAGGGCTAATATCCAATACATACAAAGAACTCAAAAAAATTATTCTCCAGAAAATCAAATGAGCCTATTAAAAAATGGGGTACAGAGCTAAACAGAGAATTCTCAACAGAGGAAACTCCAATGCCTGAGAAGCAAGTAATGAAAGAATCAACATCCTTAGTCATGAAGGAAATGCAAATCAAAACAACCCTGAAATTCCACCTCAAACCAAACAAAATGACTAAGATTAAAATCTCAGGTAATATTAGATGCTGGTGAGGATGTTGAGAAAGAGGAACTCCTCCACTGTTGGTGGGATTGCAAGCTGATACATCCACCCTGGAAATCAGTCTGGAGGCTTCTCAGAAAATTGGACATAGTATACCCTGAGGACCTACCTATACCACTCCTAGGCATATACCCAAAAGATGCTCCAACCTATAACAAAGACACATACATCACTAAGCTCTTAACAACCTTAATTATAATACCCAGAGCTGGAAAGAACCCAGATGTCCTTCAACAGACGAACGGATACAGAAAATGTGGTACACTTACACAATGGACTACTACTCAGCTATTAAAAACATAACATGGTGAAATTCTAATGCAAATGAATAGAACTAGAAAATTCCTTCCTGAGTGAAGTAACCCAGTCATAAAAGAACACATATGATATGCCAAAACTGATAAGTGGATATTAGCCCAAATCCTCAGAATACCAAAGTTAAAATTCACAGACCACATGAAGCTTAAGAAGAAGAAAGACCAAAATCTAGGTGCTTTTGTCCTTCGTAAAGACAGAACAAAATACTCATGGGAGGAAATAAAGAGACAAAGTGTAAAGCAGAGACTAAAGAAAAAGCCATCCAGAGACTGCCCATCTAGGTATCTATCCCATATACAGCCACCAAATCTGTACTCCGTTGTGAATACCAGGAGCCTGATATAGCTTTCTCTTGAGAGGGGAAGCCAGAGCCTAACAAATAAGCAGGTGGATACATGCAGCTAACCATTAGATTGAGCAGAGTGTATCCAATGGAGCAGTGAGAGAATGGACTGAAGGAGCTTGAGGGATTTGCAAACCCAGAGGAAGAACAACATTATCAACAAACCTGCTCTCCCTGACCCAGGGTTCTCAGGAGGTAAACTACCAATCAATGATAAACATCGAGGGACTCATGGCTCCAGAAGCATATGTAGCAGAGGAAGACCCTTTTGGGCATTAAAGGGAGGAGAGGTCCTTGATCCTATGAAGGCTCAATGGCCCAGTGTAGGAGAATACCAGGGCAGAGGGGGCATCTGTAACCCAAAATTAAATTGGGCTATTTAGACGTTTGGTGTCTAACTTCTGGAGTTCTTTATATATTTTGGATATTAAACCTCTGTTGAATGTAGGCATGGTAAATGTCTTATCTCATGTGAATAAGTTGAACAAAATGGTCCAAGACCTAAAAGTGGAAATAGAAACAATAATGAAATCACAAATGGAGAAAACCCTGGAGAAGGAAAATCTAGGAATCAGGTCAGGAGCTTCACACCCTGTAGAAAAGAATCACTCACACACACACACACACACACACACACACACACACACACACACACAGAACCACATCCATCAAAGAAAATTACAGAAACATTGGTCTTTAATATCTCTCAACATTAATGTACTCAATTTCCCAGTAAACAAATACAGAAAAAGATACTAGATACCTAATCATGATTCATCATTTGCTACTTAACAGATACAGCTCAGCAACAAAGGCAGGTACTACCTTAGAATAAAGATCTGAAAA
>NW_021605378.1:4612-9205 GCF_004785775.1 Grammomys surdaster | reverse complement strand
AAAAAAAGATTCTAAAAGAACTCAGTGTAATACCAACCATCCTGAAACTGTATCCAGCGATGATGGTTGGAGGGAGTTAAATACTCCACTTCCATTCTAGTGAGAAGGGAATGCAGTGTGGCCAGTATGGGCATTAGTATAAGGTAGTTCAAAAGGTTACAAATTATATTCTCTGTCATTGTAACTCATTTAACCTAACCAAATTACATCTATTTGTTAAACATAGTCCATCACAGTACTCTACACAAATACAAGTAGAGGTAGATGAAAAACAGAAGGTATATAACTAACATAAGAAGTAAAATTCTCTCATAAATGAAAATGACATTCAGTTCTCTCACCTCATTAGAATACAGTCAAAACTCTGACCCATAATTGTTCCTGTCTGAAATAACTGCAGGGATGGAAATGGAGAGGAGCCTGAGTTAAAAAGAAAAGTCTAGTGACAGGCCCAAAGTGGGGCCCCTGGGCCTCCAGTCTCTTGAGGGTTAGGTGCATCTTCTCTGACTGAATGCAGACCGGGCAGTCCTCTGCTGTATATGTGTTGGGGACTTCATATCAGCTGGTGTATGCTGCCTAGTTGGTGATCGAGTGGAGGACTGATCAAGGGGAGGCACCAAGGCCTGACACTATTACTAAAGCTATGGAACACTCACAAAAAGGGACCTATCATGATTTCCCTCCAAAAGACTGAGCAAGCAGCTGAAAGAGTCAGATGCAGATATTTGCACCCAACCAATGGACAGAAGCTGGTGATCCCTGTGGTTGACTTAGGAAAAAACTGGAGGAAACTGAGGAGGAGGGCGACCCTGTAGGAAGACCAGCAGTCTCGATTAACCCGGACCCCCGAGATCTCTCAGACACTCGAATATCTTAGATTAATGATTCAATAAATGTATAGATTTGAAAAGAGAAACAAGATGGAATGTTAGTAGATTATCATGTGTAGTTACAGCATTGCATATTGTAGATGGCCATCACAGAGGCACGAGATATTCAAATAATTTATAATGTTCTATGAAGACATTCAGAATATCAGATAACATACTAAGAAGAGTATGGTATATGAAAAGGACTATGGGGTTCAGATTGTGCCTGCTGTAAAAAGCCCTTGAAATTTATATGAAACACACCTTTTCATTATGCAATGTAAGTGTTTCATTCAGTGAAGAATATTGGTAGTGAAAATAATGTAATGAACACACCTTTTTCACAACAGGTTTGTGAAGTTTGTGAACATATAAATCACTCTAGATGAAGGATATTATAAATGTTGTCAAAATCAGAGTAATTAAGGATTAGTCAGTTTAATACTACACACACAAGACACAGATACAAACACATACCCATTACTATTTCTGAACATTAGTTGTTGAAGGACGCTGTCATTTTTTTCTCAGAGTATTGCTTGTTGCTTTATTTTACTGTTATTTGGTAGTTTATTTTTGAGAGTGTAATTTAATTGGGTTTTTTTTGTTATGTTTCCTAATTCCAACACACCATTTTTAACCCTGCACTCCTAAAATGCACATGGCCTTTGTATCATTAATTATTATTGAATGTATATATGTATTTGGATATACATATGCATTTTGAAATAGTAGCTGTAGAGACCATGTAAAATTGCATACATTTATATACTGATGTTGCATTATTTGGTACTATATAGCTAATCTTTGTTTTCTTCTCCTGCAATAACAACCTCTCCCATCCCCATATTTACAGTTTCATGTAAATGGTTGTGTAGGCTAGAAGCTTTGCAAGTATTCTTTTTTCATACTGGCATGCACAGTGTAGTGATCCTTCCTAAAATTTTATTTTTGAAGTCATGTTGGTAAGATTTCTATATCTACCAATGCTCTTTCTAGAATATTTGTGTCCCCAGCCATCTTCCTCATCTTTTGACTCTAAAGATCTTTCCACCATCTTGTTCACTTTTCTCTGTTGCTTGCATGAGGGAAAACTTTGTAAGAGGATGCAGTCATCTTTATTCCCTTTACATTTTCCTCTGGTAGCATGTGGTATAATTTCTAGCAACTTGAATTCTAGTCATTAGAGGTCAAGCTTCTAGTTGGGGACCAGCACAACTTTTCCATATTTGTGACCTAAGTAAGGCTTTTCTTCAGGACTATCTTCTTATTACCAGTTTATGTAGAACAAAACAGCACTCAGGTTTCAGGAATCTGTGTGGAAATGTGGGTCAAAATGTATAAGTGGGAAAGGTATTGGGTGACTTTAACCAAACAGTATCATTAACACACAAAAAGGAGTGATAATCATATGCACTCAGAGATTTCTCAGCATTCATAAGTCTGAACACGATCAAGTAATTCAGTGTCCCAGTATTAACAAGGAGACGTGGACAACTGCAAACACATTATAAATTTAGAATTCATGGCAATTTCTGTCAAGGAACATTCTTTTGTTATCATGAACAAAAATAAGATTATCATTAATGTACTCTATAGTGATGTTAAACCACCTGACAAAGAAATTGAGGAAAGAAAACACAAATATCTTTAATCAAAGACTTGGTAGCACCAGGAGATATATTAAAGGATAAATTACACTCGAGATATAAGACACGTAAACTTTATTTTCTACCGACTGTCATACTTCCCTGGCTATGAAGCAAGTTTTTTGCTCTGGTGCAATACTGTGTCGAATACCTTTTGGTAGAATTGTACTTGATTACTGAGCAGATCCTCAGGAAGGGTCAACTTTTGATGAGCATTTACTTGTGAAACAAATATTTTCAAATCCTTCTCCTATTTGTTAAGTTCTATCCATATGTTTCTTCCCCAGATGTCTTTTTCATCAAAGTTTTTAAATTTAATTAAAGTTTTTAACCTTTTAATCTCTTCTTTGTGAATTGCACATTATGTGCACTAGGTTCATTTCATAAGGCATATGCAAAATATTGTGCTGGTTAATTTTTATCACCTTGATACAAATTCGAGTCACTTGAGAGGAGGGAATGAGAATATGACTTAAGGGTGTTTCCTTGATTAATAATCAATGTAGCAGGACCCATCACAATGTGGGGAGTGCTATCCTTAGCCTGTCAGCCCTGAGAAGTATAGAAAATCATGGTGATTAAGCCAGCAATTTGTATTCCTCCATGGTCTCCGTCAGTTCCTTCCTAGGTTTTCCCTATGCCAGACTATACCCAGGAAGTCAAAAAGTCTCTAAAATTCCCCCATGTTGCTTTGGCTAGTGTTTTAGCACAGCAATAGAAATCAAATTGTAATGTGTTGCCAAATTTGATACAAATCATGGATTGAGTTTTAAGAACAAAATACAATTGAAATGTTTTCTTAAATAATTTCTTTAAAAAAAATAATAATGATCCAGTCAGGCATGGTGGTACATGACAGTAATTTGCTCAATTGGAAGGCAGAGACAAAAAGAGATTATGAGACTTTGTCAGAAAACAAAGACAAAGTCGGGCTCTGTGATCCTAGATCTCATCTTGTATTGTTTAGCATCTGTATCTTTAATATAAGTAGAAATATTTCCAAATGTTCTGTGTTTGGGGCAGGAGAGGTAGTTTGGAAATTAAGGGAGTTTGGTTCCCAGGCTCACGACTGCCTATGAATCCACTTCCTTGGTTTTCATTGACCTCTTCTGTCCACATGCATTCATGGACTTATGAGTCTCTCCAGTACGCATACATGATTTAAAATAAATGGGGAAAAAACAAACAAACAACAACAAAAATACTTTGAGACAGTCTCGGCTTTACATTTTATCTCCTAAGAGATGGTCTTCTATCTCGTTTCAGGCTCAAACTCAAGAACTCATGCTGTTTTTGAATATTCAATTGTCCTCCCCAATCATCCCTAAGGGATTATGGCATGCAACTGCACACTTCTCAGATGCACTTCCTAATGTGAACAAACAATCCCGCATATTAACCACATAACAAGAAAAACAGCAGCAGCCACAACTACACATGCAGGTTCTTCAGGAAGCCTGGTGGAGCTGTTGCCAAATGCTGGCAATAACTGTAAGAAGAAGGCATATGGGAGGCCTATAAGTTGATGAAAGCCATCGCCTGCTCTACACTGAACTGATGACTAACATGGATGATGAGAGAACATATTACAAGTAAAAACAAAGAATCTCTCAGCTTTGAAAGTTTCATTTTCCTGTGGTGAGCATTAGGCTAGAAAGCTTGTTGGCTTCTAGAATTTTCTGGAACTACCATCATCACATGGTCTCTCAGTCAAGAGTACTGGTATTAAAAAAAAAAAAATACCACGGGTTCCCCTAAAAACTCTATCTTCTACCCTTTTTTCTTTCTATCTTTCTCCTTAGTTTCATATCTCTGCATTCTTATTTCTCTCTATATGCCAAATTAAATTAAAGATTTTGGCAAGAGGCTTTGAATACCAATTGTCAACCTGTGGACTATGACCCCCAAGGTGAATTTTTTCAGTTGAAGTATTTTATTTATTTAAATTCCAAATGTTGCTCTTCTTCCTGGTCCCTTTCTCAGAATTCTTCACCTCCCCCCACTACCCTTTGAGAGTGTATTCCCCAACTCAACACCGACCGTCACCCATAAACCCAACCTCACTCTCCCCAGCA
>NW_021605378.1:0-4602 GCF_004785775.1 Grammomys surdaster | reverse complement strand
TTTCATATTCATAAGTACATTGATATTACAGTTTTGTGTTTTTATTTATTTTATCATTTTATAGGTGAAAATGTTTTACAGTAGATGACCTGGAATTCTTTTAACCGCGTCCTCAATGATGTTCCATGAGCCAAAGGTGCAGTAGATGTGATGCAGCTGTATTTGGATGTTGGCAGCTATACCTCTGTGTGTTAAATCACTTAAAGCAGTGGTTCTCAACCTTCCTAATGCTGCAACACTTGTACCAAATCCTGACTGTGTTGCCTTGTTTATCCTCAGTGGGAATGGATAGATATGCGTAGCCCTACAGAGCTTTGCTGTGCCAGAGTGATAGGATACCCAGAGGTTACTCTACCCTCACATAGAAAAAGGGGTGAAGTGGGGGTTGGAATGTATGAGAGTAGAACTCCAACAGGGGCAGTGAATTGCATGTAAAGTGAATAAATAATACATTAATTAATTAACAAGTTAATTAAAGAAAAAAGAAAAGCAAACAAACCATCTCTTCAGTCATGAACAGAGAATCTGAAAATATTTGTAATCACTTAAAAGAAGTATATGTCTGATTTATAAAGGGCTAGGTTTTCCATGAAATTCAAAGCACAGTGTGTTGGAGGTGCAGATCTATCTTATAACAGATGTTCTCAAATTTGGGAATCTTGAAGGACTCTGAGATGCTTTCAAATGTACATTAAAAAATCACCATAAAAATCCAAAAAAAAAAAAAAAAGAAGTATATGGTAATAAATACTAAGAAAAATCTAGGAACACACAGCCCAGATTTATTCTCATTTTTGTGACATGATCTAATTATCTACATTGCACCCAAAAATTCTAATTAGAGTTCTCCTAAGTGTCTCATCCACCCTCGACCAGCAAGGAAGACGCAACGCGTGAGCACTTCTCCAAGCAGTTTATTCAGGACCTTTGAACAATCTTCTAACTGAAGACCCCGAGGAAAGCCTCTCCCAGGCTTAAGTACTCTAGGGCTAGCCAACCCCCGTCTGCCACGTGGCAACAGCAGATAGGTACACACACACACACACACACACACACACACACACACACACACACACACGGAGACAAGCCAGATCAACTGCCACAGCCATATAAGGAGTTGTTTACTCCTAAGAGTCCTCGCCAGCAGGTGGCAGAAGGCGGAGACCAGTGCCATCTTAAAGGCGCAGCACTCCACACCTAAGTACATCTTTTAAGGGAGCTTAAGCTGTGTAATATTGACAGGACTCTCATGGAGAACAGAATGGGTCAAATTCTACAGTTTAGAATATTTGTACAGGTCATTTCATTGTATAATTGATGAATTTTTTGATTGATTGATTTAGTAATGTTTATTCATATAAACAGCATAGTCATAAATGTATGTGAAACACATGTGTTTTTTTATGCCAATGATAGATAAGAGTGGCAGATAACATAGAAGAAGAGTGAATCTCCATCTCTCAGCATCAGTAGAATGTATGTAGTTCTCCACTTAGGTGTGTGGATATATGCAAATTTCCCCCCTCCCTATGACATGCTAACTGGTAATGTCATTTTGTAGATCTTACTTAGGTGACCCACTTGTTAAATTATCACAGGTGCAGCTTCACTATTACAGAGAAGATATTGTGTCTCAGCAGGCATGCTAGTCCTCCAGGTTTCACCATCTTCCAGTCCCTTTATATGATGTTCCCTGAGATGTGGGTGGAGGGGTTGTGTTGTGTATATATCACATGGAGCTGGACACCCTCAGTTAGTTGTCCTTACATGTTAACAAGCTGAGATTTTCTGCAACACTACAAGTCTATTAAAAATAATCCATATTGTGAGTAAACTGGACTATGCTTATTTATAGATATAAGGATAGGCATTAAGAATTAGAAAAAAAAGGAAAAAATGCCTTATGGCTGAATATTATGTACGCATTTTCCAATTAAATTCTTTCCGATAACTCTATTATATGTCAAAATGAAACAACAAACAAACAAATGTACCGAGCACAAATGTTTGAATTAGAAAATTAGGAGATGGTCTCTCGTTCTAGGGCTTCAGGTGTGCTGTTAAGTTGCTAGTGTAGGATCTCTCCAACTTCTATATGAAGACACTCAGTGCTATGGATTTTCCTCTTAGCACTGCTTTATTTATGGACCGTAAGTTTGGGTATGTTGTGTCATTATTTTCATTGAATTTAATAAAAGCCAGATTTCTTTCTTCATTTCTTCCCTGACTAAGTTATTATTAAATAGAGAGGGGTTCAGGTTCTGTGGGTATGTGGGTTTTCTGTTGTTTTTGTTGTTACTGAAGTCTAGATTTAGTCTGTGGTGTTCTGATAGGATACATGAAATTATTTCAATCTTCTTGTATCTGTTGAGACTTGTTTTGTAACTGATTATATGGTCAATTTTGTGCAAGGCACCACGATGTGCTGAGAAGAAAGCATATCCTTTTGTTTTAGGATAAACTATTCTGTAGATATCTGTTAAAACCATTTGACTCATAAGTTCTATTACCTTCATTTTTGTTTAGTATCTTTCTCAATGACCAGTTGATTGGTGAGAGTGGAGTTTTGAAGTCTGACAGTATTTGTTGTCTGAGATTCAATATGGTTTTTTGAGCTTAGATAAATTTTCTTTTATGAACATGGGTTCCATGTGAGCATTTAGGGCATACATGTCCAGAACTGAGATTTCTTGGCGAATTTCTCCATTGATGAATATGAAGTGTTCTTTCCCTATCTTACTTGATACCTTTTGGGTGAAAGTCTAATTCATTGGATATTAGAATGGAAACTCCTACCTGTTTCTTCAGACCATTTGCTTGGAAACTTTTTTCCAGCCTTTTACTCTGAGGTAGTGTCTGTCTTTGTCATTGATGGTACTTATTGTATGCAGCAGAATGCTAGATATTGCATGCTTGTCCAGTGTGGAAACTGATGTCTTTTAATTGAAGAATTGAGTCTGTTGATGTTGATCGGTATTAAAGACAGATAATTGGAAGTTCTTGCTATGTTTGTTGTTGGATGTGGTATTACAAGTGTATGATTCTTTCTTTTTGGGTTTATTTTGAGATGTTTAATATCTTGTTTTTTTCTTTGGTGTAGATACCTTCCTCTTGCTGGAGTTTTCATTCTAGAATCCTCTGTAAAGCTGGATTGGTAAATATATAGTTTTATATATATATAGTTTAAATTTGAATTTACTATGGTATATTTTGGTTTCTCCATCTATGATGATTGAAGATTTTGCTGGCCATAGTAACCTGGGCTGACAGTTGTGTTCTCTTCTGGTCTGCATGATATCTGTTCAGGATCTTCTGACTTTTAGAGTCTCTGTTGAAAAGTCTGGTGTAATTTGATAGGTTTGCCTTTATGTATTATATGTTACCTGGCATTTCCCCCTTACAGCTTTTAATATTCTTTTCTTGTTTTGTGCATTCAGTGTTTTGATTATTATATGACGAGAGTGTTTTCTTGTTTTATTCCAATCCATCTGGTGTTCTGTAGGCTTTTTGTACAGTATGGTCATCTCTTTAGTTTGGTAACTTTTTTTTCTATGATTTTCTTGAAGATGTTTTTGGTATTTGAGCTGGGAATCTTCAGTCTCTTCTTTTCCTATTTTTTCTGTGGTTTGATCCTTTCATTATGCCCTGGATTTCCTGGATGATTTGGGTTAGGAATTTTTCATTGACCATTGTGTCAATATCTTCTATGGTATCCATTACACCTGAGATTCTCTCTTCTATTCTGTTGGTTATGCTTGTATCTATAGCTCCTGACCTCTTTCCTATGTTTTCCACTTCCAAGGTTGCCTCGCTTTGTGATTTCTTTTTTGTTTCTACTCCCATTTTTAGGTCTTGGACAACTTTCTTCTATTCCTTTACCTGTTTAATTGTGCTATCCTGCATTTATTTTAAAATTTCATTTGTTTTCTCTTTAAGGGTTTCTACCTTTTTACTGTGTTTTCCTATATTATTTAAGTGAGTTATTCATATCATAATTAAAGGTCTCTATTACCTGCATGAGATGGGATGGGTCAGCATAATGCTTTTCAGGTGTGCTGGGTTATCCAGGGCTTGCTGTGGTGGGAGAACTGGGTTCTAATGGTACCAAAGTATACTGGTTTCTCTTGCTTTGATCTTCTGCTTGCATCTCACCATCTGGTTATCTCTGGTGTTAACTGGCTTTGTTTTCTCTGTCTGGAGCTTACCTTCTTTGTCCCTGGGTTACAGCAGGTCTCCTAGGAGACCTCTGGCCCTGGCTGCAGCAGATCTCCTGGGATGCCTTCAGAGTATAAGGTGTTGAGAGGGCAGACACGCTATCTGCCCTGGTAGAGAGGCAAAATGGAAAGGCATGTATCTACGTTTTACCAAATATGTTCAATATTCAAAATAGGAGTGACAAGTTTTATCATAAAAGCCTTAAGTGATGACTATACTAGAATAACTTCCTAAAGAATAATTTTTTCAAGCTTTTTTCAGAGAATTAAGGTTTTCTAATACTCAGGGCATTAAGACAAAAGCTGGTTGATAGACTTCCATAACCAACATGTCAGGTTTCAACACACTAACACAATTAGAAAACATATAGTCAATGCAACTTAAAAT
>NW_021605377.1:13525658-13548394 GCF_004785775.1 Grammomys surdaster | reverse complement strand
AGGGGGGGGGGTGGAAAGATGTAAGCTGAAGGTATATAAATAGAATCATCAAGTAACGACTTGGATACATCTTGAAGGCTTATTAAAGAATGTGGTCTCTTTTTTTTTCCTCTGAAGGTAACTGGAGCCATAATTCTGACACCACGTGGGCAATGAATTTAGAAAAGCAACACAAGTCAGGGATGCAATTTAAAAAGTCAATACACTCGTCCATAAGAGATGAATGTAGTCTAAATTGCAAGATGAAAATGAGAATGGAGAACAGTATAAGAACATGACTATAAGAAAAGAAAGAATAAAGGAAGAAAGGAAGGAAGGAAGAGAGAAAAGAAGGAAGAGAGGGAATGCATTCTGAGGCAAATTGCCAAAGAGAGAATTTGAATCCCAAGCTGTAGAGTTTGATAGTTAAGGTGTTTGTTCCCCCCACACACTACAATGTACCATTTTCACTGATTCTGATAATCATCAAAATTTTACAGATTATACATGGTTGTACTACAACGTCTAGTACTGCCAATGACAATAAGAAGTCAAGAAGGCAAAATAAACTTGTTTGAAGTTATTCAATTAAAAGGCATTAGAGCTCTAAATTGCCAAAAATATCCAGTGGACAACAGGTAGCATCTTCAAGAAATGGTGGTGTGAAAATTGGATGTAGAAGAGTGAGATTAGGCCAGCATTATCACCTTTGATACCTTATGGAATACAAGTTTAGGAAAGGACTTCCTAAACAGAACTTCATGGAATTAAGACCAACAGTTGACAAACATGATCTTATAAAACTAAAAAGCCCCTTCAAAGCTATGGAAATAAATTGAGGGAAAAACTATCCCACAGACTGGAAGAGAATCTTTACCAGCTGTACATCTTTCAGAGGAGCCCAGTAAACCAAACCAAAACAACCACAACAAAACAGAAACATTCAAAAAAATAAGTTATGGATATGAGCAAAGAGTCCTCAAAAGAATAAAAAAATGGATAAGATATATATGTCAAAATGCTTATCATTGTTAGCTATTGGGGGATGCAAATCAAACAACCTTGCATTTCATATTATCATAGTCAGAATGTCTAGAAAATATAGAATAACTGATAACAAGTGCTCGAGAGGATGTGGGGAAAGTGAAACTCTGGTTCAACATTGATGTACTTTTGTAGCTACTCTTGGAATTACTGCAGAGAATTTTTCAAATGCTAAAAGTAAAATCTACTATATCAATTATCTATACCATAGGATTCAACATCTTATGTACCAGATTCTTGCTCAACAGTGTTCATTGCCATTCTACTCACAATAGATAAAAAATGAAAACAATCTAAATGGCCTTCAACTGACTAACAGATAATGCAAATGTGGTGCATATACACAATGAAATATTGTTCACCTGTAAAAAACATGAGATAATGAAATATGAGGTAAGCCAGACCCAGAAAGACACATGCCACAGTTCTTTCTCATCTGTGGTTCCTAGCTCCTATTCTTCTGACGTAAGGTCATAGCCTGGAGTAACTACTGAAATGAAAAAAGTTAAAAGGTGCCATGGGAGTGTGGGGGCTGACAGGGTAGACTGGCATATCAAGGTAGAAAGGGATTTGGGGATGCCACAAACAGGGGACATTTAATTGGGGAATGGAGAAAGGAGGTTCATAAAAACCTGAGACCTGGAAGACTTCTGTGAGATAGTGTCTCCTAGAAATAACAGGAACCCATGATTTCTCAATAATATGGCTGATTAAACAAGACCTGAACAAGGAAAATAGTTATAGGTAGGTTACCATGGAACAGAGATATCTCAAAGGGCCTAAGTCATAGTCAAAGAATTACAAGTTACTAAGGAGGCCTGAAAGACTGGGATAATTAGTCTTCTCCAGGGATAGGATAAGCCTTTAATTTGATTTTCTATATAAAATTGTCAGCCCAGAAATTATATACATACAAACTACAGTATATGGACTCATCATGCTATATTAATATATTTATGCATATGTGTATGTAACAATAACAGGTACAGAAAAAGAGGTCCTGAATTTGAGAGGGAGAAAGAAGTGGAGAATGGGGAAGGGTGGAGACAGGAAAGAGAAAAACAGTTTCTGTAATTAAATTTTAATTAAAAAACAAGAAACAAAAGTCTCACAGCTAAAAGACAAACATAAAGGCATAAATTACTGTTGACAATGTTCTCAGTTTCAGTGCCCTTATCTTTAGGGGATAGTTTTAATAGTGTCTCTCTTGAAGGAATGTTATGAAAATTAAAGGCACAAAGGACGAGTCCAATGTCAGTGTAAAGGCTCCTATGATCTCATCACTCCATGTTTTCATATGGTAATCAGTGATTATCTGAGGAAAGTTTGCATAGGTGTTGTTAATACGCAGTGAGAATTGAGGGGAATTTATGAATCCTACTATTTGTGTTATCAAAGCAGCTAGTAGGATAGAACACACAGATAGTTGGCAAAGGAGATTTAATGTGGAGTTATTTTTCAAGAGAGTAGAATAAACAGACTTTGGAGCCCAACACTATAATGCATATGTGGAAGCTCCCATCCACTCATGCCTGTGATACAGTTCAATGAGTAGAGGCTCTTTGTGTACAGGTCTGATGACCTGTGGCGAATCCCTGGATCCCACAAAGTAGCAGGAGAAGACTCCTAAATGTTATCCTTTGATCTGCCTTACACACATAGTAGTATAGACCCATCTTCCTGCATGACACACACATTGATATCAATCGAATGAATATATAAATTTCTTTTCAAAGAAGATATTACAGTGACATTAATGTGTTACATTTGGTTGATTTGTTGGCCAAAAAGGCACCAAAGAAACCCTCAAATAACGCAGTCTATTGACTTGGCTGTTGGTTGGTCTTCTCATTTTGATAGGAAGACCTCATTACTGAGGACAACATTTAGATCTCTCATTGAACATGGAGAAGCTGAGATGGCCCCCAACTAGAGCCATTGACCCTCCTGCCTACTGTTTAGGCTACTGGGATGTGAGCTGCCTGCTACCAGGGGAGGAGGGTAACCATCAACACTGCTGCAAACCCTGTGGTCTACATTGCTGTCCTGACAGAATGATATGCTGGTACAACACTGGTACAAAATTCATGGTAGTAGCCAACCAATACCTGACTGGATTTAAGGCCCAACTCCATGAGATAGAACCTATGCCTAACATGACTGATTGGCCAAAATCTGAGACTAGGTCAGTTACAGACCTAGAGAAAAACCAAAGACTATTATTCTGCTAAAAGAACATAGTAATAAAATGAGTCCTAATGCCATTCTGGTATACTCTTGTATCATTTTCTGGCTGAATGATCATCAGAAAATCTCTTCCTGCATTAGATGGGAACTAAAACAGAGAACCACAGAAGCACAATGGGCAGAGTGAGACTTTGGAACATTCAATCCCAAGTGAGATCCCAACTCCTCACCTCTGGGCTCAGAGCTTTATGCAGAAGAGGAGGCAGACGATTGTAAGACCCAGAAGGATGGAAGATACCAAGGAAACAAGGCCTCAGAGACACAGCAGGATTGATACACATGTGCATTTACATAGTGTGTGGCAGCATGCACAGAGGCTGAATGAAAGCAAACCAAACAGTGTCCTAGTGCTGAGAGGGAAAGCACATGGTCTCACATCTCTAACCAGAAATCTATCTCCAACTGACTACCCCTTGCAAAGGACAAGCTAGTTGTTTTTTTTTTTCCCCTATGGATTCTCACTAGGTACACAAATCACATTGAAGAGTACGCAACATGTCCAGTAGATGGTCAACACAACAAAAACTCAATAGTGTTTATGTAGATTTTTTTTGTCTCGGATCACTTCATTTGGGCATTTTAAACCGTAATTGTCTGTTGCCTCTATGTTATTCAATTTTGTGTTTCTACAGATTTTGTTTGTGTGTATATGTGTATGTATATGTGTAGTGTTTTTTATTTGATTTTATATTTTAAATTCTGATCTGTCTTTTTTATTTGACTATTTTTTTAAAAAGGGAGCAAGGATGAAGGTATGCAGTTTGATCAGTGGGAAGGTGGGATGGTTCTGGGGTGGGAGAATGGAGGTGAAATTGTGATGAGAATATAGTGTAAGAAAAATATTTTCAATAAGGAGTGAGTTTACTCCCCAAATAGGAAATACTACTTATAACCACCCTACCGAAAATAAAACCGGAGTAACTTCTGGGCAGCTATCTTAGCACTTCATCGCCATTTATTGCAATTCTATTAACAAGAAATATAACTATTGAAAGTACTATTAAATTAAAACAGTTTCTTTCATCATTTAACTGCCTTAAAGAAATATAATTCCTGCTGGATACTAAACAGTTTTCTCTCATTTTTAATTACCTTAATAAATAAATGTTGATTACATATTTTCTAAAGAAAATATGCTGGAGTGGGCTGATAGGCTTTCCACCAATCGTACTTGGGAGTGATTCTCAAAATTTAATTGAAATAGTGTTATCGATTCAAAATTTAAAAAATTCACCTTTTCAAGGCAAAGAGATCATAGATGAGCTACACTTACATACTCAGATTGAGGCTTTGCTTTCTAGTAATATTTCTTCAGCTATTTTGTTTCTATTAAACAATACACAGGGTAAACACTACAGAATATACTAATTCTAACCTGTAACTGTCTTAGATATTTGTTGCACTTTGTATCCATTGGATTGATGATGGTCTAGTTTAATTACCATTAATTCTTTGAGTTAACTTTTTTTCTGAATTTATCATAAGAAAAAATAATACGATCCTAAGATATCAACCCCTGTGTTGGAAAGATAGTTCTGTGAACGAGAGCACTTATTCTTTCGAAGAACCCAGATTCAGCTCCTAGCATGCACATAGTTCAAAGGTAGACATTCAGGCAAACATCCACATACAGAAAATAAAAATAAACCCTTAAAATCCCAAACATCATGGAATATTTCCAGAGAGGCTTTCTATATATTTTGTATAAATTTATTTCACAAATTAACTTGGACATTTTCAAAATCAGCACTTTCTATAAATTAGCTATTGAAAAGTAATTTAAAAATGCATTTTTTTTAAAGATTTATTTATTTATTATATATGAATACACTGTAGCTGTCTCAAGACACACCAGAAGAGGGCATCAGATCTCATTACAGATATTACAGATGGTTGTGAGCCACCATGTGGTTGCTGGGATTTGAACTCAGGACCTCTGGAAGTGCAGTCAGTGCTCTTAACCACTGAGCCATCTCTCCAGCCCTAAAAATGCATTATTAAAGAACTTTTTTTTTAAAGAAAAACGAACACTTTGATAATGAAACAAAAACCTATTCTCAAGGCAAGCAAGCTATTCATTGTCGTTTTCTTAACATCTCTGCCTTAAAAATCACTTTTGAAACACAGATTTTGTAAAAGATATATGTCTGCAACATATCCGGTAGATGACTGTGCTTTGCTCAAAAAACCAGACCATCTCTACTTGAATAATTATAACAAAAAGGCATATCGTCATTAAATAATTTCTCAAACTATATAAATATTAATAGCAACCTGGAATAAAGGATTTCCTCCTCTAGGACCCGAAATGCAATTCTAATTCCAAAGAAGAATCAAAGTTGTTTGTCCTGCTAGGGCACCGGTAAGGAAGAGCTGCTCCACAGTCTGCAGATTGGCTGTTGCCATGGCTACGATTTGTTGAGAGGCTGTGGGCGCTGTCTCTCAGGAAGTACCGATCTCGCTGGTGAGTGAAGAGGGTTTCTGTGGGTGGGTCTGCTGTGTTTGCCGGGATGTGCAGGTTGGATGGACAGGTCACTGAGCGGCCACTGCAGGCAGGACTCCTGGAAGGATGGGTGGCGCCGGGGACTCCACTGTACGCTGCACTCCAGCCTCCAGCCCCTTCCTTTCATGATCCTCCAACCTCTGTCAAAAGAGAGCCTGTCATACTCCTCTGACTACACCTCTAACTCAGCTGTCAGTTCTCTTCTTCCCGTCTACCTCCAAACCCTTTGCTCTTTACCCGTTTGTAATGATCTTGTTGTTTTTACTTTACGAGGTGCATTTCCCTGTTCTATCCCCTGGCTGACTAGCAGAGCCCTTAATCTTTTCCCACTTTAGGCAATCAGTAAGCTCCAGTGATTCACTAGTAGCGGGAAGTAGTCTAGGGAAGTTTCCTGACACTAGGATCCGAATGAGTAAGTTGTTTTCTGTACAGTTACATATATGCCTAGGTGTAAGCTTTAAGTTTTCATGTCTCAGGCAACACAGAAAGTGGTCAAGAAATTGCTTGTGAGAAAGGAAGAAATGTGATGTCCATAACTAGAGGAGAGGAAAATACAGGTTTTTATTTTACCCTCTTAGCTTATTAGATACTAGTTCAATGGGATGTGGAGAGGACCCCAGAGAGATAAGGTGAGGAATGTATATTCCTATATGTGAAAGGAATAGTCAGTAGAGTATAATTCAGTAGGTGACAATTCTAATTTAGAGTACAGGAAGAGTGCTCTTATACCTTATGAAGAAGGTAGCTCCCTCTTGTGACACTTTTCCTGGAAAGACGTGAACAAAAGCAAAAATTCACTGCTGGTGGTCCATCATGGATGGACCAAAGTAAAGTTGCCAACCAATTCCTACTTGGTGAACCAATCAGTTTCATTGGAGTTACGTAAATGAATATGGTTAATGAGCTAGTTTTAGGAACAGAAATGACTGAAAGACAGCTGGATCATCAAAAGCCCACTCCAGTATGGCTGAGAACTCAAAAATGCTAGAAACATGAGGCACAGTGGACAGTCTGGGAGCGAGCTGGAGGACTGGGAAGCAATTTAGTAGTGAGAGGATCGCTGACTCTTGACTCAGCAGCTCTGAGTTGAGGTCCTGTCCCTGTTACACATTAGCTTATTGGCTTTAGGTGCTTAAATAGCCATTTTAAATATCAGTGTTCTACTGTAAACAATGAATATATGATCATTAGTCTGTTAACTTCTTCCAAAGATCATTAATTATGTATGTATCCTTTAATACTTGGCCTACCACAGTCCTGGGTATCTTGGAGATTATTGTGGCGGTGATGAAGATGATGATGAGTATGTAAAGACACATTACTGTGTGATCTATATCCATTTCAAGTCGTAAGGACTTAAGCATGGTAAATTTGAGATTATAATAGCTGCATGTTATCTGTCACCGTGTGCTGTGCTAGCCAGAGCATGTGACTGCCTAAGTCAGAATTAGTAGAACCTCCACTCAATGAATACAAAATAGCCGTAGATCTCTCTCAGAAATAGATTTGGGTTTTTCTCTTAGGTGTATTTTAATTTCTATATGCATAAACCGTTCATTTTTTTTTAATGGACTGAACTTACAAGGACAATATCACCTTGAAGTTTCTTAGTGGGGGAAGATAAACCTGCCAATTCTATGTGATTTTTTTCTGGATTAAGTGAAAGAATAGTTTTGATCATCTCATAGTCAAATGTTTTTTTAAAATTGAATGAATAGACAGGCAAACAAATGTTCTTTATCATACAGTGCTAGCCTAAAAGAGTGCCACAAATGTTTGTTGAATGTCTACACGCATGGCGGGTAGTCTGACAAGTTAGAACCTATATATGTAAGAGACAGATTGGATTCTTTCCCTTTAAGTTCTACTTTTTGTCATTAAGAGCTATGGAGGACAGTGACGGCAGTGATGCACAGCTCAGAGAAGAAATTGAAGCTGAACTGGATAAAATCAGCATCTCTTCCTTGGAAAATGATGAGGTTGAAAATGATTCAGTATCAGAAACTCAGAGTGACAGTAGTGACACTGTAAGTGTTTCTCCATAGTTTTCTTATTTTTCAGTAGTTCACTGAGAATCTCATATAATGTATTTTGAACGTATTCATCGTACCCTACCAAAGCAGACAAAACATAATCCTCCAAGATCTATCTCCTCTGCCCTTTCCACTCACTTAATGTGTCCATAAAAAAACCAAAATGAACCATTTGTGCTGTTCATATACTCTCAGATGTGTGGCCTTCCACTGGCTAGAGTGTGGTCCCTCTAACAAGGGCCACACTCTTAAAGAAAAATGACTCTTCCTGTCCTAGTTGCTATCAGATCCCAATAGCTCCTTATCGAGGGGTGAGACTTCATGGCCTCTTCTCCTCTCCATGCTGGTATTTCTTCTAGGTTGAGCTTGCACCAACCTTATGCATACTGTTTCAACTATAATGAGTTCATATGTGCAACCTCCCTGATGTGTCTATAAGCCAGTCTTTACTTGAAGTCATCCTCTGCGTGTGGTTCTTAAATTCTTTCTGTTCCTATATCTTCAAAGATCCCTGAACCTTTTTAAAGCCCCCTTTTTTGCTTTTCTTTTATTTATTGTGTTTGATGCACTGCATTCTGATTATAGTTTCCCTTCCCCCAATTCCTCCAAGACCCTCCATACTTCAGCTCCCAGCCAAATTCATACCCTATCTGCCTCTCCTTAGAAACAGAGAGAACAATATAATACTAATAAAATTAAATAAGATAAAAACAAACAAAAGAACAAGTAGCAAAAACAAAGCATACAAAACATATGAAAACATATGTAGATATACACACACACAGATTCACATACACAGGAATCCTATAAAAACGTAAGACAGCATATGCAAAGGACACACAAGTTTAAAAATGCTCCCCCCCAAACATCATGTAACAAAGATCCTCTAAAGTAGCCACTGAGTTTCTCTTGTGCTGCCTATGTACCTCTAGCCTTGGGTCCTGCTCTTAATAGTGGTTTGTATTCCCCAGTGTAGCTACATTGGAGAGAACTCATTTTTCTTTTTTGAGTGGTTATGAATTAGAGTTAGCTTCTGGTTTGGGGATGAGGCTTGTGCCCACTTCTGCTCTCAGTGCTCGGACCCTACCTGGTACAGAGCCAGGCAGGCCCTGTGCATGGTGCCAGTGACTGTGAGTTCATATGTGTTTAGGCCATGCTGTGTATAGAAAGCCTTGTTTACTTGATGTTCTCCAACCACTCTAGTTCTCACAATCGTCCCACCTCTTTTTCCATGGGGTTTCCTGAGTCCTGAAGAAGAAGGATTTCATGGAGACACCCATTTAGAACTAAGTGTTCTAGGGGTCTCTCACTATTTGGATTGGGGGGGGTGTTGTAGGTCTCTGTATTTGTTCTCATCTACTGCAGGAGGAAGACTCTTTGGTGGTGGCTAGAAAATGCACTGATCTACAAGTATAACAGAATATTATTAGAAGTAATTTTTGCAGAAAAGTAGTACTAGTTTTCCCCCAGGTCCCTGAACTATCTCAGCTTCTTGGCTGTCCAAGCAGTTGGGACTAGTTTCTTTCTCATGACTTGGACTTTAAACTATCAGATGCAGGTTTGTTACTCCTATAAGCTTTATGCCACTACTACACTAGGATATCTTACAGGCAGCTCATCATCAATCAAGTCGTTTCTATCAGGGTTGGTGTTTCCCTTTCTTTATGATAATGTGCAGGGTATCTTATAGTACTATGAACATTTGTTCATAGAGGTATAGGCTATAGGGAGGCATCAGCCCGAGTTCTCCATATTCAGTGAGTTATACGGGTGTTTTCTTCATCCTTGCCATCACTGGAGATTCACCAGTATTCTTTGTTGAGGTCTTTGAACCATTTGAAAGTGAGTTTTATACAGGATAAAAACTGTGGTTCTACTTGCATTCTTGTACATGCAGCCATTCAGTTTGACAAGCACCGTTTTGAAGATGCTGTCCTTTTTCCTAGTGTGTATTTCTGGCTTTACATTTTTAAAATCAGGTGTTAGGTGTATTTGTGTCTTTGTCTTTAGTTTGATTCCACTGATTGACTTGATGCCATTGATCTGTTGTTGTGCCAATACCATGCTGGTTTTTATTGCTATAGCTTTATAGTACAATTTGAAACTGGGAATGCTAATACTTACAGTATTTCTTTTATAATTCAGGATTGTTTTAGCCATCATGGGTTTTGGGTGTTTCTATATAAAGATGAAATTGTCCTTTCAAAATCTGTGAACTGTATTGGAGTATTAATGGTGATTGCATTGCCTGTGAAGATGGCTTTTTTAAAGGACGGTTATTTTAACCATATTAATTTTACTGGTGCATAAGCATAGGAAATCTTTCCATCTTCTGATATCTTCTTCAATTTCTTAAAGGTTTATCATACAAGTCTTTTACTGGTTGGTTAGATTTACCCCAAGATATTTTATATTTTTGATGCTATTGTGAAAGGTGTTATTTCCTTGATAACTTTCTAAGTTGGCTTCTTATTTGTAGATAGGAAAGCTACTGATTTTTTGCATGTCTATGTAACCAGGTGCTTTGATGAAAAGTTTATCAGCTGTAGAAGTTTCACGATGGAATTTTTAGAGCCACTTATATCTCTTCTATCATTATTACATTATCTACAGATGAAGATAATTTGACTTCTTGGCTTCACCTGCAGAGTGCTGGGGTTACAGCACGCACTACCCTCAGTTTCCCACATTGTTAAGGGCAGAATGCAGGGTTCCATCATTCATGCTAGGCAGGCATTCTTCATAACTGAGCCATAGCCCTAGCTCCAGATACCCTACTTGTTGAGATTTTACTTTAGCAATATTTGTGTTTCTGGAGATTTATCTATTTCTTCTAGATTATTAAGCATATTGAGGTATAATTGTTCAAAACAATCTCTTATGACCTTTGTAAATTATTTTCTTATTGCTCTAGATATGATCTCACGCACTGTATTAGATAGGTATGGAGAAAGTGAACAACACTGTATCATTTCTGATTTTAGTGGCACTGCTGTTTCTCTCCATTTGGGTTTATGGGGTTTATGTTGGCTGTGAACATGTTATTCATCAGCTTTATTTTATATGCTTTTTGTATGTCTAATCTCTCCAGAACTTTTACATGAAGAGGTGTTGGATTTTTTTAAGGCATTTTTTTCATCTAAGGGGAAGATCATGTGTTTTTGTTTTTCAGTTTGTATATATGGTAGATTATATTTATTGACTTACATATTTTAAACCATCCCTGCATCTCTGGGGTGAATGAAGCCTACTTGATCACTGTGATGTGTTTTGAATGTTGACAAGTAAGTGTTTTATTAAGAATTTGTGCATCTATGTTCATAAGGGAAAGATAGTTTGTAGTCTCTTCAGTCTATCGTTATGTGGATTGGGTATCAGGTAACTATGGCCTCATAAAATGAACTGGACAGTGTCTCTTCTGTTTCTATTTTGTGGAATAATTCAAGAAGTATTGCCATTAACTCTTCTTTAAAAATCTGGTAAAATTCTGTGTAAAGCCATCTGCCTCTGGACTTTTTATTGTTAGAAGATTTTCAGTTACTGTTCTATTTCGGTAGGGTCTATATGTCTCTTTAATTTGATTATCTGATCTTCAGTTATTTGCTAAGTGGACTATTTCAAGAAAATCACTCACTTCTTTTAGAGTTTCCAATTTGGTAGAGTTCATTTTTTTAAGGCATGTCATTATGATTTTCTAGATTTTTTCAGTGTCTGTCTTTATACCTCATTTTGTCTCCGATTGTATTAATTTGGATCTTATTTTTCTGATTTTTAGTTAATTTGGTTTTTCAATTCTTTTTTCAAAAATCTTTGGTTTTTCTCATGATTCAAACTCATGAGAAGATAAAGGGGAAGGGACTACATACACCTTGGTGAGGAAAAACTCACCAAGACATTACAGTTATTAACATCTGTGTACAAAATGCAAGGTCATGCAAGTTTATAAAGAAAAACTACTATAGCTTTGATCACAATCTACCCTCAAAGACACATGGTGGGAGATGTCAATAATCCACTCTTGCCTATACATACAGAAGTCCTCTAGACAAAAACTAAACATAGAAATGCTGGAACTAACTGATTTTCTAAACCAAATGGACTTAATGCAAATTTATAGAACATTTAATCAAAACACAAATAATATATCTTCTCAACAGCTCATGAGCTTTCTTCAAAACTGACCACTTACTTGAATGCAAAGAATGTCTCAGTAGATAACAAGAAAACTGAAACAACATCCATCTTGCATACTGTTTGACCACCACAGATTAAAAATGGATATCAAAAACAGAAACATAAAGAATCCTACAAACTCATTTAAACTGAAAAACATATTACTGAATGAAAAATAAGCTGACAGAAAATTTAAAAAAAAATTAAAAAACCTTTAGAATTTAATAGGTGAAGCCCAACGTTCTCAAACTTATGGGACACAATAAAAGCAGTACTAAGAGGCAAGTTCATAGCACTGTCTACACAACACCTTGAGATCTCATATTAGAAATTTAATATTACACCTGAAGGCTCCAGAAATAAGACGACAACAACAACAACAACAACAAAAATCAATAACATCCCAAAGGAATAGATGGCAAGAAATAATCAAACTTGGGGCTGAAATAAAAAATAAAAACAATAAAAAATAAAATCAATCAACCTTTTAAGCCTTTTCATGAAAGTGGGTTTTTAGGAGGATATACTTCATGTTATTCATATGTATTTTTATGACTTCGGGTATCAGTTATAAGTAATGTTCCTTGGTAGATATTTAGATGCAAAAATGTTTTAAATAAAAACTGTAATACCTTTATGCCATATGCCTTATTTTCAAAGAAAACTTCCAATTTGAAGTTCAAATATAGTTCTGCTTCCCGTGCTCACCTTTGTCCTTTGCCTTGAGCTCATGGCCTTGCTTATATTAGGGCAGTGTTCTATCATTGTGTTATGCCTTTAGACTTTCTGCTTTTCTCATTATTTAAAATTATCATTCACTTATGTATTACCTACAAAGTTAATTTAACAACATCGTGTCTTTTATACAGTTAATTTAAGTAAGACAAAATGCTAGAATATTAGGTACAAAAATAGATTTTATATTTTTATAGCTTCATACTCAAAGGCAGAATAAAGCTTTCAGGCTGAACTCTGGCATAATATACCATAAAATTATTTGTCAAATTCAAATAACTTATTGCAAGTAAAAATAAATTATAATAATAACTCAAGATAAAAGATTCAGTGATTGAAGATTGTCTCTTACAGAATGTACAATAATAACCACTGTCCATTTGTGTTAAAAAAAACAACAACACTTCTTAACCAGGAAGTAGCAATCACAGTAAAATACAGAGAACAAAAGAGGAGAATGAATTCTTTTGTCAAGATAAGTTTAATTTTATGTCACAGATTTTTGTTTGGTTTGGTAAGGAAAAGGTATGTACTGGGTGCTGTTAATTGGTAAAGATAATAATATATTTAATTAGTTATAATAGAGGCAAGATGATATTTTCTTAACTAATGGAAGCTCAACTTGGTGACAGAAAGCTTTGCTTAGTTCTGTGTTATTAACCCTGTGATCTTTTTCTGTATCAGGAATATCTGTATGTATCAATCATTCTGTGGTTTATGTTCCTCAGTGAAGATTTTCTATTCATGTTTTAATAGTTTTAGAATTGTTGTTCAACTATATTTAAGTGTTTGAAATATTTTATGAATAGTAAAATTTGCATTATATTATCTAACAGTAATTGTTATTTGCATAGGAATAAGCTTAATTTATACAAGTAATATACTTATATAAGTCTCCTTAGGTATTTAGAAAACGTAAAAATTTAAATAGGCTCTGTTGACAGATTTTTGTAAGAGTAATTTTTATTTGCTTCATGTAAATTGTCATCTGGTGGTTTACTGCCTCTGTCTGCTATCATAGGTATAGTTCTGAAGGCTTCTAAACTCAGTATAATCTAATGTAGACATAGAGTGTTTTCAGCTTCTGAGACTTACTGCTGAATAAGCTCACCTTTTCTGAGCTCTGGCTGGCTGATTCAACTCAGCTGTCGAATATGCAAAGGAAAAAAGAAAGCATCAACAAATGGTACTGGTCTAACTGGATGTCTGTATGAAGAAAAATGAAAATAGAACCATATTTTGGCAAAAACTCCTTTCCAATCTGACTGATTCAATCTAGCTTCTTTCTCGGCCTCTGACTGAATTGCTCTGCTTGACCTCAAACTAACTTTGGCAATGTGTTCTAATCTGTCTCCTGCTCATTCTCTGGCTCTTTCTGTCCTCACCTGTGTCTAGGCTGTTCACTCTTGAACCTATCTCTGTAAAATCCCAAACTCATGGAGTGGCAGAATTAACATAGTAAAAATGTCCATCCTACCAAAGGCAATCTACAGATTCAATGAAATCCCCATCAAAATCCCAACACAGCTCTTCAGACATGGAAAGAGCAATTCTCAAATTCTTCGGGAAAAGGGAAAAAACCCAGAATAGCGAAAATAATACTTAACAATAAAAGAATGGCTGGGAGAATCACCATCCCTGACCTAAAGCTTTACTACAGAGCAATGATGGTAAAAATTGCATGGTATTGGTACAGAGACAGACAGGCTGATCAGTGGAATAGAATTGAAGACCCAGAAATAAAACCATACACTTACAGATACTTGATCTTTGACAAAGAAGCCAAATGTATGCAATGGAAAAAAGAAAGCATCTTCAACAAATGTTGCTGGTCTAACTGGCTGTCTGTATGTAGAAAAATGGAAATAGACCCATATTTTTCACCTTGCACAAAGCTCAAGTCCCAGTGGATCAAGGACCTCAACATAAAACCAGATACACTGAATCTAATAGAAAAGAAAGTGGGAAATAACCTTGATCTCATTGGCACAGGAGAAAAATTCCTAAACATAACTCCAATGGTGAATGCTCTAAGGTCAAGAATTGATAAATGGAACCTCATGAAACTGGAAAGTTTCTGTAAGGCAAAAGACATAGCCAATAAGACAAATCAGCAACCTACAGATTGGGAACAAACCTTCACTAACACCACATTCGATAGAGGGCTAATATCCAAAATATATAAAGAACTCAAGAAGCTAACCACCAAACAAACCAAACAACCCAATCAAAAAATGGGGTATATAACTAAACTGAGAATTCACAACAGAGGAATCTCGAATGGCTAAGAAACACCTAAAGATATGTGCAAAGTTCTTAGTGATCAGAGAAACGTAAGTCAAAATAACCCTGAGATTCCACCTTACACCAATCAGAATGGCTAAGATCAAAATCTCAAGTGACAACACATGTTGGCGAAGATGTGGAGAAAGGGGAGCACTTCTCCATTGCTGGTACAACTACTCTGCAAATCAATCTGGAGATTTCTCAGAAAATTGGAAATAGATCTACCTGAAAACCCAGCAATACCACTCGGGAATATACCCAAAAGATGCCCCACTATGCCACAGGGGCACGTGTTCCACTGTGTTCATAGTGGCCTTGTTTGTGATAGCCAAAAGCTGAAAACAACCCAGATGTTCCATAACAGAAGAATGGATACAGAAAACGTGGTTCATTTACACATTGGAATACTACTCAGTTATTAACAGTGACAACATCCTGAGTTTTGCAAGCAAATGAATGGAACTAGAAAATACCATCCTGAGCAATGTAACTCAGACCCAAAAAGGCATGCATGGTATGTACTCACTAATAAGTGGATATTAGCCAATAAGAAAGTACAGAATACCCAAGATACAGTCCACAGAACTCAAAAAAGTTCAACAAGCTGAAGGACCCAAGTGAGGATACCTCAGTCCTACTTGGGAGGGAGAAGAAAGGAATCACAAGTGGGGAAGAAGGGAGGGAACAGGGAGGGAAAGTGTACAGTGGCGGGGGGGGGGGACACCTGATCTGGTATTGGGTGAGGAAAAAGGACTGAAGCCCTGAGGGTCAACAGAAAGAATGGAAACAGGCAACCTAGGGAGGTAGGAGGTTGGGTGACCCTCCACAATGGACCAGAGACCTGCAAGGTGAGAGACTTTCAAGACTCAAAGGGAAGGATCTTAGATGAGATGCCTGGCAGTAGGGAAAATGAAGTTACAGAGCCTACCTCCAGCAGGAAGACAGGGCCACAAATGAGGGAGGGGTTTGCCATCCCACAGTCAAAATTCTGATCCATAGTTGTTCCTATCTGAAAGAACTGCAGGGATGGAAATAGAGAGGAGCCTGAGAAAAAGAAAGTTCAGAGATAGGACAAAAGTGGGATCCAGCTCAAGTGGAGGTCCCAAGGCCTGACAGTATTACTGAATGCTCACAAAAAAGAGACCTATCATGACTGCCCTCCAAAAGACCCAAGAGCAGCTGAAAGAGTCAGATGTAGATATTTACACCCAACCAATGGACAGAAGCTGCTGACTCCTGTGGTGGAATTAGGGAAAAGCTGGAAGAAGCCGAGGAGGAGAGTGACCCTGTAGGAGGACCAGCAGACCCAATTAACCTGGACCCCTGAGATATCTCAAACACTGGACCTCAAACCAGGCAGCATACACCAGCTGATATGAGCCCCAACACATTTACAGCAGAGGACTACTGGGTCTGGGTTTAGTCAGAGAAGATGCACCTAACCCTTAAGAGACTGGAGACTCCAGGGAGTTCAGAGTTCTAGTGGGGTGGAGGGTGGGGCATTGGGACAGGAGTGTGTGTGCGAGGAGGAGGTATGGGATGTAGAAGAGTTGGAGGGCTGACAGGGAGGGGAATAACATTTGGAGTTTAATAAATAAATTAATTAATTAGATAAAAAGAAAAAAGAAAAAACCCCAACAAAACCAAACAACAAGAACTACATCATCAACAACAACAACAATTTGCCTCCGCCACCTCTCTCTGCACTGTCTCTTTCCTGTCTCTTCTCTTGGCAGCTGGGCATATTTTATCTCCATGCATTCTGTCAAATTTTTCTGGTTTGCCACTTTGCCTCTTAATTAAAAATTACTTTCAAACATGGCTGCTTCCTTCTACCAACCAATTTTACCTTCATTATTTGGGACTAAAGTTGTATGCTAAGGGCATGTCTGTGTCCCAACCAAAGCAACCATGTTGCTGGATTAAAATTTCACTCCAATGTTCTATAATGTTACATAAATTCAACTGTATTTGATAATTACATATTAAATAATTACATAAGGTATTAGTTAATATTATATTTGTAAAAAGTTTAGTCTTTATTTGATAATAAATATTTGTAATATAGCAACAAAATATCAATAACTTAAGATGACATCAGAACATAGTACCTCTAATAAAAATGCAAATTATAACTAATGTTTTTACTTGTTTTCTTAGAATTTTCTAGGAACACATAACTGCATAAAAGCAGAAGGAAGAACAAGCAACTCTGATTGATTGAAATAGACCTTTTATATGGGCACTTTTACCTATTTACACAGTTTGCTGAAACTTTCGGTATAAAATTAAGACTGCAATATTTGACATATGACCATTTGTAATCCTCTCATATTTTTGTTACTCAAATTTTAGGATTTACTTGAATTGCCAGAGTCAGTTCTTCACTATATCAATGTCATAAAGAACAAGAGTAAAGCTGCTGAGGAACTCATTCTTCAGGACTTAGAAGATACCGATGTCTTCAGTGAATATAAGAAAGGTATAGATAAAAGGGAGTCATTCTTTTGAATAACAATCTTTGAGGGCCAGTTACCACAATCAGTAGCATGATCATTGCAAAGAGTGCAGAAACAGACGGTTAAGATGATAGCCCAAGGTTAACTCTGCCTTTTTCAGGACAGCATTGCTACAGAAATTGTTGTCCACTAGAATTAGAAAAGGCAGAGTCAGTGTCAGTGTACAGAAATTCACACATACACACATACATACACACTTACATACACATAAACACATACCACACACACACCACACATATACACACGCATGCGCACACTCATCCACGTATACATACTCTATACAAATATACTCCAAACATACATATATATATACACACATATACACCCACACATAACATACATACCCCATGTACATATAGACATGACACACACCACACACGTACCACACACATCTATACACACATGCACACCCCATATACACACACACATTATGTATACACACATCACCACACACACATACAGACACACACACCTATCCCACACATACACACCATGTATATACACACAGACAACACATACAATGCACATGAATTTATACACATCACACACATACCATGCACATCACATGTACCACACACACCTACACACATACACTCTCCATGTACGTACACACACAACACACAAACCTACACACATATACACACCCCATGTACATAAACATACAATACACACATTATGTATATATATATGCACACACACACATCCCACATGTATACACATACATTCACACATACACATACAACACATACATTCACACATACACCACACATACACACACACCATGTACATACACATACAACACACACATATCACAAAACACACACAGAAACACAAATACACACACACATATACACCAACACATACAAGTCCTATAGTGATATTAGTTTTCTTTTGTAGAGTCTTATTTATGATTCAAACTTCTCCTATCACAACCTGGGTCAATAAATGGAAACATCACCTGCTTCCTCTTATACTTAACAGCTTTATGAAAATAACATTTGATTTAACTCACTCATAGAACATTAGTCAGAAAAGAAGGTGGATACTTATATTATTTTCTTTCAGTTTCTTACTCTGTAATGCATTCCAGAAAGATTATGGATAAATATTGAAGAAGAAAAATATCATATTTGGTAAAGTAAATGGGAATTGTTAATCAGATCCTCTGTTAAGGTGGTTTACTATTAGAAAACACTGACAAAATTTAACACACTAAATAAAGAAAAGGAATGTAATTACATTTGAACTGATAGTAAAAGAAATAAAATTCAATTAAATCTCATAAAATAAAATCAGTATCATTAATTGTGGTAATCTTAATCTTTTAAGCTAATATTTGTTGTAAAGGAGTTTCATTATATAATGTGAGATTCTATTGTCAGTTTCTGGCAGATAGAATTGAGTCTACATGTTTCTTATCAAGGGGTCATTATATGCTGCATATGTATGCAATTGCCCTTTAAAGAAAACACTCCATTTTGGAGGGAATCTCCTCAAGACTTGAGGTGTTCTAAAAGAAGGTGAAACCTTCCATCCTACGGAAAGCTCAGGAAATTTATCTAAACAGAAGTGTCTTAGGACTCAGAAAATAACCAAACCCAAAGCTTTAGAAATTCTGAAACTGACCAGACATTTTAGTCACCCTGTTCCCTGGGCTTAGACAAACAGTGGAGACTGCTGAGAGACATTCTCAGACAAACATAGCTGCCAGAAAGGAGGAGTCTCAGGTCAGCATAACTGCCTAAAAAAGACTCATCATACCTTCCAAGAGGTAGAGACCAGCTGAGCTGCTTTAAAGAAGTTGAGACCAACCGAATGGCTTTCAAGGTATGCTCTCCAAAACTTAGAGTCCTTTGCCAAACATGTAGTAAGACCCAGGGTTTCACCATTCTTAAGCTATTAATGTTGCTGGTGTGAACTATGCTAATGGATCTGTCTTTGAATCAATCCTGTTTCTGTAAGGAACACCTTACTCATATTCATGTAAATAACCCTATTTGCTTGTTGGTTCATCAAGTTTGATTTTGGTGGTTTTTATCTTGTTTTTGTTTTGTGTTCCGATTTCTACCTGGAGTGAGTAGAGGTTTGCTCATGTCTCTTCAGGAATTGAATTACCCAATATTGTATTATCAAACAGCTCTGATTCTATATACATAAAAATAAAACTCCGTCTAGACTATGAAAAGTGATAGCAAGACAGTGCACATTAGAGGTTTGCTTTTATTTTATAAGTACTGATAGTTTTTACTGATAAAGTAGGTTCTAAAACTACTTTATCTTTCTTGGAGCTAATGTTATTAATCAAGTATACTGATAGAAATTAAGATGAAAGAGTAATAAAAACATGTGAGATTTTGACATGTACCTTGATGTTTGAAATTATAGTTTCCCTCTCCTTTTCTCTAGGTTGTAGTTATGGCACAGTGTCTGACAGTCATATGTATTTGAGAACTGGATCATTACTTGAATCTAAAACAAATTCTGAGCAATTAATGAAGGTATGCATTTAACATCTGAATGGAAGGACTCACTATTGCAGCTAGGAATTCATCATTTTCTATCACATAGAAACTTAGTTTATTGCCTGTAGTTTGATTATTTTAAGCAAAATTTTTTTTTGTTTCATAGTGGGCTGTTATATTATATAAAACTACACAAATTTCAGTTATTAAAAATAGTGATTTGATCCATATGTATTTGGGAGTTAAATAATCATTTACACAGAACAGTAAAATGATACTGCATTTATTATTTTTGAAGTAAAATGATGAATGTATTATAATGTTTATTATAGTTCTTATGAAAGAAGATACTTTATTGCAGAGAATCTTCAAGAGCAGAAGATTTTGTATTACATTTGGAAAATAGCACAGGAGAAAAATTCCTAGGAAAATAAATGTAAAGTGTAGCATTTTATAGGTTGAAACCTCCCAAATGTATTTTGAAGAATGTCTTTTAAAGACTTTCTACTTAGATTTATTTTTATTCAAAGTGTCTATTCTGTCTAGCTTTGTTGAGATTTGTAAGAGTTGGAACACAACTTGAAAAATATTTTGTATCCATTTTAGAGGTTTTTGTTAACATTCAGATTTGAAATACTAATTTTGAATTTTGTTGCATCATTACAGATATCTTGTCTATTTTTAACTACAATGGAAACATAATAATATAATAATATTATCAGTCAAAAATATATGCGTGATTCAGGTTTAAGTAGATAATAGTTTTCTTTGTAATATACTGAGTGTATTAATAGCCTGTATACATGAACAATCAGTATAGATAATAAAGATAGACAAGAGAAGAAAATAAAGATACAAAATCATCAAGGGGCAAAGGATATTTTAAAGGGATAATTAAGCATATTGACAGACTATTATAGATTAGTAATGAGTTAGTTTATAAAACTTTAAGAGGATAAATATATTTATAAAGAAAATATTAGGGTTTTTGAAAGGTTTACAGTAAATCAGATTCTCAGTATGTATATTTAGACATTATTAAAATCATAGTTTTACCCTATTCAGGCTTTCTTGAATAATAAAATAATGAAGATATTCTTTTAATCTCTAAGATACTATCTGTAATAGACAAGGAAGAGTTTATCAGAAGTCTAGCTCCTTCTGCCAGATGTGTTTCTGTTCCTCAGCCTATTACTCTTGACATGGATGAATATATTTTACCAGGTGGGCAATATCCTCAATTATATATTTAAAGATTTGTTTTTACATGATGTATCAAAGTGCATTGAATTTTTTATGGGTGTTTGTAAATATACAACTTTAAAAATTAAAAAAACTTAAAAGTCATTATTTCTTAAAATAAAAAAAGAGAAAGAGATGAATTCCAGAATACATAGAAAAGACAAGGGGTGAGAAGATAAAGAGAAGATGGGTAGGAATGGAAATGACAGGAATATTTTTAGCTAGTTTTTAGAATTCATTCACCATCTTGTTGGCTTCATTCCCAGGAGGCAGAGATGGTTCAACACATGTAAATATATATATATATATTTTATATTACTATATACTTGAACTCAAGGACAGATATCACATGATCATTTCAATGGATGCTGAAAAGATCTTTGAAAGACTCCCTACATCCCTAAATAACAAATACTCTATCGAGACTAAGGAAGGAAGGGGTTTTTCTAAACATTCTAAAGGCTGTTTATGGCAAACTGATAGCTATCATGTTAAATCGTGAAAAAGTTGAGACATCTCATTAAGATCATAACAAGTGTATCTTTGCTGACCACTCTTTCAATATGATTCTTGAAGTCCTATCTAGAATAATAAGAGAAGAAAATAAAAGAGATAGAAGTATGAAAAGAAGTCAAAGTATCTCTATTTTCAGAAGACACTTGTAGAATATTTGATTCTATATATCAGAGGCCCCAAAAGCTGCACAAAAAATTATCTAGAGCTAAGAAACATATTCAGCAAAGTGTCAGGTTATAAACTAAACATAGTCAAATCAGCATCCTTCCCTTAGACCAAGACAAACAGAGAAACTAAGAAAGAAATCATATACATGAATTTTTCTGGACTGGGTACAAGTGGAGATGAAATAGGAGGGATCAGGTCAGGGAGGAGGGATGGAAAGAGTACTGGGGGGTAGAAAACTGGAACTGGGGTCATTTCAGAGGCTAGGTAGAAGCCTGGGGCTATGGAAACTCCCAGGAATCTATGAGGGTCATTCTAGCTAAGATTTCTAATAATGGGGGGGGGGGATACAGAGCTTAAACCTGACATTTCCTATAACCAGGAAAGGGCTTGGGACACCAACCCAGGCACAAAGCTTTGAACATACAATTTCCAGGATAGAACTAAACACTACTTGTGAAAAGGAGAAAGGAAAGGAAAGGAAAAGGAAAAAGGAAAAAGGAAAAAGGAAAAAGGAAAAAGGAAAAAGGAAAAAGGAAAAAGGAAAAGAAAGGAAAGGAAAAAGGAAAGGAAAAAGGAAAGGAAAAAGGAAAGGAAAAAGGAAAGGAAAAAGGAAAGGAAAAAGGAAAGGAAAAAGGAAAGGAAAGGAAAAGGAAAGGAAAGGAAAGGAAAAAGGAAAGGAAAGGAAAAGGAAAGGAAAAGGAAAGGAAAGGAAAGGAAAAAGGAAAAAGGAAAGGAAAGGAAAAGGAAAAGGAAAAGGAAAGGAAAGGAAAAAGGAAAAAGGAAAGGAAAGGAAAGGAAAGGAAAGGAAAGGAAAGGAAAGGAAAGGAAA
>NW_021605377.1:13525279-13525648 GCF_004785775.1 Grammomys surdaster | reverse complement strand
AAGGAAAGGAAAGGAAAGGAAAGGAAAGGAAAGGAAAGGAAAGGAAAAAAGGAGAGAAAAGGGGGGAAAGGGGGGAAAAGGGGGGAAAAGGGGGGAAAAGGGGGGAAAAGGGGGGAAAAGGGGAGAAAAGGGGAGAAAAGGGGAAAAAAGGGGAAAAAAGGAGAAAAAAGGGGAAAAAAGGGAGAAAAAAGGGAGAAAAAAGGGAAAGGAGAAAAAAAGGGAAAGGAGAAAAAAGGGAAAGGAGAAAAAAAAGGAAAGGAGAAAAAAAAGGAGAAAAAAAGGAAAGGAGAAAAAAAGGAAAGGAGAAAAAAAGGAAAGGAGAAAAAAAAGGAAAGGAGAAAAAAAGGAAAGGAGAAAAAAAGGAAAGGA
>NW_021605377.1:13374218-13525269 GCF_004785775.1 Grammomys surdaster | reverse complement strand
AAAAAAGGAAAGGAGAAAAAAAGGAAAGGAGAAAAAAAGGAAAGGAGGAAAAAAGGAAAGGAGGAAAAAAGGAAAGGAGGAAAAAAGGAAAGGAGAAAAAAAGGAAAGGAGAAAAAAAGGAAAGGAGAAAAAAAGGAGAAAAAAAAGGAGAAAAAAAAGGAGAAAAAAGGAGAAAAAAAAGAGAAAAAAAAGAGAAAAAAAGGAGAAAAAAAGGAGAAAAAAAGGAGAAAAAGGAAAAAAGGAAAAAAGGAAAAAAGAAGGAAAAAAGGAAAAAGGAAAAAGGAAAAAGGAAAAGGAAAAAGGAAAAGGAAAAAGGAAAAGGAAAAAGGAAAAGGAAAAAGGAAAAGGAAAAAGGAAAGGAAAAGGAAAGGAAAAGGAAAGGAAAAAGGAAAGGAAAAAGGAAAGGAAAGGAAAGGAAAGGAAAGGAGGAGGAGGAGGAGAAGGAGAAGGAAAGGAAAAAGGAAAGGAAAGGAAAAAGGAAACAAAGGAAAGGAAAAAGGAAAGGAAAGAAAAAGGAAAGGAAAAAGGAAAGGAAAAGGAAAGGAAAGGAAAGAAATGGAAAAGGAGGAAAGGAAAGGAAGAAAAGGGAAAAGGGGGGAAGGGGGGAAAAAGAAGGGGGAAATAGAAGGGGAAACAAGAAGGGGAAAAAAGGGGAAAAAGGGGAGAAAGGGGGGAAAAGGGGGGAAAGGGGGGAAAGGGGGAAAGGGGGGGAAAGGGGGAAAATGAGGGAAAAAGGGGGAAAAGGGAAAAAAGGGGGAAAAGGCAGGAAAAGGGGGAAAGGGGGGGAAAGGGAAAAAAGGGAAAAAAAGGAAAAAAGAGGGAAAAGGGGAAAAAAGGAAAAGAAGAAGGGAAAAAAGGAAAAAGGGAAAAAGGGAGGAACAGGGGGAAAAGGGGGGAAAGGGGGAAAAGGGAGGAAAAAGGGAAAAAGGGAAAAAGGGGAAAAGGGGGAAAAGGGAAAAAAGGGAAAAAAGGGAAAAGGGGGAAAAGGGAAAAAAGGGAAAAAAGGGAAAAAGGGAAAAGGGAGAAAAAAGGGAAAAGAAAAAGGGAAAAAGGGAAAAAGGGAAAAAGGGAAAAGGGAAAAGAAAAAAGGGAAAAGGGAAAAGACAAAAGAGAAAAGGAAAAAGGGAAAAGAGAAAAAAGGGAGAAAGAGAAAAAAGGAGGAAGAGAAAAGAGGGGAGAGAGACAAACGGGGGAGAGAGACAAATGGGGAGAGACAAATGGGGGAGAGACAAACAGGGGGGAGAGACAAACAGGGGGGAGAGAAAAACAGGGGGAGAGAGAAATGGGGAGGAGAGAGAAACAGGGAGGAGAGAGAAACGGGGAGGAGAGAGAAACAGGGAGGAGAGAAAAACGGGATGGGAGAGAGAACCTGGATGGGGGAGAGAAACTGGATGGGAGAGAGAAATGGAGGAGAGAGAGAAATGGGGGCAGAGGGAAATAGGGGGAGAGAGAAAAAGATTGGGGAGAGAGAAAAAGATGGGGGAGAGAGAAAAGAGAAAAAGGTGAGAGAGAGAAAAGAGAAAAAGGTGGGAGAGAGAGAACAAGGTGGGGGAGAGAGAGAGAACAAGGTGGGGGAGAGAGAGAACAAGGTGGGGGAGAGAGAGAACAAGGTGGGGGAGACAGAGAGAAAAAGGTGGGGGAGAGAAAAAGGTGGGGGAGAGAGAGAAAAAAAGGTGGGGGAGAGAGGAAAAGGTAGGGGAGAGAGAAAAAGGTGGGGGAGGGAGAAAAGAGAAAAAAAGGTGGCAGATAGAGAAAAAGGTGAGGGGAGGGAGAAAAAGGTGGGGGAGAGAGAAAAGGATGGGGGAGAGAGAAGATGGGGAGAGAGAAAGTGGCTGGGGGAGAGAGAAAAAGAAGGTGGTGGAGAGAAAAAGGTAGAAAAGGGGAAAAAAGAGAGGAAAGGGAAAAAAGGGGGAAAAGGGAAAAAGGGAGAAAAGGTGAAAAAAGGGAAAGGAAAAGTGAAAAAAGAAAAGGAAAAGGGGAAAAGGGAAAGGAAAGGGAAAAGGAAAAGGGAAAGGGAAAGGGAAAGGAAAGAGAAAAGGAAAAGGAAAAAAGAAAAGGAAAAAGGAAAGGGGAAAGGAAAAATGAAAAAAGGGAAAGGAAAAGGAAAAAGGAAAAAGGAAAAAGGAAAAAGGAAAGGAGGGAGAGAGGGAGAAATTGAGGAGAGGAAAGGAAAGATTCCTAATGATAATCTGCTATACTAGTAGACAGGAGGCTGGTATAATCACCATAGTTCAGAGAGGATCCATCCAGGAACTATTGGAAACAAATGTGGACACTCATAGCTAAACACTAGACAGAACTCAGAAAATTCTGAGGAAGAAGAGGAGGAAGAAGGAGCCAGAGGAGTCAAGGACACCACAAGAAAACCCACAGAATCAACTAACCTGGGTCCATAGGGGCTCACAGACACTGAGCCACCAACCAGGGAGCCAGTGTGAGTCTGATCTAGGTCCTCTGCATATGTGGTATGGTTGTATAGCTCGATCTTCTTGCAAGACACCTAAAAGTTGGACCAGGGTGGTCCCTGACTCCTTCGCCTGCTTTTGGGGTCCCGTTCTTCCTACTGGGTTGCCTCATCCAACTTTAACATGAGAGAAGGTGACTAGTCTTACTGCAACTTAACATGCCATGTTTTGTTGATATCTCTGACAGGCCTACCCATCTCTGAAAAGAAATGGAGGAGGGTGTGTGTGTGTGTGTGTGTGTGTGTGTGTGTGTGTGTAGGGGGAGGGCTGTGACTAGGAGAACAGGAAAATAGGCTAGGAGGAGAGGAGGGAGGGGAAACTGCACTCAAGATGTGATATATGAGACAATGAACAATCCCATTCACCATATGTCTTAAAGTTATTTTCATTGTGATGAAACACCATGACCAAAAACAAGTTAGGAAGGTAAGGCTTTATTTGGCTTTTGCTTCTTAATCACTATTCACCACTGAAAGAAGTCAGGAGAGGAACACAGGCAGGAACCTGGAGGCAATAGCTGAGCAGAGGTCATAAAGAGGTCAAAGAAACCATGATAACCAGCTCAGGGGTGGGCCCACTTACAATGAGCTGGGTCCTTCCAAATCAATCACTTATTTTAAAAAGTGACCTGCACAGTGAACTATAGCTTTATCTTAAGGGAGAATTTCCTCAACTGAGGTTTCCTCCTCTCAGATGACTTCAGTTTCTGTCAAGGTGACATAAACCCAGCCAGCATAGTGTCCCAAGGAAAAATTTAAGTACTCATGTATAAAAGTCAAAAAACAAAGTAGATACTAAGAACAAACACTGATGAAAGGAACTGAAGAACACACTGCAAGATGAAAACATCTCCTATATACAATGGTTGGGAGTACTACCACTATGAAAATAACCATAATCCCAAAAGTAATCAACAAACTCACTGTAATTCTCTTCAAAATTACAACGTGATTATCTACAGAAAAATTTTAAAAGGTATTAAAACTCACATGGAAACACAAATGATTAGCTAACCAAAAGATTCTTGACCCATATCTCTCAACTATCACTTCGCTCTGAATGCACAGACACACCCAAACACACAATATTATTTTCAAATTTAGGAACTATTTTAAGGAAAGTTATTTGATTTCCTTATAGACAGGAATAGGATATTTGCATATAATCAGATGAGACTGCATATCTGCAAAGTTGCATGGTTGTTGACATCCGTTCACGATTGACAATGTAAACATTTTCAACTCTTTGGTTATATGCTTTACATTATGTTTATATGGCAAAATAGATCAGTATGACAGGCTTGATCACAAGATGGTACATTTCTCTCTCTGAATGAATGCAGATGAGGCTGATTTGAGTTTTGGGTACTTTGAAGTAGAAGAAAAATGTAGAAAGTCTTTTGAAGCTTGGCAGGACAAACAACAAGAGCTAGAAGAAAAGGATAAAGAAACTCTGGGAGCTCAGAGTGACAGAGAAAAACAGAACTTTCAAGAAGAAGATGAGAAGATACAGTGCTGGATGAGACAGTTTGAAGTTGAAAAGGAAAAATTAGAGAATCGTCAAAAGGTATGGAAGTCTTCACCTCTCACTAGGAGCAGTTATGCTCTGAATGGTACTGATGTCTGGAGTATAAGTGGAGATTACTTTGTGGTTTTTAATTACTCTTCATGAGGGAAATACCTAATCATGGATTGTCTTTAATTCCTGGATTAGTTTCCATGAACTCCATCAGAACTTCAGATGTGTACTCTTGATCTTGAAGGCCTCTGAGGTTTATGGAATTTCAAGGAATGTCCTAAATAACTTGAAATTTGCAATACAACGTATTCCTTTTTGTGCCTTTTGAATCACAGGAAATGACAGTTCCGTTGCTTATCTAGTGTATTTTCTGTATTGTCTGACATATGGCACATTATATACGATTTAGGTGACATTCTCAACCCTGCCTCAAAGTTAAGCTAAGATTTTTGTTAGGTATGTCAAAACAGGTTTGTATGGTCAAATCATAGTAACATGTTATTGGTCAACTGATGGAATTTGGGAATTGGATTGCATGCCTATATAGAGGCAAGATCAAGTTTTGTCTTTCACTAAGTGAAGTTGGTCTTTGTATTATCCAGAATTCAGGTTTTTTTAATGCTCTATTTGGAGCTATTTGGAGCAGTGTTTACTAGCTTATACTGAAAGGCCTCATTAACTTGAATAGTGATGCTTTAACTTTTAGAGAATAATGACTATTACATTTTAATAAGCTAGTTGTCTCTTTTAATTACCTCTGAAAGATAAAACAAAACAAAACAAAACACCCTCAGGTGCATGTTTTAATGATACCAGTTTCTGGTCTCTGTTGTCCATGGTTGTAACTGAATTTTTGAAACTGAGAGTGACTTTCTTCACAAAATTCTGATACAAAAAAATTAGTCCTTTGTAGATCTAATGGACTTCTAAATAGACACTTTATTATTCTTTGCTGTTTGGGAGCCTTTGCGTTAGACTATTCAACATTATTTTTTCTTTTCTTGTAGTCTTTTAAAAAAATTTTAATGTTTTTGCATGCCAGATTTTATTACCCCCCGATCTGGCCACCCTCCAACTGTTCCATATCCCCTAACTCCAGCCCAATCCCTGTCAACATGAGGCTGTTCCCACCTCCCACCCCACCTGGCTTCTATACTCCCTGGGGCCTCCAGGCTATTGAGGGTTAGGTGCATCATCTCTGATGAACACAGTCCTCTGCTGTGTATTTGTTAAGGGCCTCACATCAGCTGCTGTATGCTGCCTGGTTGGTGGTTCAGTGTCTGAGAGATCTTGGGGTCCAGGTTAATTGATACTGCTCGTCCTCCTACAGGGTCTCCCTCCTCCTCAGCTTCTTTCAGCCTTTCCCAAATTACACCACAGGGGTCTGCAGCTTCTGTCCATTGGTTGGTGTAAATATCTGCATCTGACTCTTTCAGCTGCTTGTTGGGTCTTCTGGAGGACAGTCATGATAGGTCCCATTTTGTGAGTGCTCCATAGCCTCAGTAATAGTGTCAGGCCTTTGGGACTTCGCCTTGTGTCAATACCCTAGAGTTTTTTATTGTTATATCTCTGTAGCCTGTAGTACAGTGTCAGATTGTACAAAATGATACCTTCAGCAGTTTGGTCTTTTTATTTGTTAGGTTGCTTTTTTTCCTTGTTTTATTTTTTTAAATCATTCAGGAATATTTTAGGTATCTGGAGTTTTTACTACTAATAACTGAAGACTCATTGAGATTGTTACATTTAATCATTGTTTATAACTGTTTTGAAAGAATTTGATATATTGAATATGTAATTTGATATTTGAATATAAAAATATCTGATATTATTTTATATTCAGCAAGACCAAGAAAAAATGAATGATGAACTCCATAAAGAAGAGAAAATATGGAAAGAAAAACACAGACAACATGAGGTATATGTTTATTGGTTTGTATTCATATGTTGTTATTCTTTAATAGAACTAAATTATATATTTTTTAAAATAATGAGCATTTTAAGATAATGTTTCTTATATGGTTTGGAATTTAGCTTATTTTAACCTTAGAAATTTGGTAGCTATAGAAATTTTCATTGAAAGAAAATGTCCTAAAAATAGTTAGTTCAGTGATTATATCATTATAGAATTAAAATTCAAAGTTTTAAATGTAAATGTAGTATTAGGTACCTTTCATAGTATTTAAAGATTTGAAGAAACATTACTGTATTTTGAGACAATTATTTGAGTATGTTAAAAGGTTTTGAACTAATTTCAGGCAGGAATCTAAATATTAGGCTAGAACAAAGAAGTAATTTCAGGCAGGAATCTAAATCTTAGACTAGAACAAAGAAGTAGACTTCAAGCATGAAAATGACTTTGGGCTAGGACAGGGAAGTAGGCTCAGTTATTTTGGTCATCCTGATAAGCCCTTAGAAAGAGTGATCACCGGAGTGTTCATGGAATTTTGTTTATTGTCTTGCTTGTTCCTTGACTATTTGCATCTATTGTATTGCTAGTTCCTCAACCTAAAACCAACCTTAATACTGGCATATAATTAAAATGGTTTAAAAGCAGATTGGGAAAAAATAAAAAATAAAAAACAAACAAAAAAAACCCAAACAAACAAAAATATCTGAGTAAAACAGATGAGGTAAGACTTATTTTGGCTTACCTTGACAATATATCATGGTGGTAGAAACACAGTAGCAGGAACAAGAGGTAGTTATCACATTGCCACATATTCAGGAAGTACAGAGTAATGAATGCTTGTATTTAACACTTACTTTGTCATTTTTATAGAGCCTGGAAATACAACCTAGGAAAGATAACCTCACCTTTAGAGTGAGTCTTCCTTCTTAGTTAACCTAATCTAGACTGTTACAGGCATGCCTGTATGCTCATCAGCAAGCACTCTAGATACTGTCAAGTTGGCAACCAATATTAACCATCACGCCATTTTGTGTTGGTTTATCACTAATAAGGTCTCATCTTGATTACTCCTACATCTTAGAAAGCCATAGCCAGAAGGAAAACTTAATGATAGGTCTTATTCTCATAAAGCAATCATTTCCTTCCTCAAACAGAGAAAATAAACAAGTAAAAATTTTAAAAAAATGTTTTGAATTTAAAGTAATTATAATTATCATAAATATTCCAGCTTATTTTTATTGTCAATATAATTTTTAGATAAACTTACTTAAGCATTCTCAAATATGAAATATATAAAATTTCCCATTTAAATCTCCAATATAGAGTAGATAAGTTACTGTTATCCAACTGAACCTTGCTTCCTTTATTTCTTTTGGATCTCCCTTTATTTTATCCTGAAATTCTAGGTTGGTTTTGTGTGTGTGTGTGTGTGTGTGTGCGTGCATATACATAGAAAGAAATCACTAGACATGTAAACAGAAAATTTCATTTAAGTAAAAAGAGGAATACATAATTATAAATGACATGCCATCCAAATGTTTGAAAAGATAGGCCTATAAAAATAACCATAAATCTTACCCATTAACTACATAGTTATGAAGATAATATAAGCAAAAATTATAATTTATTATAAAGTATTAAGTGTATGTTTTATGAAAATTTAATGTGAACATTAAAAATGGATGAATGAATGTGACAATATTTTGGACATACTAGGGCATTAGTGAAGCAGAAGAGAGTTTAAAAGGAAATATCTAAAGTGTTGAATGGAGAGGATAACAATATAAAGTAGAAAATAGCCAAGGAAACCTGAAAAGATCTAAAGCTTCATTATAGTAATGTTTTATAAAGGGAGAGTATGTGACTCACAAAAATAGATAAGAGCATGATCGTCAATGGGTTTCTTGTTTGTTTTGTTTTTGTTCTTTTGTTTTGTTTTGTTTGTTTTGTTTGATACAGGGTTTCTCAGTAGCCCTGGCTGCCCTGAACGTCACTCTGTAGACTAGTCTAGTATTGACCTCAGAGATCTACCTGCCTCTTCCTCCCCAGTGCTGGGATTAAACTAAAAGTGTGTGCCACCACTGTCTGGCAAGAGGGGTTGTTTTTGAAAATATCATTTAAAAGTGAGCATTCAAAAGATAGTTATCTTCAAGTAGAAACAGATAATGCGAGAATCACACGTGGAATGTGGTAGTACAATTAACTAAATTTGGGTCACAGAACTAAGGAAACGTTAGAATGTAGGAGTAACACACACTACCCAAAATGTATCAAAAGTAAGACTAATCTCTGACCTCAAAAGTAAAAAGTAAGATAAAAGGGAAAGAGCAATTCAATTGATTCCAGGACTTTGTTATTCCTCAGTGTTAGCATCCTGGGTCTATCTGTTCTTTGTATTTATTGTATATTTATTGTTATGTATCCTTATGTGTCAGAAAAATCATTTTGAATAGTAAATTTTTCCAATCTTTATGAATTAGGAAATGTTTTTAGTTTAATTTTTACTTTATTTGAACATGAAATCTATTGCCTCTTGACAATTCAATGATATGGTTTCATTACATTCTTATTCATTTTAAAGACTGCAAATTTTATGCTTAATCCATATATTCTGATGAGGCTTTAAGATTTTCACATTATGCATTGGTCTGTATTAATTAATTAATTAATGATACTTAGTCATTTTTAAGCATGGACAAACATTTTACTAAGAGGCTAGATCTAAACAAAACAGAAAGTAATCTGTGTTTCCATGGAGATTTCTGTGCTTCAGGAACCTGTGTTAATATGTCCTATGTGTGTTGCAAGAGAAGACTGTAGAGTTTACTCTCTTTTTCTAAGGGCGCTGTGTACAAATATACTTTTGCATTACTTCCTGCTTGCTCTTTTTCTCAGATCTTTATTCTGGAATGTCTAATGGTCATATATCAACTTTCCTGTGTTGATCTATTTTATTCCTGACATATATTTCATATCTTTATTGGTCTGAAACAAACTTTTAAAAAGTATATTTTTTAGTTCATCAACCACCTAACCATTTCTTTTTTCTTGTTTTTTTTTTTTTTTTAAAGTGGGTCTAATTTGATTTAACATTTCTCTTTTTATGGGAGTATTTTATTACATTTATTTATTTATTTACTTTACAAGCCAAGATCAGCCCTTCCTCTCCCCAGTTCCCCTCATTAAATTCCTTCCCCAATTCTATGTTCCCTTTCTCTTTTGAAGAGGGGAAGCTCTCTTCTGGGTGTCAACCCCCACCTTACCTCTCATTTTTATAGAAAATTATTCTGGTTCACATATTTTTCTGACAAGTCAACTTCATGTTGAAAGGTTAACCCGGTCTACTTGTTGACTTGCCCTGCATGCAAATTTTCCTTAAATAGTTGATTAATTCTTTTTGTTTGTTTATTTCTGTTTTAGAGGTCTATTGATAATGATTTTGTTTTTCATTTCAGAAGAAATGAAATGGTGATATCATTTTATGTGTTTTCTAGCTCTTGTGAGATTTAAAAGGGATAAGATCTGTGACCAGATCAAAGCTTCCCTATACTTAAGTCCAAAAATCCCCTGTGCTTGCTGGAACTCTGCTTCTGAAGGAATCTCATTCTGTCTCTTCTATCACAGCATCCATATCAGGAAGTCTGAGTCCCTCTCTCTTACCTGGATTCAGGCCTGTTTTTCCCTTAGGGTCTCTTGTGTTATCTTCATTTTAAGTGCTTTTCATTTGTAGCTAATTCCTTAATCATTAGCTCATGGGCTCATAACTTAACTGTATTATCAATATCGCAATGTATTCTTAAAAAACTAATTTCCTAGGAAATAAGTGACTAGTTTTCCTCAGGGAATTTTACAGGAGTTCACATTTATGTTTTGTAATACATTGAATATACTTATAAAGTTACTCATTTAGCTGATGTTCATAACTGTTTATCTCTATTTTAGGAATTTATCAGAAACTTGCATTTACAAATGGAGGAGGAGAGAACAAGATTAAGTGAACTACAAGAAAAAGAAAAAGCACGTTTATTCAAACTGCAGCATGATGCAGCTGTGAAAATTCAAGCCAATTATAGAGCAGCAGTAACTTACCGAAAATACAACCCAATCATAAGAGAGCAAATTGAAAAGAAGAAGAGGAAAGCACAGAAGTTGAAAGAGAGGGAGGCAAAGATACGAGAGAAGGAGGAAGAAAGGAAGAGGAGAATTGAAGAGGAGCAGAGGGTAGAGGAGGAGAGGAAGAAGAAGATGCTGGAGGAGAGGAGGAGACGAGAGAGAGAATATGAAGAGAAAAAGATCATCCTGAGACAAGAGAGAGAAGAGCAAAGAAGCAAGGAAATGTTAAGACTGAGGGAAAATGCCCACTCACCACTGATTATTACCTGTGCTTTAAAGAAAGGTGAATGCCGTAGCAAGCAGCAAGCTATTGCACATATGTCAAAGAAAAAGGTTACTATAGCCAAAGAGTCAGTGGACAGCAACTCAAAAAAGCAAGAAGATGCTTGCCTAGTTCAGCAATTAAACAAGAGAGAAAATACTCATAAGCAGCTTGTGTTGAAGGAATCAACGAGAATAAAATTAAAACCAAGCCAGGCAGTTTTTGCAGAATTAAAAATGAATGAGAAAAATGAAAGTTTACCAAAATTAAAGATGAATGAAAACTTATCAAAAAACCAGCATTCAGAACAATCTGCTGACCAAGAAATTAACACTAAAAATACCGACCGAAAAAATGAATTGGAAAACTCTAACCTAAAGGAAAGTGTGAATGAACAGTGCCCAGAGCAAGAACTAAAGTCTGAAACTCAAGCAGAGGAATGTGTGGAGCATACCATGAAGGAGAAAGTTGGACAAGAAACTCAAAATCTATTTGGATTCGATCAAGAAGTGAGTGAAGAGGACAGTAATGGAGAACAGGGAATCATCGAGGAGAATCACGAGAGACTGACTGAAGAGATAGAAATCAAAGAGATGACAGAGCAAGATGGGTCATTTTATGAGGAGAATAATAGTGCACCTATTTCCATGCAGAACAGCCTACCATCACTGATACCAGACAATCCTGACCCTGTAGAAAGAAGTGTAACATTAGAAGAAGACCAAAAGACTGATTTAAAATCAGAAAGAATTGAGGAAATCTCAGAAGAAGGTGATACTGTGGCCATTAATTCAGATGACTCTGTGGATACAGAAGGCAAGGAAGACCTGCAAGGTTCTGTCTCAGGCAAACTTGCTCCCAGTGAAGAAGCTGGTAGCCACAGTGCTAATAACCTCTTGGTCACTGAAGAAGGGGACAACTTTCCTAAGTCTGAGATTGAAGAAACTCTGGAAGAAAGGAAGCAGACAAAGGCTGAAGGTGAGGGTGTCCTGGCTTGGTCTGTTTCACAGATAACAGTTTTCTCTTCAGTTGAGGAAAGGAGACTGGCTTGGGTAAAAACATTTAAACCTTGGACCGAAATCTTTGAGCAAAATCAACTTAAGAAAATTGTTAAAAAAAGGAGACTTGTGAAGTGCCCACCAAATACAATGCCTCCTTTGGATCCATCAGCCATTCTCCAGGATGGCCCTTGGAAAACTTTGCAGCAGGTATTCCATAAATTAGCGATACTATTTCTAGATTGAATTAAAATGAATTTCCTATAATATAATCTGACCTCTCGATGGTTTTACATATAAGAATTCTGCATCTTAATAAATGGAGTGACTAATGGAATAGTAATGAAATACTGTCTCCTTTGTAGAGGGCTAATATTTTGAAGTTCTCAGGTAAAGTTTATCAGGAAATTATCCATCTCAGCAGTCTAAAGAGCTTTCATTGGATTTTTTCAGTGTCTTGAGCACTTGATTTAGCACCCTGGAAGACCATCTGGAAATTATGGTTGGAATTAGATACAAACACTTGGTGCTTTTCCTATTCAGGAGTTCACTCCAGATTGTGGCCCACAGTCTGGCACCATTCACAAGAAAGTGTCTCCTGATGTGAGAGAGGTGCTGATAGGATGGAAGACCCTAGGGCACCTGTATGTAAATGTTATTTAACCATATGCCATAGAGTTGCAATATGCAGATGCTAGAAACATGGCATAGCTTTCATTAAATATTACTAATTCTCTGTTATGGAGAACATACCACCAACCAAACAAGACATAGAAAGTGATATTTTCTTTTGATGGTATGGTGCTTCAAACAAACTACAACTTTTATTTACTGGTGGCTTAGAAGTCAAATATAATTTATAAAATTTATTTTAGAGGCATGAAAATAACGTTTTTAATCTTCATTTTAACAAGTATAGCTGGAGCTGACATGGCTCCCTTCTAACATTTGATTGACTATTAGAGTAACTTGTACATGGTGACATATGACCGTCAATGAAGCTGAGAATCAAATTTCAGGTGCTTAGTATTAGATAGAATTGGGGTAGAAATTTCAGATCATCAGAAACCTGGTACTGGTTTCCCAGAGAGCTTGAGAATTATATTTTAAATGCTACAACGTATGTAAGGACACCAGGCTACTCAACACACATGGAAACTGACTATGAGACAGAAGAGAGATACCAGTTCCACCTATCAAATGTGGAGACAAGCTCCACCATGTTTCAGACCTAAACCAAAGCCCTTTTGTGTGTAGTAGGAGGTAAGCTTCTGCCACTGTGTCCTCAAGATAAACAGGATGGAAAACTACCAGTGATGTACTGTGCATGTCACCAGCTCCTTACTCAAAGACAAGTGGGGTCTGACCATGATTCTGGCGATTAACCTTATGAGAGGACACTAGTCCCTACATCATGGGGTAGATGGGGAACTGCAGACAGGGAGCCATTCGTAAGTGGCTCCATATCTTCTAAGGTTTCTTTTAATTAAGATGTATTTAATGCCTTCATAACATCTTATGCCTTCATGATTTCTTGCCTTTATTTTAAAAAATGGCAGGATCATGTCCTGGAGCACACACTGGCCTTAGTCTCATGATGCTCCTGCCTCATTCTCTATGTTCTGAAATCATAGGCCTGCACTACTATGGATGTTCCTCCTTTTTATGCATTTCATGTCATACCAAGGGCCTCATTTTTGCCACTCCAGTGTTCTCAGACCAAGCCACTCCTAGACATATTCATTTTCTTATATAGACATGTGTCTAGACAAATGAACATAATGATAAATAATACAGTATTTTACTCACGTGATAATTTTTCATTTGTCTAATATATTTGACCAATAATTATTGGTGAGCTGAACAGAAAAATGCAGCGTTTGTCCCTATGGAACACAAGCAAAGAAATGCTCCATAAATTTCGACTGCTGTAAATAAGATTCCTGTGTATTCTGTGAAAGGAAAGTAAATTAGTGGAGTCTGTTGATTTACTTTGTAGTATATTAGGGAATTAACTATGCTAGCAAGAACCCTACAACTGAACTATATTCCTTGTTCTTTTGTAAGAAAAAAATGTTTTGAGACAGGGTCTCATGGAATTTTCTAGGCTGGCCTTGAGCTCACTGTGTATCCTTGGCAAGATGAAAATGTTATGTCCCTGCCTCAACCCTCTGAGTATTTCAGACTGCAGGTCTGCACCACCACTTCTGATCGGTGATGAGGTTTAGAGGAGACATCTAGGTCAGAGAAAAACAGTGTTAAGAAAGAAGAGGTAGAACTTACCCAAGAACATTTCCTCTGTTTCCTAATCAGGGTTTAGACATGGGTGCCAGCTCTGTGCAGCTACATATAGACACTTGGCATAGGTTTTTCTTGTATGATATCTTTTCTGAGGCAATTCTTTTTATAGTTTACTTTCCCCTAGTTTGTTTCAGGCTTTTCAGTATAATAATAGTAACCATTACTTAAAAACAAAAACAAACAAAAATCTCTCCTTATGTACTTATTGTTGTTCTTCCTATGGGGTTGCAACCCTCTTCAACTCCTTCAATCCCTCCCCTAACTCTTCCATTGGGGTCCCTGTGCTCAGTCCAATGGTTGGCTGCAAGTATCTGTACCTGTATTTGTCAGGCTCTGGCAGAGCCTCTCAGGGGCCAGCTATATAAGGCTCCTGTTAGCAAACACTTCTTGGTATTGGGAGTAGTGTCTGGGTTTGGTGTCTGCAGATGGGATGGATCCCTAGGTGGGGTGGTCTCTAGTTGGCCTTTCCTTCAGTCTCTGCTCCACTACTTTAGATGGAAGCAATTCTGGATTAATATTTTTGAGATGAGTGGGTGTTCGCATGCCTCAGCCCTGGGCCATGCATAGCCACTGGATATGGTCTCTACAGGTTCTCTCTCCCCTGTGTTGGGTATTTCGGCTAATGACATCTTTTTTGGGTCGTGGGAACCTCTTGCTTCCCTGGCATCTGGTATTTCTATTGACCAACCCCAATACCCCATTTCCTACTGCTACATACCTCCACCCTCTGAGCTTCTCCCCCATCTCCTTTCACACCAGATACTGCCCTCTTTTTCCCTCCCTCCTCTCTCCTTCCTAAGTACCTTGCTCCCTCTACCTCTCGTGATTATATTGTTCTCCCTTCTAAGTAGGGCTGAATCATCCACATTTTGGTCTTCCTTCTTCTTGAGTTTCCTATAGCCTGTGACAATTGACAGACCTACTTTGATTTTGTAGTCATTTAGCTTCATATAAACCGTGCTTATCCTGACCCCAGCACTGTCTTTGAAAGACTCTTCTATAACTGTTGTGGGGTAAAACTATACTTTTACTAACTTGCATTCAAGAATAATTGATAATTAAACCTCTGAAGTATTATAGCAATGTTACACACATATGTCAAATATTTGACAAAATATTAAGATTACATTAAGATTAGTAATAATTAAAACAATAATGAATTAATCACTTGGTTCCGTAGATGAGACAGTTCATTCTCAAACCCAAAGAACTTGAGAGCACATAAGTTTCAAATATGTTTTTATATTGTCCTCAACAGGAAAATAAAAAATGAATGCTATGAATATATATATTTTGCTTCAAGTTGTATTAAATTTTAATTTTGGAAACATTTAATCAAACCCCTTTATGGTACAACTGCTATGTTTCAAACTGAAAAAAGCAATTATAGATATACATAATTACTAATGGTATATTGATCTTAATTTGAGGGATACAGGGTAGTTTTTTATTAAATATTTTATTTATTTACATTTCAGATGTCATTACCTTTCCCAATTTCCCCTCCCTAGAACCCCCTATCCCGTCCCTCCTTCTCTTTTTTGCTTTTATACCATTTTAATTACATGCAGGTATTAAGGTCAGTTCTAGGTTGAGGAACTAGCAATACAATAGATGCAAATAGTCAAGGAACAAGCAAGACAATAAACACAAATAGTCAAAGAACAAGCAAGGCAATAAACAAAATTCTGTGAACACTCCCATGATCACTGTCTCTAAGGGCTTATCAGGATGACCAAAATATCTGAGCCAACTTCTCTATCCTAGCCCAAAATCATTTTCACGTCTGAAGCCTACTTCCTTGTCCTAGTCTAAAATTTAGATTCCCACCTGAAATTACTTCTTTGTTCTAGCCTAATGTCAGATTCCTGCCTGAAGCCCACTTCCGTGTCCCTGGCCAGTGTCAGATTTGATACAGAGCAATTTTAAACATGCGATTTCTATCATATATCTGTCAAAGGATGAGTATGCATACTTATTTTGATGTCATGTGTTTGGAAAACTTTAGAATGAGGTACAGGATACATCCCTATATCATAGAATTTTTTTTAAGTGTTTAAGTGTTTTAATGTTTCTCCCTAAGTTTTAGCCAATTTTCATTTTTTCAGGCTTTAGAATTATATATATAGCATAAAAGTCATCATACCTTTAATCTCAAATATTTTTAAATGTTTAAAGAAACAGAAGGAATACTGTGATACTCCACATACAACCAAAGATAGATGCTTCTAACAAGATGCAAACATAACTTTCATTCATGAATTGTACTGAAATGATATGACAGAAATTGGAGAGTTTGCCACCTCATAAGAAACTGAATTCAATTGTGCATCTATCTTTGGCTGAAACCGGCATGTTATCAAATAAAACCAATAATGTATTTTACTGTCAGTCCACCTTTATCATTACATAGCTGGCTGTAATTTGTCAAATATTGAGTTGTTAAATTCTCAGCTTAGTTGCATTCATTTTCTATTACATGGTTGGTCACTTCTCTAATTATAGAATTTGTTTTCAATCAAGCTTAGCAATGCATTTGCCATTGTCACATATATGAATGATACATTTTCGTTCTGAAAAGAATTGAAAGTTAATTGGCTGCAAGAATTGTGTTCAATAATGAATACTTGCTACACTCTGAGATAATTATAAAAATAGAACATTTATTTACTTAAAGTTTATGAAATATGTTATTACTTTTACTGGCTAAACAAAAAAAATGGCCAAATGATGTCTGTATATCTCTATTAATGTATGTCCCTGTCAGAGATCCAGGGATGTCAAAGCTACTGTCAAACACATAGTAGCCATATATATGTACACACACACACACACACACACACACACACATACACACACATGAGATATGTTATATATTATATTCTGAAGCCTGAAAAAATATAACAAAAATTTTCTCAAGCTTAAGGTGAAAATTAATAAGTTATTACCATTTTCTGCATGTATTTTACCTTTAAGATCAAAATTATTGTGAATGATTGCATTGATTCATGTCACTAGGTTGCAAAAAAAAAAGAGATCAGAGAGCTAGATTTAAATTGAGTTCCTAATAGAGTAGCATTTGAAGAATATGATTACTTAGGTGAATTTTTGGAAACCTTTGCAAGGATACTATAATCTGTATTACGGTGTTCAACAGTGTCACTCACTGCAGTGTTTTGAAATCTCTAGGTTACAGTCATTACATTTCAGGATTTGCCTGGCTGTAGTCTCTCTACCCTGGCAGAGTGCCCAAATCTTCAGCTCCTGTCTCTTCGTCGCTGTGGACTAACTTCCTTGCAGGGCCTGAGCCATTGCACAAACCTTAAGTACATCGATGCACAGGCAAGTTGTTGGCTCTACTGTCATTTACCACACAACAAATGTTAAATGGCTTTGGTTTCATGTTTATATCTCAAAAACGGTAATTAGAAGATGTAGTAAAATAACTTGATACACAAAGTTTAAAATAAGCACAATGGTTTTAAGGTCCTAGGGACTGATGAGAGAAGCTGTTGAAAACTGGAGCCAGAAACTAATGATTTTGTTTTGTGAGTGGTGTGGTGACTATAACAAACAACGTTCTTTAAAGTGGTAGCATAGAAAACAGCCATGTGATTTCTTGTTATTCCACAGTCAAGCCTGGCTCAATATTTCATATGGTGTTGACTTGGTATCTTTTATACATATTAACTGCGTTTAGAATTTCCAAAATTATTTTTCTATTTCTTGTTCTTTTTCTTCTATGCCTTTTCCTTCCTTCCTTCCTTCCTTCCTTCCTTCCTTCCTTCCTTCCTTCCTTCTTTCTTTCTTTCTTTCTTTCTTTCTTTCTTTCTCTTTCTCTCTTTACTTTCCTTTCTTCCTCCCTCCCTCTCTCATTCCCTCCTTCTCCCTCCCCCTCTCTCTCTCTTTACCTCTCTCTCTCTCTCTCCCTGTCTTTCTTTCTTTCTTTCTTTCTTTTTCTTTCTTTCTTTCTTTCTTTCTTTCTTTCTTTCTTTCTTTCTTTCTTTCTTTCTTTCTTTCTCTCTTTCTCTCTTTCTCTCTCTTTCTTTCTTTCTTTCTTTCTTTCTTTCTTTCTTTCTTTCTTTCTTTCTTTCTTTTACCTTGTCGAGGTCTTAGAAGTAAGACTATCTTGGAGTTCTTGTGGTTATTCCAGGCTCTTTTGTTTCAAGACTGAGTGTTCAACCAGATATGTGCCAGTATACCAGATATGTGCCAGTATACCAGTACATATCAAGTATCTCTATACATTATTTTGCCCAGAATTTCATTGGCTGAGCTCCAAGTTCATGTCGGAGGTCATCACATATGCGTCAATGTTTGGTTACCAGGTTTTGTGGAAACTATCATACTACTGTTCCTTCACAATCCACCACGCTCTGTGCTCTAAATATGAATTATTATGTATTGTCTCCTATATATTTAAAGACTATTAAGCACATGTAAAAATTCTTGTGTAACAATTAATTTTTCCTCTGGGTAGTATAGCTATTTGCATGATTATTTTAGAAGTTAGAGATTTATGTGTCAATTTAGACATTGTCTCAACCTTAATCATTTTGAAAGGATTAAATATTACATTTGCAAAACATTGAAATAAAATTATTGTGTTTGTTCTTTCTTTGTCTTAGGAAAACCACATTGAGACTGTCAGTTGTGAAAATTTGGAAAATCTCTTTGTTGTTCTTCTTAATAAAAATCTCCTGACTTCTATTCATGGTTTTGATGGATGCACTAATCTCCAATGCCTTGAACTTTCACATAATAAAATCACTCGAATCAGTAAGGGCAATTTTAATATTCAAACATTTATTTTGCATAATTGTACCTCTTTTCATTCATTCCTTTCTAGATTAAGACCCTCCAAGAACTAGGGAGATATTTTGGTTGGTAAAATGTTGACTAGCAAGCATGAACACTTTAATTTGATCTTCAAGACTTATATATTAAATCCTGGGAAGATATGAGGAAGATACTCAATGGATAAATGTCCTTGCAGTTCAAGTGTTAGGACCTGAGTTTGGATTAGAGAATCCATCTAAATGTTGCATGAGTATGAGAATCTGTAGAGGAATTTTAATCCTTCGACATGGCTGCTTTGGCAAGGAATCACATCCAAAACCTTTTAGGTCTGGGTAATCAGGCTGGAATAACACACCTTTAGTCCCTATGGTTGGAATATAGACGCACCCTTAATACACACCTTTAATCCCAAACAATGAAGGTAAAGTAAGTTTGTAGAAGGGAGCAGCCACATTTGAAATGATGACTAATTGAGCAAAAGACAAAGTGATGAATGTAAGAAAGATTTGATGAGTCAGAGATAGGATATGCTCAATTCTCAGAAGAACAGGAAAAAGAGGCTACTTAAGAACAGCACAGAATTGAGTCCATCATGGTGCACAGTTCAGTGAGTGCAGTTCAGTTGAGTTCAGGCAATGCAGTGAAGTGCAGTTCAGTTGAATGCAGTTGAGTTTAGTTGAGTTCATGAAGTTCATATAGTCAGTGAAGTCAGTGCCATTCAGTTTGTGGAATTCAGAGACAGTTTTTCCAAGCAGAGCAATTCAGTAAGAAGCCAAGACAAGCCATTTTGAATCAGTCAGCTTAAAAAGGAATTTGAGCCTGAACAGCTGAGTTGAACCAGCTCACCAGAGTTGAGAAAGAGCTAGAAAGGGTGAGCTTATTTAGCAGTAAGCCTTCAAAGATGATAGTTACATCTGGTAAATGAAAGTTACTTTTACAGAAAGCTTGTAATCCCAGTGACCAAAGGAAGAGACAAGAGATATTCAGTACAAGCTAGCATTCAAAATTAGTCTTATCATTGAGTGCTGGCACTTAGATTTTCCCACACACATGCATCTACAATGCTTTAACATGCATCTACATATTTTAACATGCATATAGCTTGCACACTATATATACATATGTGCACACACATGTATACCCATGAGAAATGAAAAACAAGTCATGTTAGGGAGCACATATTTCAGCGGTAAGGTGGTAAAGACACTCAGAAATTTGGAACATCATGGCCCAAATAGTGAATTTCAATCCAATCAAGACACACGTCATAAACACACACACATACACACACACATACACACACACTCACACAATGCACGATAGAACAGTATCCCTTATTTGCATATTTTATTATTTTATACCTATTTAATCCAGATTAGAAAAAAATGCATTATTTTAATGTATATTAAAGCAATAAGATCCATGTGTATTAAATGAGTAGCCATTAGTCACTGAAGTTAAGACATTCATTTCTTTGTTTCTTTTCCTATAGAAGTGAATTATACTCCACCGGGGATTTAAAAGTAGTTCTCTGGCCTGGGTTCACTGACTTTTTGTACTTGCTTCACTTCTTAGCATTTGGAATAATACTTTTCTCTTTTACTTGTTGCTCATTACTAAATAGATCACTTGAATTGATGCCTTTCTCTTTCACTGAGGCTACTAATTTTTCTTGAGCTTCCTGGTAACTCATACCTTAATGCTAATAACTGTATGGGCAATTACGTTTTTCATAATTTCTGTTCTTCTATTCTGATATTTTATGTTGTGTACATGTATTATATATAAAATATATGTGTAATGTATACTATTCCTATACGCCAATATAAGCATGTATATTTTAGATCATTTTTCTAGTTCTGTGATAAAATACTTCTATGAAAGCATCCTAGGGAGAAAGGCTTTCTTTTGGCCCACAACTGAAGGCTATCATCCATCATAGTTGGGATATTTTTGTGGTAGGAGCTTGAAGTAGCTGTTCCAATTGTAGCCACTTAAATATCCACATATTCTTTTCTGCAGGTTCTGACACATATTTTAATTGGCTCTGTAGCTGTAGGATGAGCTGTAGGTTGAGATTTAAATTTCTTTTTAAAAAGGCGTCTTATACTTTCTTGTTTCTCATTCCCTTCTAGCCAGAGAAAAACTTACTGTTTAGTATATCTCATGGCTTCTTGTCGGTCCTATATGTTGTTAAGTTTAATGAATAAAAGGAGACTGAATATATTTTTCATTGAGAGACAATTTTCTTCTATAAGATCTATTCAATTATGTCATTTAAGCTTTCTGTTTATTTAGTTGTTTTTAAACTGGAGAGGTTGTTTTAAATGTCAGTTTTAATCTGTGAATAGCAATATATTGCTTTGTGTAGCCTTGGCTTTCTGATTTGAGACTGAATGTCTACTGTTTCACTAGAGATTGTGTTACTCTTTTTGTAAACATTTTCCTGTCACATTGGGCATTATCATTTGTAATGATAAACACCATTTTTTTTGTTTTATGTTTCAGCTCTGTCATTTTATTTGGCAGTGTGTTCTCTTGCTGGAAGGAAGCCTTGATAAGTCATAGGTTGTCTGTCTACCAAAAAAGTCCATTCATTCAGTTCCCAAAGATTCTCTCTGCACAAATTTATTCAACTTGGATTATATGATTATGTTAATTTGAATTCATTCCCTCCTGTACTAAAAATGTCGAGTATAGAAAGTTTCCTTGTATTTCTCTTCAGTAATTTTCTGAATGGAAGGGGACAGTTGGATTTAAGTACTATCCATCTATCAACGTCCTCTATTTTACTTTGGGAAAGCAAAAGCATCCTTGCTTTTCAAAGCTATCTCTTTTCAATTGTTTTAAATGTTATCTTCCAACCAACAAGCAAGCGAACAAACAAAACCAAACAATGAAAAAGATTCCCTCATATTCTGTTCCTATGTTCTTCAACCGCACACTCTGAGATCACCCATGAATTTTCCCAAATGGAAATACTAAATCTCTTGCTTCATTATTAGTTTTGAAATTCTAGCATAAATACGTAGAGGAAAAATGATGTTTTTGTTGGTGAAGGTAAGAGCCTTAATAATGTGTCACTATGTTGGCACACACTAGAGTACTAGAGTGAAGTAAAAATAAAACAAAACAAACAACAACAACAAAACAAGACAAAAGCAGAGGCTGTGTGTAAATGAAATGGTAGAACTGCCATTTTTAGTGGCAATAGTGCTGTGTGGGAATTTGTGTAAGTAATGGATTTCCTGGGACAGGATATCTCTAAGATTTATGTGAAAACTGTCACAGCTTTAATTGATGTGGCTGAGGTATCTCTGTAGTACAGAGCAAACAAGGCTAGATGTCTCTGCTGTCTGTTGGGTGTAGCAAGAATGCTGTATTTATTGAGTGTGAGGGGACTGTATATTTGCAAGTACTTTCCTGACGACCAGTGGAGTCTGTTTCTCATCTCTAGGAACAGCTTAGAAATGCTGGTCAAGTTAAAGGGGAAGACAGATTTTGTCGTTTGGGTGAATTATTGTTCTTAAGAACTCTCATGAAGGAGCACCAAGACGGATTAGTATTTATAAGTCAGCGAGTTAAAATTCGACTGTATAATATTTCTTAAGGAGGTGAAATAAAATTGGCAGGAAAACCATGCTATTTTATATTTTTGGTTTCATATTTAACTAGTTGCCAATGCTTCGCCATGCCCTCAGCTTTTTTGATGTATGCAACATGCTCATTTTAGCTAATCTTTATCTTACTGATTTTTGTTGGATTAAGTGGACAAGGATAGTGATTTTACGAGCAACCTCTTTAAAGCAATTCACGTGAAATTAAAATTAATTTACTATAAGTTAAATAATACAGTAACATGGAGACACTGAAATATTTAGATTAATTTCAGAATAAGAGATACTTTTTAAATAAAATAACGTTAAATTCAAGTGACAAAACTGATTTTTAAATTACTGAATTTGATATTTAAATATATTTACTTGCAACATCTATGGAAATTACATATTTCACAACTATAATTGAAATATATGGTTAATTCTGAACTGAGAGACAGTATCACGCATTCTACACAACAATGTACATACTATTTTTAGTAAATTATATAAATAGCTAAGTTGCTTTTTGGGCATATGTACTTTTGTACAAACTGTATAGTAATATAAAGTGCACTGTCCATGTTTTTATATTACTAGATACTCTTGTCACTGTAAGGGCATTTTCACTGGAGAAGAATCTGACATGGTTTAGAGCCATTTGTGTGTATTCAACATGAGCACACAAATGTTTACTTCCCAAGTTATATTTAAAGAATTTATTTTTTATCAGACTAGACATTAGGTTATTTTATTATTTATACTGTATTTTATTTTTCTTGAAGTTTCTATTCATAATTTAGTTTACATTGGTTGGCCTGCAGTTAAATGGGGCATTTTGTAAGATTTGTATAATTTGTGCCTTCTTTTGCCTAAAATTGGTAAAAATACTTGCTTTCTATTTGTGAGAGGAAGAAACAATTTTGGAATAGAAGTGTGTCACTGATGATTAAAGTTTCTAAAATTGGCTTACAGAGAATCTTTAGATTTTGAGTTTTCTTGAAATGTTTTTTTTAATAGTCAATGCCAGTGAAAAACAGGTAATTTACAATCAAGTAATGATCAAATGTTCTATATTTCTTTAATTTCCATGTTGGTTCTTAATGACTTCAACAGAAACAGAAATTTATACTTTTTTGGAAAATAACTCCATATTTTATAAAATGCAAGTTTTATTTCTCATTTACAGAAAAATGATTTAATGTAACAGAAAGAGGGGGCCTTTGTCTGAATAATACTTCACTCATGGGCAATTTCATTTGCTTTTCATGTCGATACTATGAGATAGGTACAGATGAATCTCTTCTTCCTACTCACACTTAAAAACGCCACATCCCAGATACTGGAGTAAGCCAGTTGAAGTTACAGTGCTAGCCAACGATGTAGGTAGGATTTGAGGTTTGAAATTCACTCTATTACCTTATTTTAATTTTTTGAGATTATAATGTAATTATGTCATACACCTGGAACACAACTCCTGACCCTAAAGCTCTAAGTAGTGTTCCAGATGTCACAGAAATATATCGATGACCTCTTTTCCAAGAATATGTATTTGAGGTATTGAAGGATAAAGTAAAAATTCTAGACTTTTTCCTGTAGAAATATTTTCACTAATATGCCATGATCTTTTGATTCCACTAGATGGCGCTAGATCACCTATTGAAAGGCACTATGCCCTAGTGTGCTGTAAAAAAAAATTTACTGTAATGGTTAACCAGTGGAGAAAATGCTGACCATAGATTTTTCCCTAAATTATGGAAAAATTATGGCAAGTATTTATAGTTTGGATAAGTTTCCTGAGTCCCTCTTTAGTAGTGTTCTTGTTTCTTTACTTCTTTTAGAATCCTTGAGGATTTTGCACTGAAATTAAAACTCTTAAACTCATCTGAGCTATGTAGGTATAAAAGTTCTTGGACATAATCATTTCTGGAGAGCTAAGGTAGCTCATACGTCAACATTACCTTTGACAAAAGTTTCCTGGCTACTTTCACATCTTTAGTTTTGCTATTTATTTCAGGATTTCTTTTCGGGTGATCGGAAAGTCTCCACACTAAAATAGTCCATGATTCCCTGCCTGGGGGATGGTGCCACCCACAGTGGACAGGTCCTTTCACACTCATTAATATAATCAGGAATGCCACCTGAAAGACACACTTGGCTTACGTTCAAGCATACTTTTCAGGATGCGAGGCTTTAAAAGATCTTTTGAAAGATTTTCTTTATGCAATAAAGTCAAGAATCCTTTATTAGTTAACTAAGGGTTAAAGTCAAGTAACCCTTTTTATCGGTTATTGTTTCAGTCTTTTCAAAGAAGTTTTGAGTGTTTTCATGGCTATGTGTTTTGGTTTTAATAGGGAAAAGGAACTATCTGCTATGTTAACTAGAAAAGAATAATTTTCTTTGGAACACTGAAATGTCTTAACTCTATTTCCTGTCTGAGTGAAAAGAAAAAAAAAACACTGTGACAAGTGCACGTTAAAGGAAATAGTTTATCTGCCTAATCATTCCATCATTGCAAGGAGGTCAAGGCAGCGGGAACTTTAAGCAGTTGCTACTCATGTTATATCCATATCCAAAAAGTAGAGAACATTGAACACTTCATGCTAGTGTTCAGCTGCCTTTCTCTACTCTTAAACAGTTCAGAATGCCCTGCCTAAGGAATGATGCCACCCACAATAGACAGATCTTCTCACAGCAGTTAATATAGCCAGGGTAATACCCACAGACGTCTCCATAGGCCAACTTGATTGGATTATGCCTTCCTGAGGCTTTTCTGAGGTGAATCTACATTTTGTTAAGAAAAGCAATCTTCATGTATGTTTTGTTTTAGTCTCAGCTATTGCTTGTTTTTTAAAAATTTTATAAGATAAAAAGAAGAAAGATATGAATTATGAATTAACTAACAATCTTCCCGTCTCTTTATATCCCTTATTTGATCCTAATATATTTATGTGATTGTGTTACTGTTTAATCTGTTGTACAAGCCCCTTTTGCATATTTATTAATATACTTTCCTTGAAAATATGTTCCTCCTAAAGATAACAGATTCTATATCTGTAGATTTGTATTTATGCAATTTCCTGTTTTACTGTATGTATTTCATTATGGTAGTACTAATCCTTTGAAGTACTCTTCTGCATACTTTAAAATATTGTTGATAATAATCTTAAAAATAAAAATAACATTCACTCCATAAATAAAAAGAACAAGCAACAGTAAGTAAAACAAAACATCATGCCTAGAATAACAGCTAAACTTAGAGTAGACCAGGACTGTAGAACTCAGTCTGTTCATTTCTCATCCTATGCTGCCTAGCCATGGAATGTGGTGCTAATAGTTTTAGCGTATCCATGCATAGAAAGTCAAGGCAATAGTTCATAGTCATCCCCCCCCCACCTCTGAGTGTGTGTGCGTGCACGTGTATGTGCAGGTGTGTGTGTGCATGTGTGTGTATGTGTGTGATGTGTTCGTACAGATTTACATGAGAACATGCATGTCATTGCTCAGGTACTTTCTAGTTTTGTTTGCTTGCTAGCTTGGTATATTTCTGGGAAAATATCATTGGCCTGGGACTCCACAACTAGCTTAGGGAGCCTACTGTCTGTATCTTCAGTGCTAGGACACAAGTGTACACCACTGTGACTGAATTCCTTTATGTGGTTTAGAATTAAAATCAGGTCCCTAGGCTTACAAAGTAAAAATTTCATGAAATAAATGATGTCCCTACCCCTAGACTAAAGTTCTCCTTTTTCATTTATTTTAATTTTGAAATTATACTACCATTACTAATTTATCTCTTCCCTTCCCTTCCAAACTTTCTTGTATATCCACCCTTGCTCTCTTTCAAATTCATGACCTCTTTTTATAAATTGTTGCAACACATATAAATGTATATACATATATATTGCTAAGTAAAACTTTTTCAGTCTCAATGTTATTCATGTGTATGTTTTCAGAGCTGAAATCCAATCGGTGTGCTCTTCTTGCTGGATGTTATTTTTTTTCCACTCTGCAATTTAGTTGCCTATTGATCTTCATGTACAGTTGATGCCTGGTGGTCTTTTCTTTGTCTGGATTGGGATGAATATTCCTTGATCCTCTGGCTCTTAAAATGTGTCTTCCACCTCTTCTGTAATGTTCCCTGAGCATTAGATAGTATTTTCTAGATATAACTCTCCATTGGGACTGGGTTCCACAATCTGCCTCTTGACTGTAGTTTTCTTTAACGATCCCTGCCTGTTGCAAGAAGTTGCCTTGATGGGTGGTGAGGACTAAACTTACCTATACAGACAAGGACAAGTATTTAGAATGTAGTTATTGATTATGCTGGTTTGATACAGTGGTAGCTATAAGTTCTCCTCCAACATCCATGACTTCACTTGCCAGGCAGAGTTGGCTAGGTTTCTAACCAAATATAGTTTACCTTTTGTTGAGCTGCTCTTATGGCCAATTTGAGACCTTTTGTTTAGCATCAAGGTTGGTTTGTCACTACTGTACCCTTAGGATTTTTGTGCCATACTAGTCCTTGTCACTCATAGGCATTCTAGTTTGGTAGGACTGTTGGTTACTTATCTCACTGCATTGCATCTTCTGGTACCATGAAAGCTAGTCTTCAAAGAGATGCCATTGAGTTCAACTCCCAATCAGGAATCACTGAACCCTGTGTCTGAAATCCATGGAGTATTCAGCAATAGGGATTCTCTCTCCACCTGTAAAGGAAAACTAAGGGCAATAGCAATAAACTGTATGTTTTGGGAGTATATTAGACACACCTGACTCACAACTCTAAAGAATGTTTCTCATACCTCGTATTGGGTATTCATAAAATTGTTATTGGATCTTAGAGGGAACATTGTCAGCTTAGATACAAAAACTTTCAAATATACATACACACACATATATATGTATATATGTGTGATTGTATTACATGTAATATAGTTATTTTATAAATAATTAATAGAATGATTCCTTACAAATTTCAGACATTTTTACTGCTATTTTACTCTCTTCCATCCTTCTGTATTCATCTCCTCTCTATTCCCTAAAGATCCATGCTTTCCCATTTTCCTGATCAGATCAATTGTACCCTGCTCTTTTGATTCGTATAAGCTCCCCTTCCTGATCCCCCTACCCCTACCCTACCCCTATCCTCTTTGCCTTTGAGGTGGCAGCACTCCCTGTAACCCCCCCCCTCCGCCTTGCATTAAGTCTCTCCAGGATTAGGCACATCCTTTCTCACTGAGGCCAGACATGGCAAACCTCTGCTACATGTGTGTCAGTGGCCTCACTAGCTTGTGTATGCTCTTTGCTGGTGGTTCAGTCTCTGGGAGCTCCCAGTGGTCCAAGGGAGTTGACACTGCTGGTCTTCCTGCCGGTCCTGTAAAGGCTTTTTTCCATCGTTAAAAATCCACAAGTAGTTTATCCATTTTCTGGCTTCCACTGTACTGCAGCTCTTATCTTGATAATGCTATTACTGTCTCTAGGACACAAGTCTCCAGTGATATCACCACTGCCAAAGCAAAAGCCTCTTTTCACCATAGTTTGGGTAACTATGTCTGACATTATGTGTAGTATGTAATTTAGTATAAATAAAAGTATCTTTTATAATTTAAAGGCATGTGCCATTATATTTTCCTGTGTCACATGACTCCTTTTTCCTTTTTCTCTCTGATCCTCCCAACTGCTCTTTTGTTTTCTTTGCTGTGATGTTTCAGCCTCTTTTGTCAAATTCTTTGCTTCTCCCCACAATGTGATATTTTATTCATTTTTCTTGTGCTGAGTGACACTGGAAAAAGTTTAAAATCTCTATATTTGCCACTCTGAGTTCAAATGAAATTCTGGTTGAGATAAACAATTTCTCTTGTTTTGTTGTTTCAAAATTCTCATTGCCCAATGCATGAATTAACTATTATTTTCAGTTTTCAATATATATCATATAATATTCATATAAGCTCCTCTTCCTGATCCCCCTCACAGAGTACATAAAGCTTGGAAATAAAATGTTTAGTTACACATATTAAAAATAATATATAATATATACATTATAATATATAATATATATTATAAAACTAAACATTGTATTTCCAAATTTAGGCACAGAATCTCATGTCTGAGGTTCCAGCATTTGCAAGGTTAGAGTAGAAGTTCAAGGTAGCATTTTACGCTGATGTAACAAACTTCATGCCAACTTGAGTTTACAGGAGAACTCTGTATGAAAAAAAAACCAAAAAAACAAAAATCAGAAAAATAAAACAACAACAACAAAACAATAACAACCCCCCCAAACAAAAAACAACAGGAATGGATCCAGATGTGAACTTATCCCCAAATACTGGTTTGCATGATATTATAATACAATATCAATAGAATGTATAAAACAAGTGTGATATTAGAAAATGTATATATTCCAGGTGGTTTGGAATCTTTGAAATATCTTCAACAACTAACTGTGGACCACAATCAGTTAATTAGCACTAAAGGTCTTTCTGAAGTCCCCACCATCGTGTACCTGGATTGCTCACATAATCATCTTACTGACGTCGAAGGCATTGGGAATTGTGGACTGCTCCAAATAGTAAAGTTGCAGGGAAATTATCTAAGAGAGGTAAGTTCTTTAAAGTAATTGATCTCTGTAACTAATATCTTTCTTTTAATAGAAATATTTACCATACACTTTGAAAGAAATTTCCATAATTTTTTCTTATATTTAATTATCCAACTGTATGTTCTTCTCAAGTTATCTTTTTTACTTTTTAGCTTTTGGTATCATATATTAATTATACCCAATAATGCGTTTCTTTCTGACATTATCATACATGTACATAGCATTTTTTTTACTATATTTACAAAACACATTACGATCTCTTATCTACTTCTAATGCCAGTTATTTCCCTTTCTAACTAGATGCTTTCTTAAATAACTTCTTTATTGTGTGTATGTGAGGGGGTAGAGAGACACAGACAGGTTTTTATTTGGACTGTGAACAGGAATATAGACTTTTTTTTTACAGTAGCATGTAAACCCCACTATTAAATGTATAGAAATCATCAGAGATTGATAGGGCTCCGTGTGACACCTTCCATTCATTGACTAGGTAGGTGTTGATACGCCTATTCTTGAAGACCTTGTGCAGGTAATCAAAGCTGCTATGTCCTCATGCATGCCCTGAAGACAGTACTCCACATTGTTCTACCTCATTTATTCAAGTACCAACATTCTTTCTGCTCCTTCTAAGATATTCCATGAGTCCTGAGTAGAATACTATAGATGTCCCATTTATGGTTGGGCATTCAATACTAATTTATTTTCTGCATTTTGATATGTTATGAGTCTCCACAGTCACTAATGTCGAACTAAGCTTTTCTGGAACTGACAGCAGTAGTATTATATGATAATCAATTTAGTTGAGATGGCATTTTTGAGAAACACATCCTGTTTGGTTAACAAAACACAAACTGTACCTTTCCCATTAGAGCGTATGAACTTTCGATCTATGAGGATTTATACCAGCTTTGCAATACCAGAGAGGAATTCTCTCCTATAGAGCAGGCATCAAATTCAATCAGAAAGAAAGTAATTGTTTACACCCATAGCACACGTGCCACCTTTGAACCACCATGTTCACCCCACCAGTCTTCTGAGTACTGCTGAACAAAAGGAACACAACAGAGTACGAAGGCCGATGAGAGTTCTCTCCCAGAAACATGCATAGCATTTTGCAACATTCTGAAGGGTACACTGCAAAGAAGCTCCACCCCAGTTCCATTTTGTTTCTCTACATCATGTGAACAAGGTAGCTACAGTCTACATCAATAGCCTCTTATCAAGAACAATGGCAATTGCCACTGTTTATCATATTGTTTAGCAGCAAACAACATGAAGCAAGGAGCCCTCTTGGATCTAGAATCTTCATTAAGTAACCTGTAGCCTCTGGGAGCAGCTTAATCTTTCTACACTCAGTAAAACTCATTTCTTGTTTTTGATTAGATTTCCTTATGATTTTTCACACATCGCTAATTTTATCTGACCCTCAAACCCCTGTATCTTCCCTTTCATACATGTATCTTTATATTCTACTACGCTAAGTAATATTTCCCTTGCTCATTAGCCCCTTTTCATTATTTTAATTTCTAACCAGTTAGTTAACCCCCACCCCGAATGCTTAGAGTGGCTTATAAATCTAATTTAAAATAAGAGTCTCAGAATACTAAGATATACCATATCATAATATTCTTTTACCTATGTTATAAGTTGGCCCTTAATTACCTATATTGAAGTTAAATTTTATTTTGTCATAAAACTTCTTTTATAAACACTATCAAAAATAATGGTATTTTGGATGCATTTTATACATACTTTATGACTCAGAGTAATATATTCTGAATTATGGTCTAATTTTTATCAGAATGTATATATTATAAGCTCTGGTAGCATCTGTTTTTTACTGCAATGAATATATTATAAGCTTTGGTAGAACCTATACTTTTCAATTTGCCTACAAGATAGTTTACCTATTATCAAGTAACAGAGTATATTTAATTGTAGCCTCCATCCTTAAGAAATCACGTTCTGCTCAGAAAGCTGCATTTGGATGACAACAGCATCTCAAGTGTGGAAGGACTTTCTTCTTGTTGGTTGCCTTTACTACAAGATCTAAGTATCTCACAAAATAGGTAAAAATATGTTTTATTTTAAAAAAGAATTCAAACAATAATTATTTGAAAATTGTGATGTGATGTACATGGACAATGAAATACATCAGGATTCATCAAAATTAATCAGTACACAATATATAAAGATAATCATAGCATTTTAAAATCAAAGTGGCTGATTAACCCTATGCTTTTAGTAGAATTGTATCAGTTTATTCTCCTCATTTGGTCCCCTTTCTAAAATGTACTTGTAGAACTACCTCATGTCAGGTTTGTTTATGTTTATAGAGTTTTAGTCTTCAGAGAATATAGAATGTAAGGTACTTTATTCAGAAGGATGCCTCATTTCTCTCAAGTGGTGTTTATTAAGTCATGAAACAACAGATTTTAGTCTTCTTTCAAGTTGCTTGTCTTTTGTAGTTGTTAAAATGGATTTACATTTGAATTCTAGAAGGATATAGTGTAACCCTTACTGTAACTCTTGACACTACATGAAATGACATATCAGACTGCATCCAAAGACATATCAGAGATAGCCAAACATCTGTATATTTAGACAGAATCATTGTGTAAAGTCAAAATATCACCACAATGTGTGTCCTTCTTTCTCCCTGTTCTTAATATTTCATTGAAACCTGTTGACTATAATACAATAGATTTGCTTACCACAGGCATGTGGAGGAAGGTGGTTGGACTGTCTATAACAAAAAATTAATGCTTTGAGTTACATGATGCTTATGGGACATGGAGAAAGGACAAATGTGTGTATGCTTAGAAGTCATATAAAATTATCTCTCAATCATTGCCAAGCAGTGTTCAGATTTTGGACATGTTTATATCAAATGATTGAATACCCATATATCAATCTTTGAGAATTAAAAATTGCATGTACACTTTAAAATCCCTTTAGAATGTTTTTAATCAGATTGAATTATGAAAAGTGACTTGCATTTAACAGGCTATTGTTCAGATTTGAAGAAAGCTCCTTCAATGGAAACCGCATAAGTACATTTGACCTAGATGAATACCTAGGATCATTTTACAGTAAATATGATCCCCAAATTAAAGGATCCCTTTTGTCTCAGACATATGGGGTAAACCATGCAGAAATGGGTACAGCATACATACTGGACAGAAGGAGTTCTCAAACTACTAGAAAACATTTCAGTTAAGAAATTTTTTCAAAGAAGAATGCTTTTAGTTCTTTAACCACCTTAAACATTCGATGAAATATTCTTATATCTCAAAGTTAAAATGAGCTCAGGGGATAAGCTTTGGTTTTATCACTCTTGAACGACAGTCACTTATCAATCTATTGCAAAGGAAATTCTTCAGCTGGATCTATTCAGTTTTTAGACGTGATAATTATCGTTGGAATACCTCCTTCAAATGATTGGTTTTTTTTAATTTTGTTTACTTAGATATAACACTTGAATACACAGGTGGGGCTTTTTAGTTTGAGAGCTGTAACAACGAGGGATGTGTGTCATAATCCGAAAAATGTCTTAAAGGTGTCTTAACCTTTGTAGCTTTTCTGTATGAAATGTTATCCAGACTCAAAAAGAGAAGCATTAGGTTTTCTTTCATCCGTGATGCCTAGATTTTGTAGAAAGCATTATTCATGTATATATGGCATGGTAAGAGATGCAAACCTGTCTATGGACAAAGAGGGCAGGTAGGAATGTGGATTTGGAGGTATGAGAGGAATACAGTCAATGTACAGTGTATATTGTTATGAAAATGTCCTTATGAAAGTATTACAACTAATATAAAGCAATTATATATTATATACATTATATATTATTACTACATATACTACATTGAATTTCTAATAATACTGTCACATTTTAAAAATATATGTTATGGTATCAAATGCTTTGCATATGTCAGCATGTGTTATTATTGAACCAGAAGATCTGAAGGCACACGAGGAAATGATACTATTTCCTAATGGCGTAATATATAAATAATCTCAAGGATTCATTGTTTTCTCAGCAGGTTTATTTCTTTACCTATGATCTATTTCACAGTGTTCTGTCAGTGAACTGTCTGCAGAGCCATATATTAGATAGTTAAATTTGGATAGGGCAGTTCAGGTTTGTGGTTTGAACCAGTGACATCCCAGTCAGTAGACACTGAGCATATCTTTTCATTGTCTGAGCCTTAACTTCTTCCCAAGTGTCAAAGGGCTGCTGTTGCCTACATTCTAATTACCAAAGTCTAGCCATCATTCAGATAGGGAATATGTCTGAGCCTATTTCAGAAATCTATGAATTTATAATATAGCTATTAAAATGCATTTGTACAGACATCCTCAGAATAAGTAATTAGGATATGTATGTATGTATGTATGTATGCATGTATGTATTTTTGATAACTATTTTCATCACAAGGAAGAGATTATACACTCACATACTTTCTTTCCAAGTAAATGGAATACATATAGAGAACATTATTTTGTGAATATTGTTTAGAATACTTGTTTCATCCTGTCTTCTGTTTTAAATTTTCATTAAGACATGTGACTGGTTTCAGTTTGACCGAATATAGTTCTAACTACAAGGCTCTGGCTATATAAACTGTCCTGAGACTCTAAGTGGGAGCAGAGTGGAAACTTATCCATTGGGTGCTCAATGTACAAATCTTTTGCTTTTTGTCGTCTTTGAAATTTATATCGCTTAATGCCCAAGGCTAATGTGACAAGGTCAAGTGGTATTAGGTTTTCATTAATGTCCCTTTATCTTTCTGGTTTGAATTTTCTTGAAAAAAGTATTCATGAAATGTCAGTAAAGGATAAAATATATAGAGATGTTTGAGAAAAAGAAATCTATAATCACTTTCTCTACCATCACAATGAATAGTCATAAAATATCACGAATGTCCACTTTTCTTGATTTAGATTTGAAAAATGGACAATTTAAAAATCATGATTTTTAAAAAAATTGCTGTATGAAAAGATAAAATGTAATCTATAGAGATATTTAACTATAGTAGATCCTTATTTACGTAAATTGATTTCCAAGAAAAAGTCATATTGTTTTTATATTATAAGATGCATTGATTATTTTCCTTTATTGTTTTCAAATATATTTCTCCATATAGCATTGAGAAGTACATAAAATATTCTGGAGGAAAAACAGTAACCATATTATAAAGGGTAAAATAATTCTTTAGCTATTGAGTTTTAGTAAAAAGGCAAGGACTTAATATTATTTAATAAAGTTACAAAAATAAAGTTACAAAAATAGCAATGTATGATCATTCATACTGTCACATTAAAAAATTAAAATTTCATGCTAAAAATTATCAAACAACATGATCAGGCATGAAACAATAAAATATTAAGTCTTAAATCCAATGATTATCTAACCACAATGTTTTAATTTTGCCTTGCATCCTTCCTCCTTTTCATTCACCACCTCACTTCTTCTCTGCCTTTCATTTGTTTATCCTCTCTTGCTTTTCTTTCTGTCACATTCTTGTGACATTTAAGTCAATTTTACTCTTCTGTTGTAGAAAGAAGTGTGTTTGTAGGGCCAATGTTTTTCATATTTTCTCTTGACATTTTTTATTCTACACTCGTTACCCGCAGAACGCTATTAAAGAAGTAGTATTACACAGGATTAGAATGAATGGCCGGATTGTACTTAGGAGTGCCAATATTGAAAGGCATTTTCTTCTAGCCTCATTATTTTGTCTACGTTCCATCAGTAGTATCTTCTTTCCCTCTACTAATGCAGACCAGGGCAGTACAAGGGAGGAGTCAAGGTGCACACAAGGGTGAGTCTGTGCCAGACCCCAGGAAGATTTAAGGCACCGTGCTGGTGTGTGGCCTCTGGCCTTAGAATAATAGTTATGAGGTAGGGAGAGAGGGAACAGAGAATTCAGGGAATTATTATTATTATTAGACCCAATTCTTCTTTTTCTGAATGTTACGATGAACAATTACAGTATTCCAATGTTAATAGGAAGAATTAGCTACAAAGACATTTCCAGTTATCATAATAATGGCTTTAGGCAAATAAGTATTTGTATTAAAGATTCAGGTAAACTGGTGTGATTTTAATTTGGAAAAAAGCTATAGTAGTGCATTTTTATGCTACAAAGTATTGATTGACCTGTCTCCAAAAGGGATGTTAATCAAGATAAAATTAATCTGTGAAAACAGCTTTTATTTGAAATGCTATGTATGTTATATGTCAAAGATCATTTTATATTCCTTGCAGGAAAATTTTTCTAGTAACTTTTATAATATTGAAAATAAATAGAAGGGTTTTTGTATCAATAGTTTCATTATTGCAATTTAGCATACATAGATTATGAAACTATATATTGTAAATTATTTATGGCAAGGTTAAACCCTTTCTATTAATATAAAATTTTATAATATTATTCTTCCTTATTCCTCATGGACTTATTTTTTATAAGTATTTATATATTTACACACACACACACACACACACAAACAAACAATCTGTTGAGTTTGTTCTTGTTGTCTGTTTGTGCTATATGGTTTCAAGGTTTACACTCTTCATTGGACAAGTAAGTGAGCTACACCCTGGGAGAGGCTAATTTTTCTACTTCCAGTAGTCACTAGATGCCTCTAGAATTTTGCCTAGAAATCGAACCCTAAAAAATTTCCCCATTTCATGTTAAAATGGCCATTGATATTGCCAGTATTTCTATCTTGTTTGTACAATTATTTCAAGGAGAAACTTCTTCACAGACAATTCTCTTACACTCTTTCTGAACTCTTCTCAGGATGTTCCCTAAGTCAAAGATCCTATAACTGTAATGTAGATGTATCCTGGGCTCCCCATAAGTTACTAATCTCTGTAGTGTGTCCAGTTGTGGTTTACACACACACACACACACACATACACACACAAAATCTTTTGTGTGTGAATGGATATAACAATAATAGTCAAAGAAAAAAATCGGCTGTCAAGTTGGCAGGGGACATTGGAGAGTTTTGACATAGTGTATCTGGGATTCTCTAAAGTCATGAAAATGGAGGAAGTGATACAGTTTTATTTAAATTAAAAACTTAAAAAATTATAGTAACCCCCCTCCAAGTTAGTCCCTCGAAGAATTAGGCCATGTGTTTAAACTAAAGATGGGAAAACAATTAATGTATTTTCTGTATAACTAGCTTTATAAAAAGATAAAAGAACAACAACAAAAATAACTAAATAGCTACCCAGTTTAAATTGAATAGCAAATACACTTCAAAGCCCATGGCATTTGTGACTGAAATTTCCAATTCCACGGTAATTTCTTTTTTAAATGAATCAAAATCTCCCATTATTTTAATGTTCCATGGTAAATTCTCTTTAAAAATGAACAGCGATTTTCCATAATAGGATTACTTACATTCTTAGGCTTTTTATATTTTTAATAAATATTGTTACTTAATGTTTTAATTGTACTGCATTGTATTATGCAATTAGAGATAATTGTATATAATTTCTTGTAATTATGTAATTATATTAGGTAAATGAGTTGTACTTCAAATGAATTATATTAAGAATATGCTTGTTAATTTTTTCAATGAACTTTTATATTTTCTTTTTAGTTTAGCAACAATTGTACCACTTTTTCATTTTGTGTCTCTGGAAAAGCTAGATGTCAGCAACAATTGTATTTCTGGTAAGTTTGGAATTCTATTTTTTCTATTTTGAATAATAGGATTTTGAGTTTCTGTTTAAAATATCACAAAGGGGATGTTAAGAATACATATGCATTTGTATATATAAAGATGAGTAAAAGGCTCTTGTTAGATTTATTTTATTCATGACTGCTCATCTATTAAAAGTAGATGAAAGCGTCATGAACTGCACAAATCGCCCTAAAATATTTTTTTCTAAGTGCCCTCCCAGTCAGTCCTTTCCAAGTAGCCACTACAATCTGGTTTTGCTACCATAAGCTAATTTTGCCTCTATATTAAATAAACAGTATTGCCTTTTTACCTCCAAAATTCCTAGCTTTGTATTTGTATGAAATTGTGGCATATCATTTTTCAATATTATGCATGTTGACAATAATGTTATTTATTCAATAAAAGTATACAGTTTGTGTGTACATTTTCTTTTGACTGATAGTTTGAAATTTTAGGTACCATAAATGTAAAATTCATACAGATACTCTTTTTTTTTCACTTTTACTTTTTTACAGTCTAGTCATTAACCCCCTCCAGGTCCACTCTCCAACATTTCCTCATCCCATTCCTCCACCCCAGTCTCCAAGAGAAAGTTTCCTCTCTCCACTCCTCCCTCCACTACCTCTCCCCCAGGCCTCCCCACTTCTGGGGCTTTAAGTATCTAGATTAGATGCATCTTCTCTCACGGAGGCCAGACCCAGCAGTCCTTTACTGTATATATGTCAGGGGTGGCCTCATACCAGCTGGTGTATTCTGCCTGGTTGGTGGCTCAGTGTCTGAGAGATCTCAGGAGTCCAGGTCAGTTAAGACTGCTGGTCTTTTTATGGGATCGCCCTTCTCAGCTTCCTCCAGCCTTTCCCTAATTCGAACACAGGGGTCCACAACTTCAGTCTACTGGTTGGATGTAGTAAGTATCTGCATATGTGTCAGTCAAATCCTTATTGGGCCTCTGGTAGGGCAGCCATGCTAGGCTCCTATCTGTAAGCACACCATAGCAATAGTAATATTTTCATGCCTTGGGGCCTCCCCCTGAGCTGGATCCGAATTTGAGCCTGTCACTGGACTTCCTTTCCCTCAGACTTTTCTCCATTTTTTTCCCTTCAGTACTTTCAGACAGGAACAATTATGGGTCAGTGGTTTTGACTGTAGGATGGCAACCCCATCCATGACTTCATGCCCTGTCTCTTTGCTGGAGGTGGACTCTACAGGTTCTCTCTCCTCACTTTTGGGTATTTCATCTAACGTTCCTCCCTTTGAGTCCTGAGAGTCTCTCACCTCTCAGGTCTCTAGTACATTCTAGAGGGTTCCCCCAGCTACCATCCCTTGAGGTTCCATGTTTCCATTCATTCTGCAGGCCCTCACTCTTTCTCTCCTGTCTTCCTTCCAATACCTGATTATGTTCCCCGTTTCTCCTCCACCTCCTCCTTTCTATCCAAGACCCTCCCTCCCTCTGCCTCCTATGATTGCTTTCTTCTCCTTCCAAAGTGGGACTGAAGCATCCTCATTTGGGCTCTTCAGATTGTTAACCTTCTCAAGTTCTGTGGATTGTATTCTGGGTATTCTGTGCTTTTTTGGGCTGATATCCACTTATTAGTGAATACATACCGTGCATCTTTTTTTGGTCTGAGTTACCTCACTCAGGATGATATTTTCTAGTCCCATCCATTTGCCTTCATGAAGGTATTCTTATGCAACCTTTTTTGAATACTTATATATCCACTATGCATTTATTGGATAAGTGCATAAAGTTATAATTTCTGAATAATATAGTAGGTTAGGAGATTCATTTTGACAAGCAGTTTAATTAGTAGTGATTAATTTCCTTGCTTGCAGGCTCAGCTTTATCATCTTTTCCTGTATGATGCTTTAGTTTTCAATTGTGTGTATACCTCTGCTGCTGAGCCTGGCCTTCACAAGGATGTGTATTGTTTTGGACTTTAGGTGTTCTCTGAGATCAGTGACCAAGTCTCCTGATGTTGGGGCTGAAACTGTTGCATAAGTTTTAGTGTCAGATTTCTTAGACCTTTCCCCTGACACTGGCAACCTAGGCAATTTTGTATATTTTCCAGCCTGCATAATACCCATCATTTTGCCAGCAGCAACATGTGATGAATTCTCAATATTCATGCACCTTCCTCTCAATCCTTTTTTTCTATAAATCCTATTTTCATTCATAACATTTCTACTTTGATCCAGCAAAACAGACTCTGTATTCTACAGTACTTCTAGAGGAATATTTTTGTAGACAGAAAATTATTAAGATCACAAAAAGATTAAAAGGATTACTGTGTGTTCCTTTTCTGTCAAAGTCAGACATGGAAATATGTATGTTAAGACAGTGTCTTTATGTGTACACATACATTTGCACACATACATACTTTATCTGTACACATGCAAACTGACACATATCTGTAGTCAGTATTCATTTTCTTGTGGGAAATAAGTCAATACACGTTGCTTTGAACAGCAGCCTAGATTTGTTTATAATTTTTCTTCTAAAAATATAGTAGGTCTGTGTGATTCTGTCTGTTTATATTTAGCTTTAACAAATATTGCTACTTTATGTCTGCTGTCATAATTTCTGTGTTTGGTGTCATAATTTCTGTTCCAATTATAGTAGAACATGAAGTACATCATCTCACTTAGTCCTTACATACCAAGACAGACTACAGCTGCGTTTTAGAAATAATTTGCCTAAGTTCATGCAGTTGCTAAACGGTAGAGACATAACTTACACTCGTCTGTTTCCCACTCAATACTCTCTGTTGCAAGAGCATAGAAAATCTTAAATATTTCTTCATTTTAACAGAGTCATAGGAAAAGTTATAATTAATTTATGACATCTTATTTTAAAAATACCTATAGTTTTAACATTTTGAAAATACACTTTAGCCAATTTTCTTTTTTGTAGATCTGACAAATGTCATGAGTTGGTTCAATGCATGCTACTCTCTTCAGGAGCTGTGTCTCACTGGAAACCCAGTACTCCAGGAAATAAACTGGAGGTAAGGAATCCATTTGTAATCCATGAATATCATGGATATCTATTTTTCATCTTCCCAAATGTTGGTAAAATGATATCATATATTCACCAGTTCTTGAGACAAAATATGATACAAAATTTCCGATGAAAATTATTCAAATTACTTGAAAATAGTTTATATTCTCTTTGAGTGTCATAAGAACAGTTCTAAAATATCATTAGCATAGCATATTTCTTCACATATTGATGAGTTAATAAAAACTTTAAAGTTTAATTGCGGTGCAAGCAGTTGATGACAAGTCAACTTACTATGACATTAGCTTGGATTTTGCTTTGATAGAGGAACCATCTTTTGTCAACTAGTTGTGAGTCAGTAAAATCATGGAACTTACCATTTCAGTCATTTACTGTGGAAAGTTGGACTAATGAAATAAAACTGTGCTCGTGTGCTTCCTTACTTAAAAACTCAGCCTGTCATATTTCAGTGAGATCAATTGTTCTAATATACATTTCATTATCTACAAGAAGAGATTCATTTATCTAGAGGGCTTAAAATCAAGAAGTCTATAAAATATGGATTTGTTAATGAAAGGACTAACTCAACTTTGATACAGTTTGCTTTGGTGAACTTTATATAACCCCATGGTACCAACAAAGAGATTAGTTATAGATTTTCCCAGTGGGTTTCTTACTTTCATGTCAAGCCAGTGATAACATGCAAAAAACCTGATGTACTTTTTAAAAAATCTCTTTTAAAACATAATCCGCAGGCAACATTTGAAATCTCCGCTGAGAATTTGTTTCATTGACTGATGATTAATGGTGCTTGTTAAGTGGCAGAATACGCATCAGGAAGTTTTCACTGAATGAAATATTGATTTGGCTCTTGAGTAGGAGGAGCCCAGCTGGAAAAACTAATCTCAGAATCTCACAGTGTTCTTATACTTCATTCCCAACATTAATCAGCTTTCTCATATATTCCCCGTAAGCTTGTATGTCTGACTGGTGAACTTAAGGACAGTCCACACACTGTTGCCTTTTAGAGGTCTGAGGACGGTTCAGTTCAAAACTTAAGGAAGGAAAAAAATGATTAAAATAAGACACTAAATCCAATTTGAACCTTGATTATATATCTCATAGATTTTTAACATATGGTTACTGTCTTGAACATCCAAGTGAATATTTACATCGAAAAGAATTTCAAATTAATCTGATTAAAATTAATTCCTTAGGAACTTTTGTGTGTCAAAATGAGTAAGACAACATCAAAATATATCTCACATAGAAATTCAAGCCTAGCTCACTCTTTCTGAAAATTTACTCTCTGTATAAAATACTTGATATAACAATATTTATGTCAGTAGCCACGTAGAAAATATTCGGTGATAGAAATAATGTTTTGTCCCGTCTTTATCTAGTTGTTTCCACATGAGTCATGGCTAATTACTGCCAACTGCAATATTTTGGAACACATCTAATATCCAGTGCTGTCCTTAAACTGGCTTTTTAATCATTATTTTCTTTATATAAAATATAAATATTTATCTTTAAATGAAATATGTGTATTTCATTTGCACTTTCATCATCATGAATCTGATAAAATAGTTTTATATTTTCCTCTAGGTTTATATTAGCATACATAGTTAACATGACTTTTTACTTTGTAATTATTTGGGACTGAATCCTGTTTTTTCTGTATATTGGACATAAATTAACCATACCCACTGTTCCTGGAGTTTTGACCTAAGTAGTGAACTAATCTCTGTGATATAAGAGGTTAATAATAGTTTTCATAACCTCCCTGTATAATGAGAGGTTAGTAATAGTTTTTGTTTTTATTAGACAGATTCTTGTTGGCATTTGTGATATATGAGATAATGCTACAAGTTTGTGCCTAATGTTTTTTAAAATTTAAAACAATTTACAATTTACTAATTTTCCTTGTTGTTCCTCTTTCATTTTAAAATATTTTGTTATTTGAGAGTTTCATACTGTGTTTTGATTATATTCATCCTCAGTACCTCCTATATTCATCTTCACCTTCCTACCACATATCTTCTAGTACTCTGCCTCTTGCCCCTCCTTCCCTTCCTCTCTCCTCTTTCTCTTCCTCCATGTGCACCTGCGCACAGCTCAACTACTCTTGAGAATGAGGCCTGCTTCATCGAGTGGCTGACCTACAATGAGTCACATTAGAAAACACAAAACAACAACAAAAAAACCCTGACTATCCCTTTCTCAGAAGCCATCAGATGCTAACACCTCCTCAGCTGATGGTGAGATTTTTCTGCTTACTCTCACCCACCATTCAGGGATTTTTATCTGGTTGGGCACTTACAGTCTTTGCAACCCCTCTTCCTCAAAGATCCCTGAACCTTTTCAGGAGAGGATTTACCATTTCCTAATGACTTCATAAGAATTCCATCCTTAAAGTAATTTGAGACTGTAGAGTTGGTAACATAAACATTTTCTACATTTATTTGTTCATGTTTTTTCACCCGTGAAATTAAATTTTGAAATTTAATATTAAAATCTTGAAATATTAAACCTTGAAATTTAATATTAAACCTTGAAATTGTAATATTAAAGAAGATATTCACACATCTAATTAATTTATATCCACTAGTTGTCTTTTTCCAATTCAATATATATATATATGTATATATATATATATATGAACTATTTATTACATACGTGTTTTCCATTTTATTGAAAAATAGATTCTTGTTATGTCAACTGCAAAATCAAGCAGTAAGTACAGCATCCGATGTCCTCTGTTGCCAACATGTATAAAGTTCCACACTGAATGCATTCTGCACCTGAATGTTAATTTGTTACAGCAGGCAAGCCTATATTGACACCTTGCTGTCACTCAAAGGCAAGTTAAATTTACTGTGCCAAATATACATCCTATGAGTTTTGGCAAGTGAATAATCATATTAACCCACATTGAGAATTCCACTTCCTTCAGTCTCCATGCTCCTCCAATTTCCTAACCTGTGTTAGGAACCTGCAGTGTTCTTTCTAACCTCCTTCCGTAATTCCACATTTCTATGGGGATCATATAATGAGAACCAAACAGTAACATGCACTATTATATTTGCATTTTTCTTTAAATATGAATTTTGCTTTCTTCATGCTTTGGCTTTCTGGTTCACTTATTTTCAGCCCTCAGTAATCTCTTGGACCTCTGAACTAGGTCACTTCTCCCCACCCATTGAATGACAGCTTGCTTACTCCAGGTTTAGACTGTTAGGAATAAAGTAGCTATCAGCACATTTGTAGAGGTTAATGTAGACTTGGATTCATAATGAATTTCAGTAAATCCTAAGGATTACTGCTTGATTTTATAAAATAGTGTATTTTGTCTTTTAACAGATTTGTCAAACTGTTCTTAAAAATGTCTGTGACATATTGTGGCTCACATCAGAAATGGAAGAGAATTCTGTTGCTGGATCTCTCCTGGCCTTTGATTGATAACAGTGTTTTGGGCTTTGCCCATTGTCCAAAATGTGTCATGGTAGCTCATTACTGTGTTAATTTGCACATCCCTCATGAATCTGAAACTTTACATGCACATCTTTACATGTACTTGTTTTCTGTAAAACTTCCTTAGTGTCTTAGTCAGTGTTCTATTGCTGGGAAGACGCATCATGAGCACGCAACTCTTATAAAAGAAAGCATTTAATTAGGGTTGGCTTACAGATTTAGTCCATCATGGTCATGGCATGAACCATGATGAGAACCAGGCAGAGTAATTGAGAGTTTGACATCTGGATCTACAGACAGCAGGAACAAAGAAAGTCTGGATCTGGCTTTGGCTTTTGAACACTCAAAACCCACCCCCAGTGACACACTTCCTCCAGTAAGGCCACATCTATTCCAACAAGGCTATACCTTCGAATCCTTTTAGTTAGTACTACTTCCTGTTGACTAAGAGTTCATATATATTGATATTAGCCTATGGGGACCATTCTTATTCAAACTACTACAATAAAGTATCTGTTCCATTGTCATGTTCATTTTTAAATTAGTCTTATTTGTTTTAATTTTATTTTTATATTTTAAGTAATTCCTTTATTATATTTATATTTCTCAACTATTTTCTTCTCCCTTGAGGTTTGTTTTATTTCTGTTTTTTATTTCCCATAGAATAGAAGTTTTAATTTTAATTGTATTCAGCTTTTCAACTGGCTTTCTCTTGATCATAATTCCTTTCTATGTTTGACCTAAAAGATTATCAATACTCTAGGTTTTTTCCTTTCTCCCCCACCCCCGTTTTTTCTTTTTTTCCATATTTCTTTTATCTTCTATATATTTTCAACTTGCCATTTATGTTAATGGTGCATTTTGACTTAACATTTTTTAAAAGCATAAATCTGTCTACTATCAGAATTTTCATGTAAATGTTCCTAGTTTAGCTCCACTAGACTGGATTTTCTGTTATGTCAAAGACTCATATAGCTATTTTGGTCTCCTTTGCTCCTGCTGGTCAATGAGCTTTTTGGTTTTAGTGGTGGTATTGGTGTTGGTGGTGGTTTTGTTTTTTCTCCTTCACCTAATCCTAATCCATGCAGTTTTACTTACTGTATCTCCAATCATACGCTTCAAATCAGATGTTGTCTGTTAGTTGTTTGGTATCCTGGATGGTTCACCTCTCTATTTACATTCATTTGTTAATTGCCTTCATGTGTTCTGTCTGAGACTCAACTGAATCTATAAATTAGTTTGAGATGAACTAACATTACCCATGAGCTTTGATAATATTGCCCATGACCATGTCATCTCTCAGTTCTATAGCACTGGTTATCTGTGTCTTTTAGGTTTTCTATGAGGAGCTCATTTCTTTAAGTACGAGTTTTACCTGTTCAAGCAGGCCGGTTTTTCATTGTGAACATGTACTGCATTGTGAAACAGACCCTTTGCTTGTGAAAGATTTTGGCTGATGCTTCTAATGACTGAACTTGATCCTCAGTGGTTACTTTCTGTCTTGTTCTTGATTTTTGCATTATAAATTAATTTAGTTTTTTCTCCATACTGCAAAAGGTCTATTATTATAATCTTTAGCAATTAAAGAGAAAGTATAATTTTGGATATCTTCTAACATACAAAACAGAACTGTTTTCTGTCCCCTATTTTAGCCCCAACATTATATTTTAATGAGGCTCAATAAAATATTGCTTTTATTATAAAGAGCAAATTTCAAAAATACTATTATTATAAAATGAAATTTATTTCTCACATTATTCTTTGATAAGAGCAGCCTTTTTTTTCTTGCAAATTTTGGCCTGAGTTCCCAACATGAGTTTTCTCATTTGCAATGTGAGGTTATTATTTACTGTAAGACAAAGTTGTATATGATAGGATATTACAAGATTTTGAGTATTTTAACTATCATTTTCTCTGCTAAATCAACCACATTTTCTGAGATAAACATTCTAAACTTTTTATGTGAAATTTATGGTTATTTCAAAAACATAAGTCCTTATCAAATTTAATAATTTCTTCCCTGTTTCTAATAGGCATTCCATACTTAAAACATTACCTGCTCTGAGAGTCCTCAATGGTGACATGCTGAACTCTTATGACAATGTCCATATTGAAGAGTGCTATCATCAAGACCTAAGATGTTTCTTGGCACTTTGTCAGTACCAGCTTCAAGAATTCAACTTATTATCTGAGAAGTATATAATACAGAATGGGTAAGATTCTGGTGTTCTTTCTATTGTATTTAAAAGAAATAACGTAATATTAATACACACTTAAATATATAATTATCACAGTGACACTAGTTTAATTAGAAGCAATGTATCTGGGGAATGTCATCTCTATTGTAGTATTATTCTCAACATCATGTATATTCTTAAAATATGTCAATGTGTATTTTGAACATAATTATCTAATAGTCATAAATTTATTCAACAATTATTTTTCATAAGATTGAGTATCCTCTAAGAATTTATCGTTACAAGGGAATAAAGTAAATTTGAAAGCATATGACGTACATACCAAGGTGCCATATTACACATTACATTTACATATTACTCTACCATTTCATTATAGTGAAGAAAGCCTGTCAGTGTTTTTACATGTATCAAAGTCAAAAACTGGGAGTTATTCTAATACAACATTGAAAACTGCTAACTTCCTTTTCCTGACTTTGAATTCTTTCTATTAATTTATTTTTTCAGTCTACATCCTGATCATTGCCCCATCCCATCTCTCCCCTCACAAGTCCCTCTCCATGCCCCCTCCGCTTCTCCTCTGAGTGAGTGGAGTTACCCCTCCCATGTGTGTCCCCCAACTGTGGCACATGTCTCTGAAGGGCTAGATGGATTGATTCTCTCCCACTAAGGCCAGACAAGGCAGCCCAGTTACAGGAATGGATCCCAAGGACAGACAATAGCTTTAGGGACAGCCCCCACTCCAGTTGTTGGGGGACCTTGAATTCTTAATGCATTACAATGGATGAATTATAACGAACTTTCCATATCACAATTTAAAATTTTAATTGGCCCAGAAAATACATGAGCATTAGTATTTGTGAATAATTTCGGATTGTTTCACATATAGTTCCAATATAAAGAGAAAAATAATATGTCCTAAAAATTTTACGTAATTACTAAGGAATTTCTTCTTTCTTTCATTCTTATTTTTGAGGCTATAGTATAATTATATTATTTTTCATTTCTTTTCCTTACTCCAAACCTTCCAATGTACCTCCTTGAATGGGAAAGATCAAGAGCCAAAGTACATCGTGTTCTCAGTAATATTTACTAAACAATTATAACAAATATAATTGTTAGCGAAGAGAGACAGACAGAAAGACCCCTTTTAAATGCATGGACTCCTTTTTTTTTAAATGTTTGTTACAATGGTGTGTGTGTATCTGTGTGTGTATGTGTCTGTGTGTCTGAGTAGCAATAACCTGGGCACATAAGATATGCACATATGTAATATATTTTCAGGATTGATCATTTCTAAAGGATAGACACCTGGTCTGGTCAGTTTGCTATGAGAGCGTCTAGGAGCCTAAGTCACATCTGAATTGTTTCTATTTACATTATCAACCATATTCCTCTAACATCAGGTCATTTTCTATTAGAAATTTTTATGAATATATGGGTAATTCATATTAAAATGTTTGCATCTGAAAATAATTTCAATGTAACAAGAAATATTAAAACAAATTATTATTATATAGTAACTGCATCCATGAAATAGTCTTTAAATAGTAAATGTATTTATTTATTTACTTCTTTATTCTGGGATAGGGATGGAACGGAGTGCCTTGTGTGCTGTAGACAAGTGCTATAAACTTAGCTGCATCCTTAAAAGTAAGCAAGGAGAGTGGATATTAAGAGAGTGACTAAGAATGAGGCTCAGGCAGGTCAAATCCTCTATGTTTGTTAAGGCTTTCAAATGAGTATATGGAATTTTGACAAATTACACAGGAATAAAACCCAAAATATAGAAATCAAACCATTGTACAAGAGGACCTTAGCCATTTTACATTTGTTATCTTTGCCATGGATAACACTTGTCCATAGAATAACAGAAAGAAAAACGTTCCCAAAATATAAGTTTTTGGCCATCCAATACAAATATTCTGTTTAACAAGAGTCAGTGTAGAAAATATTTCTGGTTCATGAATAACTTCTCCACATCTATAACAGTCATTATTTCTCATGTTTATGATATCAAAAGCTTTTATTTAATTTTTCATTTTCAACCAAAAATACACTAAATTAAAATGGACCTAAAAATGTCAGGGATTTCGTCTTGATTGACACAGATCATAATAAACCACTGTTGTGAGTTTTGCTCGAAATAATATAAAATGGTGTATAAATGAGTAGAAAGAAATTATAGTGAAAAGTATTTCCAATTTCAAGTTCCTCTTTGGCAATATACTTAATTTTCTTTTTAAAACCTACCCAAGTTTTTGTGATTGTGTGTATACTTATTTAATGCTCTTATTTTTTATTTGTTCAGGGACATTTTCACTATGCATGCTGCAGACAGACTCTCACAGTACTATAAGGACTTAATGAAACTAAGTAATGAATGCAGATGTGCCCATGAACAAGGAGATGTAAATACCATCAAGAGGTCGGCAGCAGAAACTGAAAAAAACCATCCAGACTTTTCAAACACTGACAGCACACTGCAAAAGAAGGCCTTTCATGCTGAGACTAACAATTGTGAAGCAGATTCACCAGCTATTTCTACAAACTTGTTGGACACTGCCTCCAGACCTTCTGCATCAAATTGTGAAGAACTGAAAGGAAGAAATCAGGAACAGCTTATAGTGCAGAAGAACGAACACAGCAGGATCAATAGTCTCTCCACCAGCAGAGCCTCCTTCACAGAAATCAAGATGGCAGATTCTCCAATGAGTAATCAACACAATGACGAACAAACTGCATCAATGTAAGACCCTATTCCTTAATAGATGTCATATCTAATGTTTGTATGTGTGTGCAATGTATACATGTATTTCGTGCACACATGTGGATGTTCATTCCCATGCCAACAAAGGCCAAAGAGTGTCATGCCCTATCACTGTCTTGTTCTCTAGAGACAATGTCTTTCACTGAGCTTATCGCTCTAGTGGCAGCCAGCCAATGCAGATCATCTGTCCTCCTGTCTTGATCTACTGCAGCACTGGAATTACAGTGCCAGATGGCTATATCTGGCTCTTCATGTTGTTGGTTACAATTACAGCTCCTAGGTTTTCTCAGAAAGTGCTGTTTTCCATTGACAGCTCTCCAGAAACAGAACCATGATTACTATTTTTGATAACTGATCATAGTCATTGGTAAGAACTAGTAGCTAGGTAATTTGAATCAACATTATTTTTATATTGATTCTCTTAACTACTTTTCATAATATACACAGAAAAATTTTCATAGTTGAAATAAATTCGGTTTAATTCAGGCAAGTTTAATTCATTTTCTAGGATTATTTAATTTTGAATGAGAATGAAATTGTTTTACTCCTTCCAAACTTCTAAACACATAAAATTATTTTAATAAAATTATATATCCTAAAATAATTTATTCCACATAATCAGAATATGTTATCCTCTGAAATATGTCTTTATAAGTTCCACTTATCTAGTACATGTATAATAAGTATGTATGTGAGATTTTGCATGTATATGCCATAGATTTCTTTGTCATAACAGCTCTGGAAGGTAATTAATCACATTAAGTCCCTAGTACGCATTATATTCCTTAAGAAATCTCCTGGAGTTCTGTAACTGTTGATCCAGTAAGGATGGCTTTGGCTTTGGCCTATTGACTTCATTGTTTTCTGTACTTTTACCCTTAGTATCAGATCAGCAAGATTCAGCTTCTCCTATAAAGATTGGTATTAAACAGAGCAGAGCCAATGTCACAGGGGGCTGTTTTGCTTTTCTTATCTTTATTCCAGTAGATGTCTGTGGAAACAGTGATTTTTTTTTCTGGAAACTATGTTTGCTTGGTACATTCAGATGTACGTAAGATACTTATTTCCTATTGTAAAAGTGTTTAAAAATACTTTGATAATTTTTGAGAATTTCATCCTGCTCCTCTTAGATGTTGACTCTCCTTCTAGCCCTCTCTCCAACATTGTATCTTCTTGTTTTGTTGTTGTTGTTGTTGTTATTTAGAAGTAACTATTGAGTGATAGATGCCCTGGTCCAATGTAAACATTTTAACAAATTCGGTCTTTATTTTCTGATATATTTAATCATCTTATTTTTCTTAATCTTCACCCCAGACACCCCACAAGTTGTTTATGAAGTCTTTAAAATGATCTATACTTGGATCTTCTTGACAAATGATCAGGAAAACAGCCAAATAATTTTAATATGTATTAATGAAGACAAAAAATAGAGATATAACAAAGACCTAAAAGATAACAGTAACAACTACAAAAAGAGCAACAACATAGAAAAACAAAAAAGACATCAAAGCTTGCTGCATGTGACCACTCAGGAAAATCCATCCCACTGTAAATCCCTTTCTTCAGAGAGATTCTCACATGCTAAGCTGAAGACAATTTGTACTTCATGATTTTTCACTCAGTAAAACAAATCTGATGATGACAGAGCTGTTTTTTTTTTCAACAATGCTGTGAATTCCATGTTGAGGAAAACCTAAAATCAACCTTTTCCTTCTTCTAATATGGTGAAGAGTGATTTTTTTTGTCAGTTCCACTCAGGGAAATATCACTGTATTCTTGTGCTTCCATTAGGGACTGGGGAAGGATAGGGTAAGATAATCACAGCATCAGTTCCTGTAGGAAAATTTTATAGTTGCCTTCAGTATATCTGTAAACTATATAAGACACTGTTTTAACTCAGTATATTTTCTAAAAGGCCTTTCAGCATTGACTGCTCATACTTCAGTTTCCTCCAGTGCTGGACATTGAATCTAAGACCTTGTCCATATTAGACAAGCATTCTACCACTGAGCTACATCCTAACCATTAGTTTAAAAACTAGTTTTAATGTGATACAGGCAATTAGGATTTACTCTGACATTTTGAGACATAAATTGGTTTATGAACCTTCTTCTCATGGCTTTGTCACCTCTTGTAGCCTCTTGTCCACTTTCTTTCTCTTTTAAAAAATAGTCATTTTATTCTTTTACATTTCAAATGATATCCCCCTTCCTGGTTTTCTCTCTGCAACCCCCCTCATTCCATCCTCCCTTCCCTTTGCCTCTAAGAGGATGCTTCTCTACCCACACACCCACTCCTGCATCACCGCTCTAGCATCCCCCATGCAGGGGCATCAAGCCTTCAGAAGGCCAAGGGCCTTCCTTCTCATTGATGCCAGATAAGGCTATCCTCTGCTACATATGTAGCTGGAGCTATGGATCCCTCCATGTGTACCCTTTGGTTGGTGGTTTAGTCCCTGGAAGCTCTGGGGGCGGGGGGAGCCTGGTTAATTGATATTGTTCTTCCTAGGGGTTACAGTCCCATTCAGCCCCTTCAGTCCTTCCCCTAGCTCTTCCACTGGGGCCCACAGGCTCAGTTTGATGGTCAGCTGTGAGTATCTGGATCCGTATTGGTCAGTTGCTGGAAGAACATCACAGGAGACAGCCATATCAGGCTCCTGTCAGCAAGCTCTTCTTGGCATCAGCAATAGTGTCTGAGTTTGGTGACTGTATATGGGATGGATCCATAGGTGGGGCAGTCTCTTGGATGGCTTTTCCTTCAGTGACTGATCCATTTTTGTCCTGCATTTTCTTTAAACAGGAACAATTCTGGGTTAAAAATTTTGAGATGGGTTCTGTCCACTTTCAAGTCAAATCTTCTGTAATCCTCATCCCCAACCTCAACATGTTGCCTTTTGTTTGTAGATTCATGGCTATGTTCATTCCCACACACATACATCTATATAAGCACTAAAACTGGGATCCTAATACAAGAGAAAACATGCCGTGTATAGTTCTGAGGTTTAGTTATCTTAATATAGTATTTCTTGATTCATCTGTTTTCCGATAAGTCTTATCACTCCATTTTCTATATGTTCAAATGAAATTCTGTTGTGTATATATCTACATTTTACTATCTCTTCGTATGTTGATTGGTATCTGGGCTAATTCTATTTCCTTTTAACTGTAGCAGAGGTGTCCTTATATATCCCAGGCAGGCTTTTTACTCAGAAACTTCCTATTCCAGGCTCCCAAATTCTCAGATTGCAGTAATGCACACTCAGACCAGGCTTATTTTTCTTTATTATATCTATTATATCATATTATTTTGAGATATCCTCATTTAATTTCATTCAAAAGATAAATGGGTGAAGAAATAATTGTATAAATATGATTTAAATCTTTAGCAATTTTTATGAACTTTGGTTTATTCTACAAGGTGGAAATGAGTTGTCAGAAATGCAAGTATTTCTCCTGAGTATTAAAACTACGTTATCTTGTTACTTTTCTATTGCTGTGAAGAGACACCATTACCAAGGCAACTTAAAAAAGAGAGCATTTGATGGGCAACTTGCTTACAGTTTTGGAGGGTGAGTCCATGACTGTCCTGATGGGGAGCATGGAGGCATGCAGGCAGACATAGCAATGAAGCAGTAGCTAAGAGCTTAAGTCTGATCAGAAAGTTAATGTTATAGAGGCTGACTTGGCCTAGTGTGGGATTCTCACTCTAGGACTCCAACCCCAGTCCTCATGACACAACTTCTTCAGCAAGGCTGTACCTCTTAATGCCTCCAAAAACTGTCTCCTTAAGGACCTAAATTCCAATACATTAGCTTTTTAGGGTCCTTCTCATGCAAGCCACTAGATATGTATAATTTATATTTGACCAGAAGTTTTAGCCACTAACTTCAATCTTATATTCATGGCAAAAACAGATTAGAGGATTAAGCTGGCTGTAAGTAAAATGGTGGTGACAAAGATGTTGGTGGTAATGGTGATGATGTTGATGGTGGTGATGATGATGAAGGTGATTATGATTATTATAGTCACTATGGAAAAGAAAAGCACCAATAGAAAATAATTTTGTATGTATCCTAATTCACTTCAAATATATTTTGAGGAAAAAAATACATGGTCATATCTGAGTGACACTATTACTTAATTACATTTTTTAGATGAATATGATAAGGAAAGAATTTAACAATTGTGCTCATTTTTTTTCCGTTTCTGTGATTAAATTACCATGAGAAAAGCAACTTGCAGGAGGAAGTGCTTATTAAGCACTTAAGGTTTCAGAGTGATAAGAGTCCATCATCATCTCAGTGGGGAAATATAGCATCATGCAGACATGGTGTCTAAAACATCAAGCTCGGAGCTCCATTGTAAAGCACAAGCAGGAAGCCAAGAAAGCAAACTGGGAATAGCACACGGTTTGTAAAACCTCGAAACTTGCCCCCAGTGATATATTTCTTTTTGTGAGACCATACTTCCTAAAGCTACCTAAACAGTATTACCAATTAGGGACCAAATATTTAAAACTCTGAGACTTTTGGGTTATCCCACTTAAATCACTACATTCTGTTTCCTGACACCAATAAGCTCATATGTATCTTAAACTATGAAAAGTATTTATTCCAACTTCAAAAGTTTACATATTCTTTTAGTCCCAACAATGTTTAAAAACCCAAAGTTCCTTTGGACCAATAAGAAATCTCCTAATTGTAACTTCCTATAAGATTAAACAGTAAACTGCATACTTCCAGCATAAAATGGTGCAGGATATACACTACCATTCCAAAAGGCAATCCAAAGAGGACATAGTGAAGACATACTTGACCACAGCAAGAATAAAATCTAGCAGGGCATACTTCAAATCCTACAGCTCCATCTCTGATGTCAAAGTATCTGATGGCTCCACCATCCCACCCTTGCTGCCAGCAACCCACATATCTCTCCCGGGCTGGTACTCTCATTTGTGAAGCTTCCTTGGCAGATATCCCATGGCTCTATCATCTACCAATATATCCACTGCAACCCAGACTTTACTTTCACAGCTTCAAAAATAGCTTTTGGAGGCCTTCACACATAACTGCGCTGCCAGGCACGTTGACTTGTTCAGCTCTCTAAAATGGCCTCATGAAATGGAATCATGAAGATTCCATGACTCCATAATTTGTATATCTTTCATGACTCTGAAGCCAGCATTATGTGGGAAAACCGTTATATGTTTGAAGTACTTTATTTATTTATTTATTTATTTATTTATTTATTTATTTATTTTACAGGGATTTACAGTTAGGAGATTGCCTTAAGTCTCAGAAGAGACTTTGGCCTTTTGAATAGTATTGAGATTGAAAGATTATGATGACTTTGGCATTAGACTGAATACAATTTTCATCACGATATAGCCAGGATCCTGCGGAGGAAGAGGAGTGGAGTATGTTGGTTTGGATGAGATGCCCTTATCTCAAACATTTGAATACTAGATTCCTAGTAGGCAGTACCCATTAGTCAGTTTTGGAGGTGGGTTTGATAGGTTTGGATAAATCTTTGACCCCTTGAATGATTTTGCAGAAGCTTTTGTTTACTGTTTCTTTCTTGGAGCAGAAAATTCCTTAGGAATTTTGTTTTCAGTCTTTAGAAGCTGGGCTGGATGGTTTTGCCCTCAGGATATCCTTCCCTTTGTTCCAAAGAAAATCAAGCCTCCTCTGCATCTTCTGATTTTTCTCAGTACAAGCCTTGGCCTAAACATTTTGTTTTTCTCATCAAACTGTATATTTCTTTCTGCCCACTTGATCTGTTTTCATTGTAGATCTACATTATACTGGTGGCTAGAAATGACAAGGCATTATCAATATTAACTTATTTTTACAATTTCCTTTGCCAAGGAACCAAGACCATTACTTTTTAGATTAAACCTCAGGAAAATGCTTAGAACAAGGGCAAAAAGCAGTAACACTTTTGTCAAAATATAACCACAATATTTTGTTATCCAGGTGCTAATATTGTTCTCCTTGAAACCTAACCGACTTGGGTGTCCAGGATCCTCTAAGATGGTCCATTAATTTCTATTTACAGCATTGAAACACTATTCTCGACCCAAGTCTCAAAGTCATCTAGATTCCTTCAAAAATCACTTGTTCATCTTCTTCATGAAGTAGCCCACTCCCTGATACCAACTTCTATATAAGTAATTTTCTATTGTTTTGAGAAGACACCATAATCAAGGAATTTATTTGAGGGTAATACATCAAAGAGATAAGAGTCCATCATCATTAGATCAAGACAACAGGGTAACAAGGAAGCTGGATTCTGGAACTGAAAACTGGGAGTGCGCATCTAAAATCTGGAGACTTAAGGTTTAAAGGCGCAACTCTGGGTAATGTAAAATTTAGTCCAGCCAAACAAACAAAAAAGTTATTGCAAATTCTGTCAGGAAAATGTTGAGAAATGGATTTGCTCTTCATATACCTTTTAAATCAGACACAGAAATTCCACAAGAAATTAAGGTAGAATTGCTATCACTTTCATTTATACCTTGTATGTACCTCGACAAAATTCCTATAATAATCTGTGAGAAAAGAAACTCATTCCAACTCAGGAGAGCAACTCCTTGTCTGACATTTTCAAAGATCCATGAGCTAGGACAGGTTAGAATTTCCTAATGGGCATATACATGAGTACTGTATTTTCAAGTGGCCAAGAAGCCAAGAGAAGCTGGTAAAATACCTCCTAGGGTCTTTCCTCTTGCCATGAAGAATGTGAAGAATGTCATTCCTCTTCCTTTCTAAGGGAACCCACGGTGACAAACACCTAATCCTACTTTGCCAAGTCCAATATTGATTTCTGAACTTTTGGAACCCCTCCTCTTTACCATCCTTCCCAACTATGAAACAATGCCCCCATTATCTAAAAGAGTCTCTGTAACCTCTTTCATCTTAAAAGTTATTAAAACAAAAATTTAAAACTCTTTCTGAAGCTAAATCCCTCTCTGAAATTTTGGCTCATTCTCTCTTTCAGATTGGATATCCATACCACTTTACATTTATGACTGTCTTTAAACAAAGAAGGGACTTTGTTTTTAAATAAGATTTTAAATAAGATTGTTCATATTTATGTACAGGTCACAAAGACCTCTTTTTTATTTGTATCTTTAAATTTTTACAAGAGTGATGAATTTATATAATTTTCACCCTTCCTGCTCCCTTTGTAACTTCCTGTGTCTCCTTTACTCATTGTCAAATGTGTAAATTTGTAATTGTATATATGAGTATAAAAATACAACCTGATTTATCCATTTAATGTTATTCATATGCATTTAGGAAATAGAATTTGTGATCAGTTAACCTATCAAGGGCTTACTCCTAGATAATACTAATCCATGCTCTTTCCTCAGGAATTTATTACCTGCAGCTCTTCATCTAGAGGTAGAGCTTTGCAAGATTATTCTCACCTACAATGGCATACCAAGTGCTACTAGCATGTTGGTGGTCCAATATAGGCGCCAATATTGTTGAGATTCCCTGGGTGTGGTTTCCCTGTCATTTATAGAACACCATATTTGCAGCAGCTTATGAAGACCTCTTATTTACCTTCTGAGTATCCATGTATGCTAAAATAGTTTCCTCTTTCTACATTTAGCAAGGCAGCAATGGTAATCCAAGCACAATGGCGTAGTTACATTGCACGCAGACAGATTAATTGCTCTGCAAAAATGCATCCGAACGCAACAGAACCGCTGCACGATCCCTTCATCAATAACCAGACTACTTCCATTGAAGAAAGAAGAAAAACTATTATGAATATCCAAGAACCAAGGGAGAAAGCTGCTCTTCATATTCAGGTTAATTCAAACTTTTGATAGCAGAGTTAGTCATAAAAATACATTTCTCATGTTTCTCTCAGTCAGTCTGTGTTTTTATAAGCATCAGTAATTTAATGTTAATTATTTCACACTTACAGGCTGCAAGCTAGGTAACAGGTGGGTATGGTTCTGTTGAATATCAAGACTGTAGGTGATAGTCCTTCAATCTGAAGTACTATGACCTTCAGTGTTGTTAAAACTAATACATACAATGGCCTTTAAACTTCTCATTGTACTAAGTCCTTTACTTATTTGATTTGATTTATTTCATGATATTTCATGAGGTTATTAGAAATTGGATTGCTTCTTGCTTTGTTTCTCAGTATGTTTGTAGTTAGCATAAAGGAAATCTCTGATTTTTATCTGCTTGAGTTTCTTTTAATTGAGAATTTAATATGTGTGTATAACAAATTTTGGTGAAATCCACCCCCCATTTCATCTTTTCATGTTCCTGTTCACAACTTTTCCCTCTCCAACATATGTTCTCTTTCTAATGATCCACTCAATCCACTTAGCACTGTTTCTATAGATAATGATTATGTTCAGCAAAGTAGCAGAATACAAACTAACCAGAAAGTCAGTACTCTAAGCTGATTATGAAGACCTCTTATTTACCTTCTGAGTATTCATGTATGCTAAAATAGTTTCCTCTTTCTACATTTAGCAAGGCAGCAATGGTAATCTAAGCACAATGGCGTAGTTACATTGCACACAGACAGATTAATTGCTCTGCAAAAATGCATCCGAACACAACAGAACCCCTGCACGATCCCTTCATCAATAATCAAGTCTCTGTCCTTGAGTCTATGTCATATACACAGGCTAAACAGTTCATGCATCAACAAATGACAAGGATTCGATTGTGAATGATCTTGGTGATGTGTTCTTGAATTTAATTTGCAAGTATTTGATTGATAATTTTTACATTTTCATTAATAATTAATTAGGGAGATTGGACTATCATTTCATTGTTGTTGTATCTTTGTTTGGTTTTGGTACTGAAGTGATAAAAAGAATTCTTCAGAGAAAGAGTTTGGAAGTGCTCCTTTCTTTTCTGTTATGGAATAACTTGAGGAGTAGTGGTGTTAGTTCTTTGCAGGTCTGTAAGAATACTGTACTGAACCCATCTGGCCTTGCACTGTTTTGAGATGGGAGAGTTTTTTCTTTGTTAAAATCAATTTGTTTATTCACTTTATCTTCTGATTGTAGTCCTCTCAGTCAAGTCCTCTTCTCTCTCTACCCACTTAGCTCCTCTCTTTCTCCTCGGAGAAGGGAAGGCTGCTCCTGAATATCAACCAGCTTTGGCTTATGAAGTTGCAGTAGGACTAGGTGCATCTTCTCCTATTGAGCCTAGACAAGGCTTTCCAGTTAGGAGGAAGGGGTACAGAGTCATACAATAGAGTCAGAGACAGTCCTTGCTCCAGTTGTTAGGGATTTCAAGTTTCAAATGAAGACTATTAAGCTTCTGTTAACCACATCTCTTAAATATGTGTAGGGGGCCGAGGTCCATTCACTGCATGCTTTTTTGTTAGTGGTTCAGTCTCTGGGAGCACTTATGGGCTCAGATTAGTTGATTCTGCAGGTTTTCTTTTGGTGTCCTTGACCCCTCTGGGTCCTGTCTCCAAGTACTGCAACCTCAATCTAGTATATTTGTCTAATCATCTAAGATTTTAGTGAAAGCTAGTAATTCGACCTAATTGATAGCTATTCTAGAAATATATTTAAAAACTCTAACAAAAATTTAAAGCTTTTCAAATGCCTGCTTTTTTAATTAAAAACTTAGAAGTCAAGAAGGGAAAGTGAAGGGAGGAATTCTGGGAGTGGAAGGATAGATCCAGTAGGCCCAGCGTCGAGAAAAATGGTAGAGAAGAATAAGGGAATCAAAAGAAAATACTCACGATAATGCCAGAGGGGAAAATGCTACATTGTGTGCTAATGGCAAATAAGATAAATAAATAAATAAATAAATAAATAGATAAATAAATAAATAAATAAGTAAAATACTTGTCTTAGTATCACCAAGACAAGATTTCACAATGAATTTTAACTTGATTACCTTTTTATTTTATTTATTTACTCAATGCAGTTTTTGACCTCTTCTCCCTTTTTCTCCAGCCCTGTTTACTCTGGGCCCCTCTGGGCCCCACTTGCACATATGAGGGCATCAGATCTCATTATGGATGGTTGTGAGCCACCATGTGGTTGCTGGGATTTGAACTCATGACCTCTGGAAGAGCAGTCAGTGCTCTTAACCGCTGAGCCATCTCACCAGCCCCTCAATGAAGCTTTTTTTTTTAATGCTTGCACTATATAGATCATCATTAAAAACAAAAGCGACCAAAGGTCAATCAACAGTCTTTTAATTTTACATGATCTTTAAGATTTATTTATTTATTTATTTATTTATTTATTTATTTATTTATTTTATGTATATGAGCACTCCGTCTGCATGTGCCAGAAGAGGGCATCAGATCCCATTGCAGATGGTTGTGAGCCAACAACCATGTGGTTGCTGGGAATTGAACTCATAACTTCTGGAAGAGCAGCCAGTGCTCTTTACTGCTGAGTCATCTCTTCAGCCTCTTTATATGATCTTTAATGTCACATGACTTTCTGACTTGGAAAATTAAGTAAATAGAGTTTCTAGAAAAAAAAAAGGACGTCAGAAATTTGGGATTAAAAACATTAAATGAATGTCCATTATAAAAGTACCTTTTATTCACTTGATGAAGTGTTATCTCTGAAGCTTACTGCTAACCTTCGCCTAGTCTTGGGAGGTTCTAGCATCCCTACAATCTTATCTAAGCCTAGAGTGTTTTCAGCCTCTGAGACATACTGATGAATCAGCTCACCCTTTCTATTTCTTTCTGAACTCTCACTGACTGATTCAACTCAGCTGTTCTGTCTCAAACCCCTCTGCAAGTTGACGGAGTCAACCTGGCTTCTCTCTCTGCCTCCCCCGAATTGCTCTGCTTGGCCTCAAACTAACTCTAGCAATCTGTTTGAATCTCCTAGCCATTCTTACTTTCTGGCTTGGTCTGTCTTCATCTGTGTCTAGCTTGTTCTCTCTCTGCAACCTGTCTCTATACAGCTCACCCAGTAATCCTGCCTCCTCCTCTTCTCTTCTCTGTACTGCTCTCTCTCAAGTAGCTTCCCTTTCCTCTTTCTCCTTGTGAGAGAGTTGGGCATATCCTATTCTGTCAAATCTTTTTCTGATTTGTCACTTTGTCTGCCATGCAATTAGATATCTCTCTCAAACATCATAACTTCCTTCTGTAAACTAGCTTTATCTTCATTGTTTGGAATTAAAAGTATGTACTAAGAGCTTGTTTGTATTCCAGCCAGAGGGATTAAAAGTTGCTAAGGACTGAGACACACCACAAACAAAAACAGGATTTTTTCAGTAAATGTACAATATCAGGGTTCAAATTGTGATCAATTATCCTTCAACATATGATCATTACTATACAAAAACTTGGATTTGTTATATGTACATTATGTAATTTAGTATATAGCAATCATTCATTATTTTATTTTTTGTGAGTGGGTACATACAGGATTACCATGATCATCTGTCTTCCCACTGGAATGTAAACCTCAACTGGAGTCTTAGGAAGTCACCAGTGGGTACAATATGACTGAAATGGCACACCCACTTCTCTGAGTCTACCTGTATAAGATAGTTCAGTAGTGAGGGGTATTGTCCCTTAACTTATTTCTCCATCTTTTTTGGCTGTTGGTTGATCCATTCATGCGAAGACCTAGTGAAGTCACAATAGTTGTTGAGACCTTGTGGTTACAATGACCCTAGATTGCCCAGAGAGCATTTTTCAGCCTTTCCTCATTGAATCAGGCTTCTATAGTCCAGGCTTCTATAGACACCCACTTCTGCATTGTACCTTGACTCCTGGAGGGACCAGCATATATAAGTTAAGTATGTGAACTCAGGCATCATGAATTCTTAGTACCTTATATATCCATCCGTCTCTACTTTCATTGCAGTTCACTGGGAAGCGAGGCTTCTCTGATTAAGTCTGTGTGACTATTGTCTATGGGTATCAATGTATACATTAAAGTGGTTCCATGCTATGTCAATCTTACTGAACAATAGAGTTAAAATAGAACTTGATTTTAATTTGCAAAAATCCTAAGCTGAATTAGGAATCCACAGGTTACATAAATGGCATATTATATTAGCAAGAAGTAAACACACAATTTAAAAAATAAATGAGACTATAGTCCCCTTTGTACCCTTGGACAACTATCTGCTTATCTTGGAAATGAAGCATATGTCTGAGAATGGAAACTGAAGGAGTGGTTGTTGATGTTGTTGTTTGTATTTGTATTTTGAGATAAAGTAATGATGCTGGCTTCAACCTCATTGTGCTGCCAAAGCTAGTTTTATTTTTTTTTTTAGTCAAAAAGATCATTTTTAATATAGTCATATTGTATACTGAATTTTCTAATTATTTAAGAACAGGATGACACAATAGGCTCAGAAGCTTATCCTTGAAACAAGACACACTGTTAATGTCTGGACATCTTATATTTTTAAATTGAATTTTATTTTTTATTGGATATTTTCTTTATTTACGTTTCAAATGTTATCCCGTTTCCCGGTTCTCTTCCAACCCCAAAACCCCCTATCACATTTCACCTCCCCTACTTCTATGAGGGTGTTCCCCCACCCACCCACCCACCCACCCACTCCCACCTCCTTGCTCTCGAATTCCTCTACACTGGTGCATTGAGCCTTCACAGGATCAAGCGCCTCTTTTCCCATTGATGTCCAACAAGGCCATCCTCTGCTACATATGCAGCTGGAGCTATGAGTCTCTGCATTTGTACTCTTTGGTTGGTGGTTTAGTTCCTGGGAGCTCTGGAGGGTCTGGTTGGTTGATATTATTGTTCTTCCTATGGGGTCGCAAACCCCTTCAGCTCCTTCAGTTCTTTCTCTAATTCCTCGATTGGGGACCCTATAGGGAACTCCGTGCTCAATCCAATGGTTGGCTGTGAGCATCCACCTCTTTAATTCCTGATGTGCTTGCAGTAGACTTCCAGGTTATGGGGATACATGCAAATACCATCCATTCCATCTTTACCTTATTTGTTACTACTTCTAAGGTTGTTGGGAGAAGCTACGTTGTATCTGTTGCTGGAGAGATTTGATAGAAACAATTTTTTCATTTAGAGAAGTAGGATAGAAAATAAGAGTGGTAGAACAGACAGTGCTTGAGAAGAATGTCACAAGGTTGAGAGAAATAACTCAATTTCCACATCAAGATGTGAATAATGGCTGGGTAGAGGAATTGAATAAGAGAAAACTGGTCTCTCGGACAGTGTATCAGACCTGAAAGTAGGACTTTTATCCATGAAGACAGGGAGAATCACAGGTTTTCGAGTTAAAATGGAAACAATGAAAGGCTGAAGTTTCTACCCTTCAATAACTACTTGTAGTAAGAACCTTATTCAACCGTAAATCTCTGTCTTTCTGGATGAATCACGTTAGAAAACTTTCACTACCCTCTGTCAGAGAAAACGGTGGAATCCTGATGAAGAGGTTTACGGACTTGATTCTTCATTTGTTAAAATCCAATGGCTACAGATACAGTAGTGACACTGTGAGGGACTGTATGCTCTGTGTCTGCCTATATCAACATTCTCAACATTCTGCTCAAGGCCGTATTTGCTGACAGTATTATTAGTAATAGTCAGTTTAGCACAGCTTCTATTTGTTCGAAAAGTGCCAGGAAATGCAGGACTTTTCTATATCTTTGAATGTGTCCTGAAAAAATATTTGACATTTTAATTTCAAGATAAATTAGTTATAGGATGAGAGTGCAAGGTTGTACATTGAGTCTTTGGATATTCTTTATCTAAAATGACATTTTGAGTCTTTGGATATTCTTTTTCTAAAATGACATTGTCTGAAATTGCTTTCCTGACCTTGACCATTATTATACTATATGATTTTCAGCCTTCTGTATATTTGCAGTATCTATTTTGTCTATTTTCAGTCCCCACCACTATTAGAATACAAAGTCCATTCATATAGGCTTGTTTGTATGTTTTAAGCTCTACCATCTGAGCATGGCATGTGAGAGACATTTAATAAATTTCAAAATCAATGGTCTTTACTGTCCCAGATTTATATGATGGGCCACATGACAGAATACTGAACCACTGGTTCATAACAGTTATTTTAAGTTTACATTTAAGACTTTAAATTTTTTTAATTTATTCAACTCTACATATGCAAATCATTTATTCTCTCTCTCTCTTTCTCTCTCTCTCTGTCTCCCTCTCCTCCTCCTCCTCCTCCTCCTCCTCCTCCTCCTCCTCCTCCTCTCAAAGTCAGAGAATAGCATGTATGTGCTTCATTGGAGGTTGCTGCTGTAGAAAGGTGATGTGGATGGGCCTAATACTGGAGCAAGCTGTCTGATTAATTTGCAAAGCGTAGGGAGCACTCTGCAGTGAGTCCTACATCGGGATAAAAGCAGGGAAGCTAATGATCTACTGACAACTCTTAATGGTCTCAGCCAATTGCTTAGGGTTTTATTTAGCTTCTTGGATTCTTTTCTGAGAAGTATGTGGTTGTTGCAGATGTGGGTTATCACTATCCTTGAACACAGTCTGGCTACTTTTGTGTATTCTGATTCTCAGTGTAGCAAAAATAACAACAAGAGTAATGTTATAAAACTGTTCTAAAATACTTTTTTCAGTCAAATTTGTCTTTGGGGTGTGTTTTTAGTTTACAACTAAATAAATCCATCTTTAAAAAAATCACCGTAATAACTTTTAGAGTTATACAGAGTGTCAATTCATATTTTCATTTTCAAATGGATTCCTGTTAGATCATATATATTTACTTTAGTTTTTAACAATTATTGTGAACATGCACATGGTTTCAAACTCATATTTAATTAAAAACGGTTGATTATTTAGAGAACTAAAGCTTTTTATGATTAGTTTTCAAGACATGGCCTGGCACTCACCGTGGAAACTAGACTGAACCCAGGCCTCACCAAGATCCAGTCTCTACCTCCCAAATGCTGGAAATTCAAGCTTCTGCTGATGTTTCGTTTAACAGTTATATGTAACTTTTAAAAATTACTTTTATACTTTAGTATTTTTTCTTAAATGTAAACTATTCACTTCAGTATGCTCATGTACCTCACCTCAAGTTTTATACCTCTCTAGCTTTGTATGAATTTATCTATTTATATCTATTCTCTGGAGCTTTATTGTACCTGGGACATAGGTTGGAGAACGTCTCTATTCCAGAATTATTAAAGTACCTGACTATTTTTAGTTCCATTATTTCATACTTACTAAACTTTCTCATGAAATTAATTTATTTTGGGCCATGATACCATCTCCCTAACATGGTCATCTAAATACACTTGGGTTTTTCTAAACGAGATTAGTCTGACTTTAAACATAACGATTTGAAAATGAGCACAATTGACCTTTTAAAAATGTCTTTCTTCTTGGTTCAGAATAGGTCCTGGAGGAATTGTCAGATAACTGATTGGTTGACCTACATGTGCAGTAGAGGGAGGGTTAAGGATTCTTCTCTGCTTACCACAAAGGAAGTCTCAAGAGATTCAGACACATGAGGTTATTTAATTTATCTTGCCATTGTACGTGTCACATAAAGTTCAAAAAACAGATTATTGAGCCATTAAACTAAGTTCTAAGACGTTTTATCTTCCTAATGGGATAACATAGAGAATCTGGTTTAGGGTTTGATCTGTAACCCTGCATAACATACTTCACATTTTTGTTCAGGCGGTTTGGAAGGGCTTTATTTTACGAAAGAAACTGGTGACCGCCCTAGAGGCTATCAAGGATGAAGAATCCGGAGAAGAGTATGAAGAAATAGATTTAGAGGATTTTGAATTTGACGAGGTAAGTACCAACTGTGTCAAACAAGTATTGCTCTGGTCATATTTTTCCAGAGTGTTTTAATGCTAACTTCTTAGCTGGTTGCTGGAGATGTTGTAGGTAATCATTATTCTTGAAGACACCCTGTCCATTTTTGTGTATTCTGAGCCAGATTCTAAGATAGGTACCACTGCTACTTTCTATTCTTTTCTTAATCTGTCCTCCTAGCTTGTACAGTCTATAAAGGGGCAACGGAATGGCTGCAAGACATTTTGTATGTCCTCTTGGACCAGATTCTCTGAAGGTTAGGGCCTTACTTATCCACATTCGAAACTGGGGAAAAGCACTGACACACTATCACGGATTTGACCTTATTCAGATTGCACCTGTCCCACAAAAGCCCAACTTTTATTCTGAGACTTAGTAAACTAGGATTGCGGGTGCCAAATACGTGGCCTTGTTTCCTTCACCTTCTTCAAATGGAGTAATTCCTCAACTCTTTGTATTTCATGAATATGATACTTTAAGTGAACATAAGACTCTCCACTTATTTGTGCTTTGAAAACATGAAGTGAAAAATTCCAGAAATAGGTAAACAGTTTATCAGTTGTGCATAATCCTAAACAGTCTGATGATGTCTTCAACCATCAGTCTCCATCCTGTGTGGAGTATGAGTTATTTACTTTGCTATTTGTGCTATATGTCTACAGCATATGCCATACCTGCCCATAAACTACTTCATGCAGTTTTAATTATTAAGCCAAATGTTTCATAAATATAATGATTGTGTTCAAATTAGGCTTATTTCACAGTTGTAGTTGAAGTGCACAATTAACTGTACTGATAATTTTATTACCCTGTTTATGTTTGTCTTGTTTTATTATTCAATATTGATTTGAATTTCTTATAAATAATTAATAAATTGAACTTTACCACAGATATATATATATATATATATATATATATATATATATATATATATATGAAAATAGTGACTGTTTATATATACGAGAAAATAAAGATTGAGGAGGACCATGCTTTCCTGTTGCCAGTGGTACATGATAGGGTCTCTGGTTCTATCTCTACTCATCAGCCCCATCACTTAGTTGCAATTCCATGGTTGCGTTCAAATATAGTGGCACATTGGTGAGAATTAGTCATTTATCATTGGAAAATGTATTTTTCTATTGAAAAACGTCCAGTTATTTTGAAAATAAGTCAACTGCTTTTCAATGCATATTAATAGCTTAAATGTACTATCATTCTAGCTTAGTTACCTCTGTAAACTTCTGTCTGCTGGTCTTCAAAAATAATTTATACAATTTTTGAAGATACGAATGAATCAGAACCTGTGTTCTCATTGAATCAAATATATTAATAATTAATCTAAAACAGAAATGCTACTCTATTATGACTTGTATTTATGAGATACCAGGAGCAGCACTATTATCACAGTGACAACAGAAAGATACTAATGTTTTGAGGTGTCTACATTAGAAAGAAAGTATGAAGGTTTTTTTATAGTCATCTGTGTAGTTTGGTTAAATTTATTCCCTGGTATTTGGTGTATTTGCATGTTAAAGACATTTCTATAAGTTTTATTTATTTTCACATATTAATTTTTTAGTCAGATACTTTGCTGAAATTACTTCCTACTTTAGTAGATAATTTGTCAAAGTTTCTAAATACCTTATAGGTATAATTATGTAATCTACAAGCAAGAGAATCTTTCTTCTTTTTTATTTCTTATTCTTACAAGGTTTAACTTTTCTTGCCTTATTATCTTGATTAGTATTTCTCTTGAGGATTAGACTTACCTTCTCTCACTGAAGCCAGACCAGGTTGTGTTCTGGTGTATATGTTTCAGGGGCCTTATATCAGCTGGTGTATGCTGCCTAGTTGGTGGCTCAGTGTCTGAGAGATCTTTGGAGTCAAGGTTAGTTGAAACTACTGGTCTTCCTAAGGGGTTGCCCTCCTCTTCAGCGTCTTCCAGCTTTTCTCTAATTCAACCACGAGGGTTCCCTGCTTCTGTCCATTGGTTGGGTGTAAGTATCTGCATCTGACTCTTTTAGCTGCTTGTTGGGCCTCTGGGAGAGCTCCTGTCTATAAGCACACCATAGCATCAGTAATAGTGTTAGGCCTTGTAGCCTCCCCTTGAAATAGATCCTAATTTAGGCCTGTTACTGGACTACTGTTCCCTCAGACACTTCTCCATTTTTGTCCCTGCAGTTCTTTAGACAGGAACAGTTCTTGGTCACAGTTTTTGACTGTGGGATAGCAACTCCATCCCTCCATTTGATGTCCTGTCTTTCTACTGGCTGTGGACTCTACAAGTTCCTTTTCTCCACCGTTAGGGTATTTCATTTTAGGTGCCTCCCTTTGAGTCCTGAGAGTCTCTCCTCTCCCAGGTCTCTGGGACATTCTAGAGAGTCCTCCACCTCTTTTTCTATATGACATTACAGGCCTCATATTTTGAAGATTTGGTTAGAGCATAAATAAATATGATAATTAAATCATGCCATCCCTGACCCATCTGTAACACATGTTCCCCTTTTATGGTAATTTTTTCTGCTTAACATTGTTTTAGAGATATTCTCTTTTTTCCCCCATTTGTTCTATCTGTTCTGTGTTCAGTTTTTAAGCTTTCTTGTGACCCCCTCTTTTGCATTAATCACATTTTTTGCTTTTCTTCTTTTTTTCTATCATTTGCTTTCTACTTGATCTTTGGCCTTGTCTAAACTCTTTATTTCTTCCTTAATAACCCTGTGATTATATTTTTTTGCTCATTGGGGTCTCCCTAACATTTATTCTTTCAGTGAAATTTGACAGATTGTCAATTTCTTTTAAATTTGTTTTCTGTAATTTAATTCTGTTGTTGCTTAACCTCAGTATAATTGACTTTGAATTTCTCTGCTTGGTTTAAGAGAAGGCAAGTCTTCTTAAATTTGTGGTTCATGTTCTTTCAACAGTTTTGGAAAATTTTTGTACAGACTTTTTGTGTTTTGTTTCTTTGTTTTCTTTTTACTTTTTGGTGAAAAAGTGGTGAAGAAACATATATGAGAGATATCTAACTGCTTCATACAGTTTTATATTCTTTAATATTCTTTTTATAATTTCCCACCTTTAATGCTGGAAGAGTCCTTTAGATTCTATTTACTTTTAAGTGGCCAATAAAGTATGTCTATTTATTATTTGCAACCTGATTATTTTAAAATATGCATATATGTATGAATATTGTCATAACCAAGTTTAGCTAATTTATGTATGCATTCCTGAAAGAAAATTTCATTTTTGGAGAGGGAATCTCTTTGTCATCTGTTCAGAATTTTACAGAGCAGGTGATATGTTGTTACATGTTAGTCATATTGGATGGTAATGAACTGAATTTTTTATAAGCTAGTTTTTTGCTTATGCATATGTGTACATCATATGTATATGCATGTTCACATGGGTAGAAGTGAACATTCCATGCATTTTAAGGATCCAAGTTGACACCAGGTATTCACCTCAGTCACTCTCCATTTATATTGAAGCTAGGCTTCTAGTAAAACCCAGACTTGACATTTTGACTATTCTGGCTAATAGCTTGCTCCAAGAATTCCTCATCTCCCCATCTCCCCTTCCTGCACGCTGAGATTATAGATATGCCATCAAGCTCAGCATTTAAATAAGTTCTGTGATTCTGAACACTGATGCTCATACTTCCATAGTGAGCATGTTATTCCCAAAACTGTCACTCCAGATTCCAAACTAAAATGATGATCCTTTAACCAACGTCTCTTCTCCCCTCTCTGACTTTGTCCTTACAGACTGAGATCATTATTCTACTCTTTCTCTATGTCTCAGGTCATTTAGATTTCACATAGATGAGTACAATGACAAGGAGGTTTTGTTTTGTTTCTACTCAGTTCCCTCCACATTCATCTGTCTCATTGCAATTGACTTTGTATCATTTCTATTGGCTGAATACCATCCAATTCTCTATACGGACACCACATCTTGTTTGTATACATACTGATGGATATTTAAGTTGATTTCATATCATAACTTTTATGCCTAGTGCTGTAATAAACATGGGGCCCATGTATTTCTTTAGCACATATGATTTCATTTTGTTTGGATACATACCAAGTAGAGAAATTGTTGGGTCAGTTAATCTAATTTTAGTTCAATTTTAGTTTTACAGAGATTTTTATGCTGTTTCCTAATATGGACTCTAGTAATTTACTTTCCCTCATTCTTCACAAAATGTTGTACAGCTGTTATATGCCTTTTTAGTAGTAGGTATCTTTTCTGCATGCAGGGCCATGGCACTGTGTTTTTGATGCACAGTTTTCTGAACATGATGATGTTGAACATTTTTCCCAGAACCGAGTTGGTCATTTGCTCATGTTCTTTTCAAGAGCATCTGCTCTGACCCTTTGTCTATTTTCTTTTAAATCTAGCTACATGTCTTTCATTGTGTAGGCTTAAAGCCTTGTTGGTTTAGGTTTTCAAGGGCTAGGTACTGATTTTTGGGTCTTATACATCCTAAATAAATGCTGCATACATACTCCTAGGGGATATTTCTAAATTTCTTTTATATCTTAGCTGTGAACTCCTTACGAGATGTGTAGTTTGCAGATTGTTTTATTTTATTTTTATTTTTATTTTAGTTTTGTTTTTTGAGACAGGATTTTTCTGTGGACTCCTGGTTGTCCTGGAACTCAATCTGTAGTCCAGGCTGAACTCTAACTGAGAGATCCATCTGCTTCTCCCTCCTGAAGCTTGGGATTACAGTCATGCACTCTCATTACTTAGCTCCTGATATTTTCTGTTTTGTGAATTTTCTTTACTTTGTTGTTTTTCTGAGCTGTACAGAAGTATTTATTTCAACGCATTCTGATTTGTCTCTCTTTTCTTCTGTTGCTTGTGATTTTTGGTGTTGCATTTAAAAAATTCACGGCCAATTTCAGTGGTAAAGCACAGTGTTGGTTTTTATCTCAATGTTTATGTTTGGCCTATCATGTATTTTACTAATAATATTTCCCTCTTTATCTAATCATTTTGGCCCATTTACTGAACTTATAATTTAATTTATGCTGTTACTTAGTTTAAAATGTAAAGTTTGATTATTTTTATTATTAATTTCTTGACAATATTATATAGGCAAGTAATGGAATACTTTCTCCCTATTCCCTCCTGACATTAATATCACTAATGGCATGTCTAAATTTATGTGGATGCTGGGATTTCAAAATCAAGCTCTCATACCAAACACTGTGCCAACAGAGCCATTCCTCCAACTCACAAGGAAAACACATAATATAAGGCAATTACTCATTAGGGAACTAATGCAGTCTTTGATTTTCTTCACTTCCTTCCCATTGTCATTATTATAAAATCACCTTACAACTTCAGGGCATGTAATCAAATAACCAGAAGGTTCCATTATTTTTTTAACTTTTCTTAAAATTTCCTGTGTGCAAGTATATGACCTATCTGACTAAAACTTTATTCCTTTACTTATGTATAGAAATAATTGTATTTTAAATCGAATTCTTCATTTAAAAGGCATATCACAATATAATCATATAGAACCAATTCAAACTTTCTCTCTTTTAAGCAGGACTTGCTGAATGCTTATACCATTGGCAGACACCATGCTTGGTGCCAGGATAGCTATATGAAAGCAACACAACCACAAGTTCACAGCTTGTTAGAAATGCATTTCAACATTCCTATTGCAATTATCAAAAGGAAATAAGTAGAAAACTAGCTTGACCAGTTACCTGGGATCAGATACCTAAGACAATCTACTATGACTTTATGCCTTAAATATAATGCTGTATAGCAGTTGGTTAGCCAAAGACACTTCTCACCAACAACTATTTTTTTATTTTATTAAATAGAGTTTACCAAATTTATTAAGTGCCAAGAACTTTGAGGTATATGGGGTTTCCCATATATAATATAACAAGTTATGTTAGCATATTTTCTGGATGCTTGTGGAAGAATTAAGATTTCCAGGCAAAAATAAACTTCATTTCACTCAGCAAGAACTTCGTGTGTTTAACAATTTCCCTACATAGAACTTTCCTATGGGATATCTGAAGAGCACCCTGCGACTAATCCTGATATTTAGAACCCCATATTACTTTATACTCCAGATGATAATTATTTTATTATGTTGTACCACAAATAACTTGCTTTCCACTCCAAAGAAACACCACTGGTATTTTTGAGTTTATTATGAATATCAAAAGTTACTATAAAATAGTCAGAAATGAATAGTTGCCAAAGAATATCTGTACCTTAGTTCTACAAAGGCAGATTTTCTCACAATCCCCTCCAATGGCCACTGAGTATTCTGACTGACAGGGTTGGTTCAGAATCCATGCAATTTGTCTCACAGTGTATTTAACTGAGGTCATTGTCATTAGCCTAGATTTTGTTCTGGAACTTCTATCAGTAAGTTAATTGTCAAATGCTTTTACTGGTTTGGTAGATTCCCAAGGGAGCATTTTTCCTGGAAAGGGAAAGTACAGACTCGTTTGAAAAACAAAAGTCATTGCTCTTTCTCCCCGCTCTATCTCCCAGGATCTAAGGTATTGTTTTCAAAGGCGATAGATTGTTGTCTTCAATTTACCTACTCAAATTCATTACATCCCACTTAAGTAGTCCGAGAAGGAAAGCACTATTCCTAGATTCTGTAACGTATGTAATAGGGCAATGAATACTGCTATAGAGAGAGCTGGATTCCTGCTCCAGGGAGAACTGCTATCGGGATATTGATATAGACAGTATGATAAAGAGAGGGGCTGATGTAACTGAGCTGCTAGAGAGAGTGCTACTAAAGTTAGTACTGCTACCGGAGTTCTGCTGTAAAAATGGATGCTATAAAGACTACTGCTATAGAGTGTTTCTATTGGAGTATTCCTCTATAGAGTACTGCTATTGGAGCATATAGCAATACTATAGAAAGAACTATAGAGAGAACTACTTTAGGGAGAATGTCTATATAGAGTACTGGTATTAAGTACTGCTACAGATAGAACTGTTATAGAGTACTACTATTGGAGTACTACTAGAAAGAGAACTGCCATAAGGGGTACTACTGTTTTAGTACTGCTACTTTAGTATTCCTGTAGAGAGTAGGGCTATGCGGATGGGATGGGGAGCTACACTTCCAGAGGACAGAAAAAAAACGACATGATTTGACAGGTGCTTAAAAAGACATTTTTTTTAAAGTTACAAGTTTAGTGTATGACAGATTGACAGGACCAGTTGTATCCTAGCATTTTATAGCCAGTCGTAGCCAGTTATAGCCAGTTGTATCCAGTCATAGCCAGTCGTAGCCAGTGGTCAGATGACATCATGTCTTTCCCTAGTTTTCATCATCTCATTTTCACATCCCCTCTTCATTTTAACCATTTTATGATATCTGCTCTTCAGCAAACTCTGACCTTTCCCCACATAAATATACATTGCCACTCAAAAAAAAAAAAGAAATTAAAACTTCAAATCTAAATCTCGTAGGAAATTTTGTATTGAACTGCAATTCTTTTCTTCTTTTCTGTATTTTTAAAGGGAAGTCATCAGATATATTATCATCTGTCATGAGACAGAGAAACTATTCTAAGTGTAGTAGCCAATGGGAGTTTACTGGGCTTCCGGCATGGTTTAGCAAGTGATTAATATTACAAACTTCAGTATGTTGCAAACAGTTTTAATATCTTATTTTCAGAAATATGAGAGCAAATGCCCTCCATGTTATTTTTCACATTTCAGACTTTGACAGTCTTCAGTTGTTTCTTCTCATAGTTATTTCTCCAGGACCACAGCATTGTTTCCTGGCTGCCATTTTCTTACCTTTCTCAGATACGGGGAAAAAAGACCACTAAAGATTCCAAGGAGAGTCCTCTCCCGTGACCTCTCCCTGTATCTCTCCAATAATGCTTTATTTGGGAATATTTTAACACTTTGTTTGAAAGATAATATTTGTATATTTACTGTGTACAACATAATACTTTAAAACATGTCTTCCTAGTAGAATTGACAAATTAAGTTTATTGTCAAATTCAGCAACGATTATATTTATTATGATAAGAATGGTTAAGATTTTCTCAGATGTTTAATAGATTGTTACTTGCTAGAATCACCACATAATTCAATAGAATTATTGAACTTACTCCACATTTCCCAACTGTAGTTTTAAACCACATATAACTGTGACATAGATATTTGTGTGTCAATAAAAGAAATCCTATCAAATATTTTACTGGGTATAATTGTTATGTTCACATGATATTGGAATACCATGATCTTGATTATTGTCTCCTAAGAATAATGCCTTAGTAAGTGTGTTACTATCTGACCAACCAGCAGTCACTATTATGCCTTAGTCTCACACTTTTCAGAAGTCATTCAATAAGCAGGACACGCTGAACTTGTGTGAATGGAAAACTCTGTTAACATCTCTCAGAATGTAGTCATTCTAACTTTCACAGGATTTGCCTATTTTACAGCCTTCTAAATGCTATTAAATGTCCTGGTGATCCTTGTTCATCAAGAGTCACAGATTTCTCTAAGATACATCAGATAAGATAAACCAATTAAATAAAATTCAGATAATTATACCTTAAATGTGCACCGTTAATATAATTAATAAAACTTTATTGAATAAAGAGTAAACTTGGGAAATGTATAAGTGGAACAAACATGATGTGGGATGAAGAGAAGTGTCTTACACAGTAAAAAATTTCACACTTGTAGTATGAATTAACTCTTTTCCCATTTGAAGAATTCTGTTGGAGTATAATTGCCACCAGAAATGACACGCTATACATCTTTTAAAATCAGTACTATAAATTTCTTCTTTCTGTCCACTCAAAAATAAAACTACTGGAATTTTGAAAATAAAAATTAAAGCAAACCTTAGCTTATATGCAATACTTAAGGAAAACTGATTCTAATTTATTAAAATATTGTGGTCTTTATTACAATGTTTAATAGAAAATGTAATTTGCACCACAGTGTGCTAAAAGCTGATTTCTCTCGGTTATTCTAGACTTAGCTGAGAGTCAGTAATGAATGAATACTCAAAACAGTGTTCACCTCATTTTTAGAGCAATCACAGATCAGCCCCTCCCTTAACCAAAATGTGCGGATCGAGCATATTATAATGTATGTCTTAACCAGAGGTACAGCCTCTCACTATAGCATGTAATACTTTCCTATGCACAAAAGACCTCATGGACCTTGTGAACATCTGTGAGAATTGTACAATTTAAAGGAAACGTGATAAAGGTTTGCAAGCAAAACGTTGTTTTGACCTCATGGACTTTGTGTACATCTGTGAGAATTGTACGATTTAAAGGAAACGTGGTAAAGGTTTGCAAGCAAAACATTGTCCGTTCTAATGTCGTTACTTGTGCAGGATGCCTTGGAGAAAGACTGGCCAGCTTTAGATTCCACCGGCTTCCCTTCACAAACACTGCCTCTCTCCAACCAGCTGCCCTGGCCAAAGGTAACATGTCATGGAAACTTCTGAGTGCTCCATCTTTGCTGGCTTCTGAAGGTTCTGCTCTGCCGTGGTGATTAATAATACAATTTATTGGCTTGAAAAACATAATTACTTCTAGAAGCCTTTGACTTCCTCCTCATCCCCAGATGTAATTTTTCATGTAGCTTTTCTTTCATTTACTCTCTATTTTTTTCTTTACTTTGGATTTCTTTCAACGCTTTATTTCACAGTAGCCAGGACCAAAAAATGATGTGTCTCAGCTGCGTATTTGGCAGCAGACTAAAATCACTGGTTGACAGTACTTTAAAAATGCAGAAATACACACGGAGAGGCTGCGGCAGCTGAGGCTCCTCAGCCAGAGGTCAAGGGACCGCAATATCTGTTATTTATTTAATAATCTTTGATGTTTTTTGTTTTCTGAGATTTCTAAAGATCTTTGCAATTAATCATTTTGTATATGTGAGCTATATCAAAAAGCATACTATTCACCATGTAACAAAGACTGTATAGGCATATTCTAGAAATTTTATTTTATTAGCATTTTAATTTTGTAATGAGTTTCCCTATTAAGCCTGCTCAGGCCGACCTAAGTGAAGTACCAATACAGATGCTGGAATTGTTCCATTTCCTTTACATTTGTGTGTGCTTTTGACATAAGAACTCTCGGACTTTGAGGCATGATGAAACTTCACCTACCATACCGGCTCGTCCAGCCCAAGCATGGCTATGCAATGAGAAAGAAAATGTGTTGTTGACAGAGCACACACAGCTAAGCAGCAGGTAAGCTAAGTTACTCAGTTAAGCAGGCATCGACTTAGGAATGACAACGACAAAAGTACACATCCCTTAAGGAAGTAAAATAACTATAAAATTGATGTACATTGATTTAGAAGATGTAATGCTAAAATATGAAAATTCTAGTGTTAAAAAATGTTTGGGTTAGATGTATTAAAGCAATGCAAAACTTATATTTAGGTGAAATAATGCAATAATTGAGCAAACGTATCTTCACAGCCTGACAGGTAGAGAAGGGGACTAGAATAAAAGTCCCAGGACCACAGTCCTTTCAGTAAAAGGATTGAAATATGCTCCATGTAATTGAAATGTAAACATTTTAAATTAATGGCAGACTTTTATTACTTTTCAAGATAAAGCTTCTCTGTAGCTTAAATAGATTTTATTTCCAAGTTGGAGACAATAACAGCTTGTAGTTTTGAAAAGAGCTGATGTACTTCTGTTGATTCTGTGAAAAAAAAACATGCATTTCTGTTGGCAGATCAGAAAGCGGAACTTTATCCTGGACACCTGAATCAAAAACAAGTCAGAAGAGTTTACTGCGATCTGAAAAAGAAGAAAAAATTTCAGAAGAATGGTGAGTCCTCTATTTTCCACTGAAGAAATTAAGAATTTGAAGGGTTATGGGATATCCATGACAGATATTTTAGGGGATTCAATAAGTCATTAGTCTTTACGAAACTTAACTTTGAGATAAGTTAATAATTGGGATTACAAATGTATTGCATGTGATATAGTTCAAACATGTACATTTACATGTATGTCTATGACGAAATATACTTTAGATGTTTTCAACGTATCTTTTCAATAGGGGCTTTAAGGATATCTCTACAGCTCAGCAAATGCTAAAGAGAGCAAAGAAAATGAAATCAAAGAAATTAAGGAAAAAATTAGGTAAGTAATGTTCTTTGAGCAGCAGCTGTACGTGATACTGACTATAAAAATTTTAAATCATGTTTTATATAGTATATTTAATATGAAAATAAATTAACGCAAGGAACTTAAATCTACGACAGTAACTATAAAATCCTCGATTGTCAAAGAAAATTACACTATCACACTTAATGAAATATTTTGCTGTTTTATATTTTAAAATACTTTTTACAGACATGGGCATTGACTTTTCTGTGTGCTATGTTCTCTGTCAACTGTGTTATAGTTTGTCTCTGAGCTAGTACATCATAGAATGTTGATTCAAAAACCATCCACTCTGTGTGCTCATTCCTCTATGCGCTCTTAAATTGCCTGGCTAATCAGTAAACTGAATGTATCAGTTTACTGGATTTCAGCTGTAGATATTCCTACGTGAAAAGAAATTGATTTCTCTCATGACTTTGAAGAATTTGGTAAAAATTGGAAGGCATCATTTATTTTTATCCGCTTGTGATAGCATTCTGTCTTTCTTTGGTCACCCCTCATTTTCATATCTATACTAAATGCAGAGATATCAGGAAAGAAAAAGCAAATGGTTATGATTTTATATTTTCTCAAAACTTTAAAATTATCTACACGTTGTGTTTTCCTTCAATCCTTGATTCTCATGAGTTCATGAGCTTAATCTAAGGCTCCTGATTCTTCTAATGTGCAGTTTTGTTACAAATAATCAAGAAAAAAAATATATACTTGTAGCTCTGAAATAACCTGCTTCTTTTTATGTTTATTAACTCCTGAGCTGTATACATATATAGTTTAAAGTGTGAATTAAAATAACCAATACTTTTAATACATAAAATAAATTTTGTATCATTCAGTAGCCATTGATAAATTCAGGTAACTTATTTTTTAGTGTTTTAAACATATAATTTTGCTATCTTGGTTTGACAGTAGTTATTTTAATTTCTATGTAGCCTCCTTTTGAGATAACTGTAATTTTGTATACTGTTTGTCAGATATAAAACATTGAACATTTAAACATTTGTAAATGAGTTTAAGTAAGTACCTTTTTTCCCCTCTTGTTTATGCCTGCTGTCCACTCGTTTTGTATATCCCTATGAAGGCTATCTGCTGTGAACCAAATCTTTTTATGGCTACTTCAGTGAAATAGTAACTCAAAACCCAGAGAGTTTTGAAGTTCAGTCTGAGTATGTGGAATACAATACAAAACAATACATAAGGTTGTTCAATAAACTTCTTTATTCTTTCGGTTTGGTTTTCTATCCTTCTTCATGAATTTTAAAAGGAGCTGTTTTAAGAATAATACAAAAATATATGGAACTCCTGAGCCAAGTTCAAAGGCAAAATAGGTTGAGGACTGATCCAGTCAAGTTTCCACACCTATTTCTGCTAGGTTTTCTTTAAAAAGAAATAACACCATGTTTGCAGTTGCCTGCCATGGTAAGAACTGAGAAATAGTTTATGTCAGTAAAATGTTTATATGGTTTTGCCACCAGGAATGTCTTTCTTCCTGCCGTTATCATCAAAACCTTATTTAAGGAAACTTTGACTAATCAGCATATTAAATATATTTCAGCAAAGGATTCACCAGCCAATATTGACACAGTTGTATCTTTTTCTTTCTTGCTGCTTCACTTGTTTTGAATTTGTGGTCACACCTAGATATAATTAGACATAAAATGCTTCTTTTTATCAGTCACAAGGGGGCATGATAGGGTCAAAAATGAAAAGGGAACACCCACAGTGAAGCATGTAACTCCATTTTTACTTCATCTTTTGGCAGTGCAGAATAAGCATAAAGTGTTAGACAAAGTCATAGGTGACAATTCTGACTTTTAAAGTGGAGATCATCTGCTGACTGCAAAATCCCAATAGACTTCCTACCACGGAGGGCAATTTTAAATCTCTTTATCACGTGTTTGTTGCTTTTTTAAAAAATAAAAACATCAATATATTAAAGACACAAAATCAATTTGACTTTAAAACCTGAATGCCTAAATACAGAATTTAATGATGAGCCTTTCATGATTCTCATTCCTTTCCTCTGTACCCTCCTGACAGTAACCAAATCAGTTGGAATAAGAGAAGGTGAAAAAAAGGGAAGAAAAAAGAAGAAAACCAAAGAGAACTTTATATTTTATTTTATTTATCTTCTATTAAGTTCATGGCACTTACACTATTTTCATCTCGGAGTAAATTATTTAATGATAATTTACTCAGATTGTGATGGGATTTCTTTTATAGATTAAAATTTAATCAAACAGTTGTTGCCTTTCCAGTTTTCATAATTCAACTGGTAGTGTGTCATGAATTTACTTGAAAATGACTATGGTTTAAATATGTAGCCACTAATGTTCTAAAACAATATTTAAATATTTACTTAAATATCTACATTCTGCTAAACCTGAAAATGTTTACTCGGAGAGTTTAAATATTAATGGAGATACTGAACATACCTTATACAGAAAGTTTGCCAGTGTGAAAATTTGAAGCCATCAGAGGGCAGCATTGTCCACAAAAGTGCTGTAAGATTCACTAGTTCTGTTGGCTGAGAGAGTCAGGATGGGCATCAGAGCCAGCATGTGTTAATTAAATGGGGTCCACAAGATCCTGGATTCTAACAAAGCTGTGATCCTCAAGAAAGCATATCATACACATTGAGTATTGGAGCTTTAAATACTGGTCGTGGCAGACAGGAGAGAGCACTTCAGATTTCCTGTTCGTATGCTTTATATACGGTTTTTATTCAAGGAATATGATTCAAAAATATTTATTTAATGTGAAAATGAAAACACGGCAGGGGCAGAAAACCTACCAATTGGAGACCGTACTGGACGATGGCCTAAATTGCCAAGAGAGGGAAAAAACTGCTGAAGAAGCTGATTTATCACAAAGCACAGTTGAGGAGCAGCAGTAGGAGCAAAGCCTGTGGACAGCCGTTAGGGAAGCCCAGTCCTGATGAAATCTGCTGGTATAAATCAGGCCATCTGCTTTAAAGGGCAGCAGGACCCAGTGTCCTGCTTGGCTGAGATTACAGACCTCCGAAGCAGGCCTGGTTTGTTTCATCTTACTTCTTTGTTACAAAATGTTATCTGTGTAGAAAAAGATAAAGAGAAGCTGAAGAAGGAAGAAGGGGAAGGAGGGGAAGGACTTGCTTAACAGTCTTGACAGGAAGTCTAAAATTTTGTGGCGTTATCATGGTTTACTTAGTCAATGTTTGGATCTGGGTTGTTGTCTTACCTAGTAAGTAATTTCCCCTTGTGTGATTGACATCAGCTAGAAACAGTAGTGACTAGTCCTGTTTTGTGTATTGTCTGTCTGTCTGGTCTGCTGCCCTCCACACAAAAGAGATTTCAGAATTCGGTGACCAGAATTGGAGTTATCAGACACTGAGGGAAGTTTATGATTCAGGGCTGCCATGAAGAACACCATATGTAAGGCGAGAGGCCCAAGTCTATTGAAAACATGCAGGGTCAATAACCTGAGGGTAGTGAGCCTATTTAGAAGTAAGACTAGATGAGCCGGCTGGGGAAAGGGAGTGGGTGGCTGGTTTTGATGCCTAGCACTTCTTAGAAACTCTAAGTGGAAGGGTTTGGGTGCATAAAAACTGGCAAAATATAAGAATAGAAAGTGTAGAATGCAGATATAATAGATGTTCCTCTGTATGTATTGAAGCTATACATGTTGAATTTAAGCTTTTGTAAATAAAAAAAAGGTGAAAAACAAGTTAATATTTCTGAAGGAATGGTGACACAGAAGGATAAAAATGATTCATCAGCACTTTTAATTCCAGAAAGTATCAAGTATATGATTCTTGTTCAGTAGCTCTTTGCTGGCTTTATTTTCAATAAAAATGGCTTAAGCCGTTTTTGTATTATTAAATCATATCCTAGAAATAAGGAATGCAGAATATTTTAACGCACTCATTTTTATGCATTTTAAGGACATCATGATTTGTGAGAAAGGAGCTTCCAAAATAATAATATAGCTAATGAAATTTTTTAAACGTGAAGGATCAAGAATGATCAATGAGGTTTTGAAAAAAACCTCAGCAGAATGAGATTTACTTAAGATTTATGTTATTTACCTCAAAAACTTCTAGAAATAATAAGAATTTCTGTCAAACACTACTCTGTTGTGTTTCCAAAAACAATAATACAATTGTAAAGCAGTTGAGTCTCTCTACCTGTTCCCCATTAAATTCCCAGAATCCCCTAGCATATCTGGCCCCCGATTCAACATTCAAGTTATGAATAAACATAGAAAATTATATATGTATGGCTTTGTGGGTCTTTAGCAAATTGCAGATTTATATTTGGAAAGTTAAATTTAAATTAGTATTTGTATATGCTAACAAATATCGGTGCTAATGTGGTGCAAGAGGCCAGGGTCCATCCTAAGCCAAACTGAGCAGTGATTTTCATGTGGCACTGGTCTTAGAGAGATGATGGATGCAAGCGAGTCTGGATTTTCCCCCCATGGCCTCATGCTAAGAACATGACAAAGGAGTGTGAAACCATGAAAGGAAACAAGACCATTGTGTGAATGTGTTGGAGTGAATCCTAGACTTCACTGGATGCTCTGAGATGTTGGCTGTGAAATATCTACCAAGAAGGGCTGTATATAGGGACTAGAGCAATCCAGAGACAGATGCATGTTACAGGAGGCAAAGCTGCAGGGAAAGCCCCACCTAGCCCTGTGAAATGAAAGTACTGGACATCAGACATGAAGATATAGGATTTGGTGTTTGCCTTTCTGTGATCCAGTCATTATGTCTAGTATTACTTTGCTGTGTCTCCATTCCTCCTTTTTGGAATGGTTATATATATATAATATATATATATATTATATAAATATGTATGTATAAATGTATGTGTATGAGTACGTGTATATATGCATGTGTATGTATTCACGCACATATATTTCTGTGTCATTGTATGATGGAAGTATGTAGTTGCATTATTATTTTACAAAACATTGCAATTAAGAGATTGCCTTGAGTCTTTGCAACCTCATAGGAAGAACAACAATATCAACCAACCAGACCCCTGCTCCCAGAGCTTCCAGCGACTAAACCACCCATCAACCAAAGAGTACACATGAATGGACCTATGACTCTAGTTGCACATGTAGCAGAGTATTGCCTTATCTGGCATCTCTGGGAGGAGAGGTCCTTAGTCCTCTGAAGGCACAATGCCCCAGTGTAGGGGAATGCCAGGGTGGTGAGGTGGGAGTGGATGGGTGGGTAAGGGAACACCCTCATAGAAGCATTGGGAGGGGGATAGGATAGGGGATTTGCAGAGGGAAAACTGGGAAAGAAGATAACATTTGAAATGTAAATAACTAAAATATCCAATAACAATAATAATAAAAAAAGATTGCCTTAGGTCAACAGAAGAGACTTTGATCTTTCAAACAGTGTTAGGAATTGTAAACACCTGTGAAAATAATTGAAGTTGAATTTATTAATTTCTTTTTTAGCTTTCAATAGTTTTTATTGGTTATTTTATTTATTTACATTTCAAATGTTACCCCCTTCCCAGTTTCCCCTCCACAAACCCCCATCCTACCCTCCCTTTCCCCTGATTCTATGAAGGTGCTCCCCCACCAACCTACCTACTCAGACTTCACTGCCCTAGCATTCCCCTACCCTGGGTCATCAAGCCACCACAGGACCAAAGGCCTCCCCTCCCATTGATGCCGGATAAGGCAATCCTCTGCTACATATGCTGTTGGAGCCATGGATCCCTCTATATGTACATTTTGGTTGGTGATTTAGTCCCTGGGAGCTCTGGGATTCTGGTTGGTTGATATTGTTGTTTTTCCTAAGAGGTTGCAAACCCCTTCAGGTCTTTTAGCCCTTCTCCTAACTCTTCCATTGAGGTCCCAATGCTCAGTCAGATGGTTGGCTGCAAGCATTCACGTCTGTATTGGTCAGGCTCTGGAAGAGCCTCTCAGGGATCAGCTATATCAGGCTCCTGTCAGCAAGCGCTTCTTGACATCAGCAATAGTGTCGGGGTTGGGTGTCTGCAGATGGAATGGATCCCTAGGTAGGGCAGTCTCTGGATGGCCTTTCCTTCAATCTCTGCTCCACTCTGTCCTGCATTTCCTTTAGACAATAGCAATTCTAAGTTAATATTTTGAGATGGGTGGGTCACATCATCCTTCAAGTGAGGCTATGCATAACCACTGGATATGGTCTGTACAGGTTTTATCTTCCCTATGTTGGATATTTTAGCTAATGTCATCCCTTTAAGGTCCTTAGAACCTTTTGCTTCCCTGGCATTTGTGACTTTCTAGTGGCTACCCCTGGTTCCTCATCCCCCACTGCTATGCATCTCCATTCAAATTCCAGACCCTCTATACTTCCCTACCCTGTCTCCTCCCACACCTGATCCTTCCCCCCATTTCCCTCTCCCTCCTCTCTCTCCCAGGTCCCTCCCTTCCTCTACCTCCTGTGATTATTTTGTTTCCCCTTCCAAGGAGGACTGAAGCATCCACACTTTGGTCTTCCTTCTTCTTGAGTGTCATATGGTCTGTGAGTTTTATCCTTGGATATTCTGAGCATTTTGCTTATGGCCAGGGTGTTGCCTATAGTAGTTTGAAGTAGAAGTGTCCCCCATAATCTCAGGCATTTAAACACTTACTCCCCAGTTGGTTACCCTGTTTGAGGAGGGTTAGGAGGTAGAGAATTCATGTCAGAGAGAAGGTTTTAAAATCCTGCTTTTTCAGTTTGCTCTCTCTGCTTTTGGTTCAAGGTGTGAGCTCCCAGCACCTGCTCCTGTGACCATGGCTGCTGTTTGTGGCCATGACTACTCTGCACTAATGAACTCTTATCTTTCAGAAAGCATAAGCTGAAATAAACCTTGTCTTTCTTAAGTTGCTTTTGGTCTTGGTGTCTTATTATAACAATATAAAAGTAGCTAACACAGTTGTTCTACATGAGGAATCTTTGGATTACTCTCAAGAAACCCTGGGTCCAGCCACCATCAGTTCACAAGATTGGTCATATTTGTGCATGATTGAAATCACCACAGAAGGTAGAGGGAAGTAGGTTGATGTTAAAGGGTATCTAAAATGTTTGCAATCCCCATAGGCTGTATGAGACTATCATTAAAAAATATATAACAACTACATTTTATGATATTTTGTGTGAGAAGAATGGCATTAATGTAGTGAATCAAAACTGAGTCTGTAATATACACTTGTGGAATTAAACCTTTTCAAATTGCCTTATACATCTTTTGAGATATCAATAGATATGTGAGTGGCTTTTGCAACATGTGCTATGGCATGTCTACACATTTACTATTGTTAATTCCTTGTGAATTTTTGTAAAAAAAAATGATAGGCAAAAAACCTCCCGATGATCATAATACCTTAAGGTATAGATACCCCAAAAAGGAGCCAAACATTGATTGATAATATCAATATAGTGTTTATAAACAAACAAACGCGCCTCACTGGGGCTCTGTTACTGCTGGCAGACTACTGTGTTTTACCAGACTACTCCTCACAGAGCACCTTCCGTAGATGTTGTTCTTGCTCCTCTCAATGTACCATCAGAAACGTACTACTTTAGCATTAAACGATTAATGTGCTTTGATATTTATGATGTTTAAAATCTTGTCTTTTCTCTTTGATATATTTAATTCTATTATACTAGATATTATAGTCTATATTATTTACAAATAATATAAGATAGTCAAAAAAATGTGTTTCATCTTCCGGTGCTTACATCACTCCCTTCTCAGTCTTTAAGCAAAATCTCTAAATAATGCAACACAAAATCCTATTTTCACATTCCATAAAACCATTTTTTTATTAATAAAAAATTACATGGCCCTATATTCACAATGACTCACCTTGTAATATGCTAGACTTATATTACTTCTAACCTTAAAATACAGGAAGAATTCATATAAATTCTTTGTTACATAAATTAATTAGGACAAAAGAGGAAATACCACTTTGCATGTAAAACTGTTTTTTTCTATTACCTGTTTTCTTGCTGTCATGCTTCCATCTCTCATAAGTGCTCCCTGTGTAGTTTAGTGAGGATATATTGACTCTATCATCTTCCAATAAATAACATGACTCTCAAATAAGAAAGTGCCACCTGGAAGATGTATATACATCCCATTTTTCACAGTATTATTAATATTTCTGTCATTATGCTAAAAAAGAGCCAGAAATTTGATCTTCTGATTAAGATTATTTATATTACCAAATTTAAGTAGGCATCAGCTGTTTCACAGAGCACCACAGGGTGTTCATAATGCAGTATAGATGTATGTCGTAACAGCATAAAGAATATATATGGTTGTGTTAGAGAAGGAATAACCCAGAAGTGATCTTTTTATTTTTTCCCCTAGAACCTTCTGTGCGACTAGCATTATTCAAGAAAAACAAAAATAAAGTTTCTGTTACAAAGTCATCAAAGAAGACACAGTTCAGAAGAGATGATTACTTTGAAGGTAAGGTTTAATGAAAGACACAGAAAGACAAAAGTCTGTAAGGATAAAAAAAAGTGTTATTAAAATGTTTTCAGTCATAAGGCCTACAGCACACATATGAAAGATATATATGCTAACTATCTTTGAATAAGAATTAAATATATTCATCAAACTAAAAACTCTATTTACAATGGTAATACATTAATATATTTTTTCGTTTGTGTTGTCTAGATTTTAAATGCCATTTATTTTTTTGTATAAATAAGCCCATAATATTACATCATCAGTTGTTTTAATATTAAGACAAAAATTTTACTTGCGCAAATTATATTAGCTCCAAAAATGAGATTTATCACATGCTAAAATGATATCCTAATATAGTTAGTATGTTCAAATTTCATTAAATAATACAAATTATTCTCTATTATTTAAAATACATTCCCTCAAACTACACAAATCTGTTGATTAACAGGGAAGACAATGTAGTCAACATATGCATCCTATATAGTCAATAGTGAATGCTGCCTCTGTTATTTTCGGAACTGAAGGCTTTCGTCTTTTCGATGACAGGTTACATTTCTGATTTCAGCATTCAGAAAACTGATAGACTTGTATTATTAAACAGAACCACAAAGTGACTTACCAGTTTCATACCTGTTTTTAGGACTAACATTTTTACTGTTTACTCTACCAGTACTTTCCAATAATCATGTATAACAAGGGCAAAAGGCATATATCTTTGAATGGAAAGTAACTATTGTCTTCTGTATCTTTATTGTAAAAAAATCTTAAAACAGATACATCATTTATACCCTGATGTACAAGGTGTTCATTGTTATGATTTGCATTTCAATATGATTTGGAAGTGACTACATTATTATGACATATACATATTAAAATGATATGTCAGAAGACATGACATCTGGAGTTTTCTTGAAAGTTTTTAACAAAAAACATATACTTAGACACATAAAGCATGTGTGGCAGTTCCTTGAGTTTATTGCATGCATAGATTGTAGCAAGTGTATATGTATATGGTATGTGTATCTATTTTTTTGTTTTAATATTTACAATTTTTTCATGCTAAGACAACTTCAACTTGTGCCAATTAAGGATATGAACTCAATATTGGTACTGGAGGGATAAATCAGCAGTTAAGCGTAGTGGCTGCCCTGGATTCAAGTCCCAGCATCTGCTTGTACACTTACAACTACCTGTGACTCCAGGCCTAGGATATTCAAAACCCTCTTCTGTCCTCCTCAAGCACCACACACACATGTGATACACAGACACACATGCTAGCAAAAACATCTATATTCCTAAAATTAAAAATATAAAAACTTCAAATGTCAAGGAATATTTTAATAGAGTCAAATTATATTTCCTAAGAAAAAATAAACCTGAACTTTCAAACATTTTTTCTTGTTATAATGTTAACTTTATAGTTCAGTTTTTAGAAGCAAATAGTACCAATTTGTGATGAGATTAGTATCAACTGCATAACCTTTCTCTGTTAAACAGAAACACCCTTACTATAGAAGAGAAATATTTAGAAGAAAGAGACATTTAATTTAGATAACTTGGATATTTAGAAAGAAAAGCTCTATCCAAAAATTTTCTAGTGCATTCCTAACTATCATATTATATGTGAACAGCATGTTTTTCAAACTATGAACCAATATAAAAATAGGCAAGGAAATGTTCATAATGGAGACGGGATGTTTGAAAGAGCGCTGAGTGTTTACATATAAGTTTAATCAGCAAAGTTGTTTTTGATATTGGTTTTAGGGTTTTATTTTTCCCTCCCATGTGAAATGTGTTTGTTTTGGTGGTTTTTTTTATGTTTTTTTTGCAATCCAAAATATTTTGAACTTCCTTCAGTATTTTCAGTGAATATTATGTACATACAGATTTCCTAACTAGTGGATAATAGCTATTGTAGATATATTAAGGCTTTTGATTTTAAGGAATCGGCTTGACAACAATCGTTCTACATGAAATACAATTTATAGTTAATATATTAACATTTGTCTTACTTGGTTAAGAAGAGTCAAAGATCAAATGCTTGTTTTTGCAGTGAACCCCAGATTGTCTTAAGTGCTGCTCTGTACTCAACCTGCCCCTAAATGTATGTTCAGTAATGCAGAGGACAAAATTTAACAGGCTAACTGCAGCTACCCAGTCATGGCTGCATTCTTAAATTGAGTCTATTGAGATAAAGCTTATTTGTTACAGAGTATACTGTGTTATAAAACAGAATAGTATATTGTTTATATATATAGTTATATATTGTTTATAATATATAGTATAAAACTATAATTCAATTAATTTTAGTGTTACATAACCAGCATTACCTCTTCATTTTAGAACATTAGAACTTATTTTCGCTGTAGAAAAAATGAAATAAAATTAATAATGGGAATTTGAGCCCCTCTCCAATGAGAGAAATCAAAATTAAATTTGCTATAGGTCAGATTAAGTAACTCCATGTGGAATAATATCTCAGAACTATGGTACGCCAGCACTGTCTTATGATTTTTTGATTTTCTTCAAATTAGATCATAGTATTATTTGAGTATCGATTCTATAATTCTAATTTATTTTCTAGTAACACGGCATGAGTTATAGAAAAACATTCTTTTTCAATTTTACAGTCATGACCATGTAAAATGTCATGCGTATTGTAAATTATATTAAATGCTTTGATTATTACTATGGCCTCTTTTCTAGATGTCAATAGATAAATGAAGATATTCAAATGAAAATTACTGTTATACCTGTGGAATATTGGATATGGAATAAATGATATTAAATAGTACAAGGTTAAAAATCTTAGCATTTATCAGCCCATGTTTTATAAATTACCTGTTTATATAGTTTGATATGTACATGAAATGTAAAATACATGTTTACCTTAAGCCTAATGGAGGATAAGCTTTGACATCTGTATCCAAGGTAACCAAAAGTGTAGGCAGTGTGTCAGATATCATTTGTTACTTCCTATAGGACTGAAAGTCTACAGACTGCATAGAACAGACTATATAGATTCATTACGATTTGTTTGTTTGCTCAATTAATTGTTAGGTTCTATTTAGCCTACCTCTATTACCACAGATAATTCTCACTTGCGCTTAATATCTAATCTTGCCTTGAAAATCTGAAGACACATTTTGCTTTGTTTCCTTGTACATGAACTAGTAAGAATCCTGAAATCACTCTTCAATGTTTATAGCTGACCTAAGAGGAAATAGTGTTTTCATGTTTTAAGTATATATGCCACAATTTATCTAAGACAGTTTAAATCTTTTTTAAAAAAACAGCTGTTTCAACCATATCCTTTAGTTAATTTATGTAAGCGCAGCTAATCAAATCAATTATATTTAAATATTTATAGAATGCAATTCTTTATACTTATTTACAAAGGACATTTTCAGGTTCAATTATTAAAAAATGGCATATAGATAGTTGTGTCACTACTATTCTTGATATTCCCTATTGTAAGTTATTTTATTCTTTTTAATATTATATTCATTGATAAATCATTTTATAAAATTATGAAAACAATGTTATTTTGTATATGTACACAATGTGACATGGTTAAATGCAGTTAATTAAAATGTATATTATTAATCCTCCAATCTATAATTTTTATACTGAAACATTTATACCCTTAAAGATTATGAAGCAGATACTGCATCACTACTTTCTATGGTGGCTTTGATGGGTAGTGGATCTCATCGCCCACTTTTCTTGTCTTGGTAGCCTTTGATCATCAGCTTATTATTTCCTTCACCCTCAATACCTTAATTTCTTATAACTGTGATTCTACTATGACCATAAATTCAACATTACTAGACTCTACATTGGTACCACAAGATGCTTCCCTTATCTTGTTTATACTATATTATTTTACTTACACTGATTTCCTTCAAATTCATTCATGTTGTCACAAATAATGGGATTCCTTTCAACCCATCTAACTGAACAATATTGATTTTTGTATGTATGCCATAATTTTTATCCATTCAGGTTGTAATATGCACTGCAGTTATTTACATATCTTGGTGGCTATGAATAATGCACTTTCATCAATAGTACAACTTTGCAGATATCTCTAACATACTGTCTTCATTTCCTTTGGATAATTGCCAAGTAGTAAGATTTATAGATCAAATAGTATTTCTACTTTTAGTTCCCTGAGGTATTTCCATAGTGTTTTAAACAATAGCTTGTACTAATTTATATCCCTCTAGCCATGTATATTTGTTCCATTTTTTCCACATGACAGCTTTTTATCTTCTGTGTTTGTAGACACTTCATCCTTGTTTTCATTTTCCTTATGTTAGTGATTCTGATCATTTTCTCATTTACATCTCTGTCATTTGTATGTCATATTTTTAGATATATATAGATGATAATTTGATAGTAAGAATAATAAGTAAATGATAGAAGATACATATGCTTAGTTAGGATAATAGACAAATGATATAAAGATATCGAGAGAGAGAGAGAGAGAGAGAGAGAGAGAGAGAGAGAGAGAGGTGGATAAGTGGATGAATAGTGTTTAGATGCATAGATGGATAGATGATAGATAGATAGATAGATAGATAGATAGATAGATAGATAGATAGATAGAGATAGATAGATAGATATATAGATAGATAGATAGATAGATAGATATTTTAAAGTTCTGTCATTAAATCATGTCTTAGAATTCTCTCCCTGTTTTCTTGTAGTGGTCTAGTTTCAATTTATTGTAAACATTATCCACTCCTTGTGTATTCCTGGTACTCATATACAAAAATGACACTAATCAAAAATGGGTGGGTTTATTTCTGAGGTTTTTGTCCCATTTCATTGTCTTGTGTTTCTTTCTTCATGCCAGCATTCTGATGTATTGATGACAATTACTTTTTAATAAGTTTTGAAATCTGGGAATTTGATGCCTTAAGCTTCATTCTCTAAGCTCATGATAGCTTTGGCTCCTTTGTGTTTTTGTGCAAATTTAATAATTTTATTATATTTCTGTGCAAAAATAACCTTGGAATTTTGAAACAATTATGCTGAATCTGTCCAAAAGTTTTGTATGAAGATGTTAGCAAAAAATAACTTATAGCCTCTTAGCTTGAAATATCTTTCCATTGTCTAAACTTCTCTTCAGTTGGCTGTGTTTCTCATGTTTGATACTCTTCAATAGAGAGTTCTTTTTAATTTCTGTAACTAAATTTGTATAGAAAGATTTTTATTGTTGTTGCTTTGTAAATAAATTGCTGATTTCGTTTTTGGATGTTCTTTGGTTGGTTTGGTTCTTTTGGTTCAGTCTCTGTGAGTCCCCATGGCCCAGGTGAGTTGACTCTGTAGGTCTTCTTGTAGTGTTCTTGACCCTTCTGGCTTCCTAAGTCCTATCCCCAAGACTTCCAAAGACTCCTTAAGCTCTGCCTGATGTTTGGCTGTGGTTCTCTTCATCTATTTCTACTTACTACTGGATGAAGTCTCTCAGGATACAGTTGTGCTAGACTCCTGTCTGCAAGCATAGAAGAATATTATTACAAGTGCCAGAGGTTGGCTCTCTCCCATGGGATGAGTTTCAAGTTGGGGCAGTCATTCTTTGGCTATTCCCTTAGTCTCTTTTCCATTTTTATCCCTGTGCATCTTGTAAACAATACAAATTTTGGGTTGAAGGTTTATGGGTGGATTGATGGCCCCTTCCTTCCACTGGAAGTCCTGCCTGGCTACAAGCAGTAGCCACTTCAGACTATATCCCTTGCTGGTAGGAATCTCACCTAGGGTCAGTTCCATAGAATGCTTTTTACATCTTTTTCTTGCCTAATTTCTTTATTTAGAATTACTAGTGCACTATAGTCAGAGCAGTCATTTTAATTCTATTAGCTTAAAGAAAATGGTTTCAAATTTTCTCTATTGAGATTAAATATCCTTCATTTTTGTTAATATGTTGTGATATATTTTTATGTTTTATCTGTCAAACATTCATCCATCACAGAGATAAATATGATTTTTTTCGTAGTGGTTTGAATCTAAACTTTAATACTAGCTCTGTGGTTTTCAGGGGGCAAACTTATGTTAATTTACTATTGTGTTAATTTTTACTGTGTATAATTAGTTCTACTTTAATTAAGGTATATTTTTGTTGTTTTTAAAATTGTGTGTGTGTGTGTGTGTGTGTGTGTGTGTGTTTAAATAAATGCAGGTGCCTGATGAATTCAGGATAAAGTATTGTATCCTGGAGATGTTGTTAGAGGCACTTATGAGACACTCAGCATCACTTCTGGGAGCTAAACTACAGTCTCCCTTTTAAGATATTCTTTACTACTGAGTCAGTAATTACATTCGTAAAATTGGTGAATAATTATACACCGTTTGGTAAATACTGACACTATGACCCTAGATACTGTTTGTAAAGTACACAAATATCCAATATACTTACGTACTAAGTTGTCAAAACTGTAATTATTGACAGCATTAATTAAGTTTAAGTTAATGATTTTTTTATTGTTTAAGACTTGCATTTCTTACTAAGCACTATAAGGCTAATTTCTTTAAGAGATACATGTATTATAACTGTCTACATCTTAGAAATGGGGAACCAGTGAATCTAAGAGTTTGATAATTGACTTGTCCAAAGTTAAATATATAGAGTCATACATGTATAGGAATTAAAATCCTTAAAAGGGGACCTAAATTCTTCATGAAACCAAAGCTAGAGAAATCAAAACATAATGTAAAATTTGAAGAACAAGATTTCAGGGTAACTTGAAATGATAAAAAAACTGAGGGAAATATAAAGACTAATAATAGATAATAAAGATCTCTAGGAAACTGACGGTAAATTCATTTTTAATTCCTGTATACTTGTTGGAATCAATATAAATGGGGAAGTAGATTTCTGTTGTCATAGGAACTAGTATTTGATGTTTATGCTGTAGTTAGCTAATAGTATTAAAATTAGGATAATTTTACATTATTGAAAACCAAACTACTTGACTCTGATTTCATGATAATCAATGGAAATATTTGACTTCACATCCGTTCATTTTCAGGTACTTAGCAACCATCACACACAGCCCCAAAGTGAATAGTGTATTTTTAATTCATTCATGATCATTTATATTTATCCATAAATGAAATTACTTGCTTACTCTCATCTACTGAACTTCTAAATTGGCTGCCTCTAAACCTAAAGCAAATTTAGAATTCTGGGATTACCCAGAGGGTAAAAATGAAGCCAGAAAAAAGGGGGTCTAGCCTGACAACTTTCTCAGGAAGATAATTTTAAACCTCAGGTCTTTATTCCCTGGAACAATTTTACTTGATTTTAAAGTCAAGTTTTCTTAAATCCTAGTATGGTGCTGTCATCACAAACATGAATCCTATTTGTCTTCTTGTAAAATAGAGGATTTACAGATACCATATGTTCCTATATGTCATAAACACTTAAATATTTTGTATTAAATTTTCAAGTAATGAAGACTTTTGAGAAACTTTAATTTCTATAATTTTTACTTCAGAGCATTGTAATCAAACCGTCTTCTTTTGTGGTATTTTTTGCTTTATGATTACAAGCATTTTCTCCTGCTTTCTCTACTTTAATGACAGGTTGGAGCACAAAATCACATTATCCAGACTGTTTTAGGGTAGGTCTTGTATTTCTATAGCTGTATATATAATACTTGCTAGTGGTGTGCAGTGTTTATGTATTAAGAGTTAACAGAGATTTACTAACATTTAGATTGACTAGCATTTAGCCACAGGGAATGTGCCAGAAAAGAAAACCTAAAAGTATCCTGCTAAAAGATGCCTGCAATCTTATTTCTACAGAGAAAAACACATTAATGATCAGAATAGACAAGGATAGGAAGATTTATGAAATGTGGAGTATTTTTTTCAGTAGCTTGGTTTCCTACAATTACTATAATTTGAATTATTACAATCGTACCACATTGTGAATATCTTATATCATCTCTATATCCCCTGATGTTATTTGTAGGGCCCTAGGCCACAGAGCCATAAAGAAATGTATGCCACTTACTGGATTTGACCTGGCTTCTGATGAGTATAAAGGACAAGAAAAATGTTCACATGGAACACTGAATGACAATACGAAACATGTCTTTAACTTACTTTATTTTAAATATGCATGTTGAGAAAATAGAACCATAAAAAGGGAAATCATCAATAAATGATTTTCTGAATAAGTAAAAGCAAACAGACCCTGACTCTAAATAATTTCAAATAACGATGAGGTTAAAAATGTTCATGTCTTTAAACTTGTAGCTTCTGTTGTCATAATGGATGGTTGTCTTTGCACAACTCAGGAAAACCCTTTCACTTAGCTTCTTCTTATTCTTTATTCTTCTCTCATATATTATGTCTCAACTGCAGTTTCTCCTCCCCCCTCTCCCCTCAGGCTGCCCTGCCCCATGTGTCTCCCCTCTCCCCCAGATCCACCCTCAATTCCCCACCTGCACGTTTTTCCCGTTCTGTAGGGCTATTTGTCCTATTGATGGTGTCCTTTGTTTTACATACGTTTTTCAGTTTCAAGAGGTCCCATTTGTTAATTGTTGATCTTAGTGCCTGTGCTATTGGTTTTCTGTTCAGGAACTTGTCTCCTGTACCAATGAGTTCAAGACTATCCCCCATTTTCTCTTCTATCAGAAAAAGTCTTGGATCCATTTGGACTTGAGTTTTGTGCAGAGTACTAGATATGAATCTTTTTGTGGTTTTCTACATGCAGACATCTAGTTAGACCAGCACCACTTGTTGAAAATGGTTTCTTTTCTTCCATTGTATGTTTCTGGCTATATCAAAAATCAGGTGTCCATAGGTGTGTAGATTTAATCTGAGTCTTCAATTTCATTCCCTTGATTAACATGTCTGTTTTATGACAATATCAGAAGATCCTTTCACTTACCTTCCTTTTGTTCTCTCAAAAATCAATCATTTAGGCAGACATCCTTAAGCCATTCCTCACTGCATGTCCATCATATTCTGAATGTTTTGACTGTAACATACTATAATATAATAAATATTTAATACTCTCATTATTTTTACTGTCATTTACAGTTTGTATAATGCATTGTTCCAAGTGTTTTTATCCTTATAAATACTGTAATTCTCATGATAAACTTTAACGACCCAAGAAAACAAAAATCTTCATTATTTTTAGACTAGGTATAAGTGAAAAACATTTATATGCAAGGAATTAAAAATGAATTAGCATTATAATTGGTTTACAAATTATTTTTTTACTGAACTAGTAGGGCAGATAGAATTGAAGAAAGGCTTATTATAAAAAAATTAACTCTTAGTTGCATACTCTTGGATATTGAACTATATTTTAATTTGTCTTGATGACTTTAACTATGAATAAACAGTGTTTGAGCTCAAGACCACTAAGCATTATTGATACCCTTGTCACTTTGGTAACACTAAGCGGAAACATAGACATGCACATCAAATCTCAAGCTACAGAGTGTATATGAGCATGCTTTCAAAAACCAAGTTTCTTAGCAGAACTTTATTTTCCATAAGTCTATATACTAAAAGTTCAAGGTCAAGAATTTTTCACTTCAGTTCCTAGCAATGGCTTTCTTTCTGCTTTTAAATGGCTGCCTTCTTGGATAAGGTAGAAAAGAATGGGACTGAGGAGGTAGGGAGATGAAATGAGAGGAGAAAGAGAGAGAGATGGGAGAAACCCACTGAGGATCCTACCTTCAAGCTGGGATTGTTTGAATGAGAACTGTGCCCCATATGGTCAGGTATTTGGATACCTTTCCTCTAGTTGGTAGTATTGGGGGAAGTTGTGGAATCCTTGAGAGATGGAGCCTTGCTGGAGGAAGAGGTCACAGAGAGTGGATTTTAATATTCATACTCTCACCCCACTTACTGCTTGCTATCTCTTTTTTTGATGATTACATTTGATGATGTAAGCTTGCAGCCTCCTCAACCAGCCACCATGCCTGCAGCTTGTTTATGTACTTCCTTATCTTGATGGACTTTATTTCTTTCTCTCCCTTTCTTTCTTTCTTTCTTTCTTTCTTTCTTTCTTTCTTTCTTTCTTTCTTTCTTTCTCTCTTTCTTTTTCTTCCTTCCTTCCTTTCTACCCTCCTTTTCTTTCTTTAATCTTTTATTTACTTATTTAGACTCCAGATTTTATTCCCCCACCCGAGACCACCCTCCAACTGTTCCACATCCCGTACCTCCTCCGCAACCCCTGTCTCCACAAGGCTGTCCCCACTCCCCACTCCCCACCCAACCAGACTTCTAAACTCCCTGGAGCCTCTAGTCTCTCGAGGGTTAGGTGCATCTTCTCTGACTGAACTCAGACCCGGATGTCTTCTGCTGTATATGTGTTAGGGGCCTCATAGTAGCTGGTGTATTCTGCCTAGTTGGTGGGCCAATGTTTGAAAGATCTTGGGGGTCAAGGTTAATTGAGACTGCTGGTCATCCTAGAGGATTGCCTGCCTCCTCAGCTTCTTTCAGCTTTTCCCTAATTCAACCATAGGGGTCAGCAGCTTCTGTCCATTGGTTCGGTGTAAATATCTGCATTTGATTCTTTCAGCTGTGTGTTAGGGCTTTTGGAGAGTAGTCACAATATGCCCGTTTTTGTGAGCACTGCGTAGCCTCAGTAATAGTGTCAGGCCTTTAGACCTTCTCTTGAGCTGGATCCCACTTCCAGCCTGTCTCTGAATCCTCTTTCCCTCAGGCTCCTCTCCATTTCCATTTCTGTAGTTCTTCAGATAGGAACAATTATGGGTCAGAGTTTTGACTGTGGGATGGCAACCCCCTCCCTCTCTTGCTGCTGGAAGTGGGATCTAGAAGTTTCCTTTCCCTACCATCAGGCATTTCATCTAAGGTTCCTTCCTTTGAGTCCTAAGAGTCTCTCACCTCCTAGGTCGCTGGTACATTTTCAAGGGTCCCCCCAACCTCCTACCTCCCAAAGTTCCTGCTTTCATTATTTCTGCTGGCCCTCAGGTTTTTTTCCTCACCCAATACCAGATCAGATTCTCCTCTTTCCCTCCCCCCTCCACTTTCCCTCCCAGGTCCCTCCCTCCCTCCTCACTTGTGATTGCTTTCTTATCCCTCTCTCCCAAGAAAGACTGAGGCATCCTAACTTGGGCCCTCCAACTTGTTGACTTTTTGAGTTCTGTGGACTGTATTTTGGATATTCTGTAGTATTTTTGGCTAATATCCACTTATTACTAAGTACATAGTATACATGTCCTGTTGTGTTTGAGTTACCTCACTTGGGATATATTCTAGTTCCATCCATTTGCCTGCAAAGCTCAGGATGTCCTCATTCTTAGTAGCTAAGTAGTGTTCCATTGTGTAAATGAACCACATTGTCTGTATCCATTCTTCTGTGTGGGATATCTGGGTTGTTTCCAGCTTCTTACTATCACAAACAAAGCCACTATGAACATAGTTGAACACTTGCCCCAGTGGCATGGTGGGGCATGTTTGGGTATATTCCCAAGAGTATTGTTGAGTCTTCGGGTAGATCTATTTCCAATTTTCTGAGGAAGCGCCAGATTGATTTCCAAAGTTGTTGTACCAGTTTGCAAAACCACTAGCAATGACAGAGTGTTCCTCTTTCTCCACATTCTCACCAACATGTGTTGTTACCTGAGGTCTTGATATTAGACATTCTGAATGGTATAAGATGGAATCTCAGGGTCGTTTTGATTTACATTTCTCTGATCACTAAGGATTTTGAACATTTCTTTAGGTACTTCTCAGCCATTTGAAATTCCTCTGCTGTGAATTCTTGGCTTACTTCTATACTCCACTTTTTGATTGGGTTATTTGGTTTTTTGGTGGTTAGTTTTTTAAATTCTTTTATATAATGGATGTTAGCCCTTTATCAGATGTAGGGTTAGTGAAGATTTTTTTCCCAATCTGTAAGTTGCTGATTTGTCTTATTGACTATGTCTTTTGCCTTACAAAAGTTTTCCAGTTTCATAAAGCCCCATTTATCAATCCTTGGTCTTAGAGCATGAGCCATTGGAGTTCTGTTTAGGAAATCCTCCTGTGTCAATGAGATCAAGGCTATTTCCCACTTTCTCTTCTATTAGATTCAGTGTATCTGGTTTTATGATGAGGCCCTTGTTCCACTTGGACTTGAGCTTTGTTCAAGGTGACAAATATGGGTCTATTTTCACTTTTCTACATACAGACAGCCAGTTAGACCAGCCTCATACATTGAAGATGCTTTCTTTTTTCTATTGTATATTTTTGTCCAAGATCAAGTGTCCGTAAGTGTATGGTTTTATTTCTGGATCTTTACTTCTATTCCACTGATCAGCCTGTCTGTCTCTGTACCAATACTGTGTAGTTTTTATCACCATTGCTGTGTAGTAGAGCTTGAGGTCAGGGATGGTGATTTCCCCAGCCATTCTTTTATTGTTAAGAATTGTTTTCGATATTCTGGGTTTTTTGCCTTTCCAGATTAAGTTGAGAATTGCTCTTTCCATGTTTTTGAAGAGTTGTGTCAGGATTTTGATGGGATTTCATTGAATCTGTACATTGCCTTTGATAGGATGGCCATTTTTACTATATTAATTCTGCCAATCCATGAGAATCTCTGCATTTTCTGAGTTCTCCAATTTCTTTCTTGAGAGACTTGAAGTTATTATCATACAGGTCCTTCACTTGTTTGGTTAGAGTTACACCAAGACATTTCATATTATTTGTGGATATAGTGAAGGGAGTTGTTTCCTTAAGTTTTCTCTCAGTCTGTTTATCATTTGTATAAAGGAGGGCTACTGATGTAATGAAGTTAATTTTATATCTGACTGCTTTGCTGAAGTTGCTTATCATCTGGAGAAAGTGATATTGGCTGTTGGTTTTTCCGTAAATTGCTGTTATTATGTTTAGTTATGGGCCTTGAATTCCTGATCTTTCCAATACTTTTAACATGAAGGGTCGTTGTATTTTGTCAAATGTTTTTTCTGTATCTAAGATATGATCATGTGATTTTTTTCCTTTGAGTTTGTTTATATAGTGGATTCCGTTAACAAACTTTCATATATTGAACCAACCTTGCATCCCTGGGATGAAGCCTACTTGATCGTGGTGAATGATGGTTTTAATGTGTTCTTGGATTTGGTTTGCAAGAATTTCATTGAGTATTTTTACATCAATATTCATAAATGAGATTGGTCTGAAGATCTCATTTTTGGTTGGGTCCCTGTGTGGCTTAGGTATCAGAGTAATTATGGCTTCATAGAATGATTTAAGTAGTGTTCTTTCTGTTTCTATTTTGTGGACTAGTTTGAGGGATATTGGTATTAGGTCTTTTTTGAAGGTCTGGTAGAATTCTGCACTAAATCCATCTGGCCCCAAACTTTTTTTGATTGGGAGGTTTTTAATGACTTCTTCTATTTCCTTGTGTGATATGGGTCTGTTTAGATAGTTTGCCAAAGTTAATTTAACTTTGGTATGTGGTATCTGTCTAGAAAACCATCCATTTATATCTAGATTTTCTAGTTTGTTTGAGTATAGACTTTTATAGATGGATCTGATGATTTTTTTGAATTTCCTCCAAGTTGTTATGTCTCCATTTTCATTTCTGATTTTGTTAATTTGGAGCCTGGACCCTTTACTTAGTTTGGCTAGGAGGTTATCTTATTGATTCTCTTAAAGAAACAGCTTTTGGTTTTGTTGATTCTTTGTATTGTTCACTTTGTTTTTATTTTGTTGATCTCAGCTTTAAGTTTGACTATTTTCTGCTCTCTACTCCTTTGGGTGAGTTTGCTTCTTTTTGTTCTATAGCTTTCAGATGTGCTGTTAAATTGTTAGTGTAAGATCTCTCCAGTTTCCTTACCAGGGCACTTAGTGCTATGAATTTTCCACTTAGCACTGATTTCATTGTGTTCCATAAGTTTGGATATGATATTTCAACATTTTCATTAAATTCCAGGAATTCTTTAATTTCTTTTTTTATTTCTTCCCTGACAAAGTTATTATTGAGTAGAGAATTGTTCAGTTTCCACGTGTATGTGGGCTTGTTGTTGTTTGTTGTTTTTGCTCTTATTGATAACCAGCCTTAGGCCACGGTGATCTGATAAGATGCATGAGATTATTTTGATCTTCTTGTATCAGTTGAAGGTTGTTTTGTGACCAATTATATGGTCAATTTTGGAGAAGGTAACATGAGGTGCTGAGAAGAAGGTATATTCTTTTGCTTTAGCGTGAAATGTTCTGTACATATCTGTTAAATCCATTTGGTTTATAACCTCTATTAGTTTCACTGTGTCTCTGTTTAGTTTCTGTTTCACTGTCCTATCCATTGGTGAGAGTGGGGTGTTGTTGTTTCCCACTATTATTGTAAGGGTTGCAATGTGTGTTTTGAGCTTTAGTAAAGTTTCTTTTATGAATATGGGTGCTCTTGCATTTGGGGCATGGATGTTCAGAATAGAGGCTTTCTCTTGGTGGATTTGCACTTTGATGAATATGAAGTGTCCTTCCTCATCACACTTGATAACTTTTGAAAGTCTATTTTACTGTATATTAGGATGGCAATTTTAGCTTGTTTCCTGGGACCATTTGCTTGGAAGACCTTTTTCCATCCTTTTACTCTGAGATAGTATCTGTCTTTGTTATTGATGGACTCTTGGCACTCTCAAACCCTAGACAAACTGAATTCTTATGTTGCTTTGTATTGTGTGGTTTTAACATAACATCAGAATATTAAATAATACTATAACCTAATCTAACACAAATTACATCCCCAGAGAGCTCACTCGAAACACCATTATATTGACATGGTTTCAATTGAGAGGTTTTATGTAGATACAAATTTAGCTCAATACACTGTTTACTGACCAGGCAAGAGAATGTAACAGAAATCCTAGAGACTTATCTACATGTGAAACCATCCTACTATTAACATCAGGGATTTCCAAGAGTCAGGTGCATCATCTCAAATTGAAATTCTCTAACAATAGTCCTTACCCTTGTGTGTATGTATGTGTGTGTGTGTTTGTGTGTGTGTATACTTGTGTGTTCCCATGTATGTCTGTGTATGTCTCTGAGAGTGTTGATGGCAAAATTCAAACTCTAAAACAAAATTTATATCATGAATATATAGAAAAAATAAATTAATAATTAAGTGCTATACTAGGGGGGAAATTTTAAAATGCCATGAATCATTTCATAAATATAAAGTAATATTATATTCAGAAATTAATTTGAGATGACTCAATTAGAAAGAAAGAAGTCAGATAAAGAAAAATATCTCTTGAAATCAAAATACAGTATCATAAAATTGTTGTATAAAAATCAGTTACAGAAAGTAGCATTTAAGACATTTCCGGAAACATCACAAATAGAAAATTAAAAAGAAACCTGATAGAAAATATGTAAAGCAGAACCACAGTCCAGGAGGTTCAAGCTTGAAAGAATTATCAGAAATCAAGAAGCATTGACAATGATAACAATGAATTGATGACACTGCCAAGTTCTTCTGCTTGCTTGAGATTAAATCATGCTTCTTGGAATCATATTTATAGCAGTTTTCATTTGTTGTTTTGTTGTTTTTTCAGGAGCAGCAATTTTCTTAGGCCTTTCCTTTTCACAGGTCTAAAGCTTAACTGGGCATCATTTTGCTTGCCTAAGGACATACTTCCCTTTACTCTATTATGGACCAGGTCTCTCTTAGCTTGGCTCCATCACTAAATTCTCTGGTATCATTTTTCATATATATATGAAAATATATATGAAAACATATATGAAAACATATATATATATATATATATATACATACATATATACTTTTCATTGTTTTTTTATGGATTTTATACCATGCACCCCAATGCCACACATCTCTCTCTTCCCTTATACTCAACCTCTACCTTTGGAGCCTCCCCCCATCTCACCAGTAGGGAACATCCTCATTGTGGAAGCTGTAGTGTGTCATAGTGTGTCCCACAGTATACTCTGTCCACATTTCTTTGCTTGCAAATGTTCATTGCAGTGACTACATGGTCTGGTATGAGGCCTCTGATTTCTGCTACTCTAGTGATACTAGAACTTCACTGGAACTCCTCTCAAATATCCTGTTGTTCACCTGCGTCATGACGATCTTGTGGTTTTGGATTTGTAGGAAAAGTCCCTTTGTATACTCTAGCAGTTGATAGATGGGGTAGATGTTAGGCTGAGCTGATGCAAAGCCCTGGATCTGGAACTGAGATATATTTGAGCTGGTCAATCTTCTGGCTCTTTGGCTTTCACACCCTTAGGGCTGCTCAAAAGGAATGCCTGCAACCAGAGTCAGCTGTGCCCTGTGCAGGATGCAGGGTCAACTCGCTTGAGTGTTGTAGATGGAGGAGACATGGCCATTTTTTCCACTCTCATGACCCCAGGCTAGCTCCCCTGTCTGTCATAAGTGGCAAGGGATAAGGAGGGGTAGAAGGGTGTCTCTCTTTCACCTGCACTACCACATAGCAGACAAGACACAGCGCCGGTTCATCTGCAACCCTCACATCCAGGAATAGCTCTACTACTACCCATGTGAAGTGCATGGCATGTTCTCCTAGAGTGATACAGAAGGTGAGGTGGAGGGACAGCTCTCCTGCTCCCATGATTCTTTTGAGGCCAGCTTTCCCACCTCCTGGGGACGAAAGGGAAGTAAATGAATCTCTGCCTCTGTGATGCAGCAGACATGAGACAGGGAGGGTCCTCCTACACTCATGCCCTTTGGAGTGGCCTAACCTGCAACACCTACATCCAGGGCCAGATCTTCTTTGCTTTCAAGGTGAAGAATAGTGCCTCTCCCATGTGCTGCAGTAGGTAAGTGGTAGAGATAGCTCTCTTACTTTTGATAACTTTGGGCCAGCTCTCCTAACTACAGTAAGTGGCAAGCAGCATGCAGGAGTTATCTTTCCATTCCTTATGTCACCACACTGCAGAGAAGTAATGGGAATAACTCTCCCATGCTCATGCCCTGAGGCTTCCCCACCATAGGGGTCAGCACCACTCTGCTGTCTAGGCAATGTGCAGGACCCGATCTTCTCAGTGCTGCTTCTGGTGAAGGGCAGGGCCAGCTTTCTGGCATTCATGACACCAGGATCAGCTCTCCCACAGGGTTCAGGTAGTAAAGGGGGAAAGGGAGGAGGACATCTCTCCTTACTCCATGTTACCACTCAGGAGATGAGTGACAGGGACAGTTCTTTCATGTTCACATCCTCAGGCCTGCTCCCCTGCAACTCCAACAATATGTAGGGCCTTTTCTTCTGGTTACTGCAGCTGGTTAGGTGTGGGGTCCACTCTCTTGCTCTTACCTGCTAGGACCAGCTATCCCATGATGTCCACTTGAAGAGTGGGGCCAGTTCTGCACAGCCTTCAGACATCAACATGTCTCTAGATGGTAGCACAGATCAGAGATGTCTTCCTGGTTTTGGTGGTGGTGGTGGTGGTGGGGTAACAGTCCTCTGATGCTGCAGTGCCACAAACATAGACATAATCCCTGGTGGTAGCGCAAGCCAGGACCCAACCATGGTCCTAAGTGGTATCACCAGCTACTCACATCAGACTGTTTCTCACTACCCTGGAATCTCCAGTTCTGCCTCTCTTCATTGTGCCCACATCTTTTTTTGTTTCTCTTTCTTGTCTATTTATCCCCCACTTACTTGCCTCTCTTAGTAGTGCTCAGGAGTCTTGGAGTGTCTGGGGTCGTCCCAGGAGTGGTCTCAGGAAAACAACACCCTGCTTGTCTATTATGGCACTAGTCAGGAATAACCTCCGGCATTATCTGCCTCCCCTCAAGGCCTGAATGGCAGTAAACTTGTGGTCAACTCAGGCTAGATCTCTGACTGGTCCTCATGGTGCTGGACTGGTAGTCATCTTAGGTTTACTACTTTTTGGAGGAATGCAAGCCTACTAACCATTCAGATGTTCACATGTCAGAACACAGAGCGTAGACATGGCCTCTCTCCTCTCTGCCACTTACTGATGCAATGGTGATGCAACTGCCATGCTTGCGATGCCTTAGTATTTCTCTAGAGAGAGTTAATGCACACAGGAAAATATACATAAGTTATATGCAAATATTACCATGTTTATTGTGATGGGAAATTTGTGAAACCTCAATTTTGGAAATAGGGTACATCATAGGGTTCTCTTAGAATTATGTCCCTTACAAATACCTATGAAAGACTTCAATTTGATTTCTTATTTATGAATTAAATATGTTTTTGTTTTGTTTTACACTCCTTTTATCCTTTTATATTTCTAATTGTTAAGAATGAGAGAGATGTGTGTGGGCAGGGGAGCAGTCTCAAGCAGAGATTTTTAAATAGATTTAATTAGAGTAGTTTTAAAACCATAATTTGTTTTATGAATATATTCTAAAACAGATAATATGTACCACATAAAGTCATCAGTAAATTAAGCAGAATTATTTTTTAAAAATTAAAATGAATTAGCCCTTAAAGCATAGGGACTGGGGATACACTCACCCTATTTATCCCATGAACACATTCATTGAAAAGCCACTTTGACATTGTTATCATGCAAGAGAATTTGGACAGAGAATTATTAAATGAAGTAAACACAGATTGTGGGTGACCGAGTTGTCTATTTGACCAATGACAAACAGAAGATCGGGAGTGTAATATATGGTAAATATTATCTCAGTGTATGTAAACACAGCTGAATAATAGTCTTTGGAAGAAAAGTAATGAAAACCCAACAGAAAACTAGTGCAAAGGTTTAGGGAAGAAATAACCATTTGAGTAGAATTGAAAAGTTGAGTGTAAGTAGAAAAAGGCAAGAATTGTGTAACATGAGTGATGTGAATAATGACGTGGACCTTAAAATTAGGTGTTGGTGAGGCAATTCAAGAAACCAAAATAGACGCTGTAGAAGCAGGCGAAAGTGTGACCTGCAACTAGATAACATGGCAGGGGCAAGGCAATCCTAACCCAACTTGTGTAGCATACCTTGAGATTTCCCATTCTGTATTCTAAAACCAGACGGCATTATAACATTTTAAGCAAAAAGTGAAATCATAAATTTTCTATTAATTTTGGGGACAAGGTGATGGCAATTGGAGAAGTTACCGTAGAACTCATGGAGAGAAGAGGAGGCATAGAGATGGGGCAGTCTGTTCACTTTGCATGCTTCTTTTGAAGAAAACTGCAAAATGTCACTCATAGTGCATGCATGGAATAAGGTCATCACTAGACATAGTACACAGTTATCACTGTGGAGAGTATGATATATATAATCTCACCCCCACATTTTTCTATAACATTACTTCTCATTTAGTAAAAGATGTCTCATTTAGTTGTACCCTTTATGGTGATAAATGATCTTTCCTGTCCTTGACTAACTATTTGTCTTTGCTTCAGATTTTGAGAATTTAAGGCACTATAACAAAAAACAAAATGTGTGCTCACACACACACACACACACACACACACATCTCAAAACCAGGAAGTTACAAAGCAAAGACGTTTTATTCAAATCAAACCATTGGAGGCTGAAAGTCCGATGTTTTACCACCTCTTCAACTTCCACTGAGATCCTCCTGACAGGTGATAGCATGGTGTAGTGGGAGGTGTGTGAAGATAAGAACTTACAGAGACAGAGGGCATCCAAAGAGAGAAATGGCCAATTCTTTTGTTGTAACAACCAACTCCTGGAGAATTAATCAGTTCAGAAAGAAAGCATCAATCCATCAATACATTGTTCTCAACAACAGCTCAGTGACATCCAGCTTCCTACTATGTCCCTTCTTAATGGTTCCACCACCAGAAACGTGATACTAGGGACCTGACAGTCACAGGTGATTCCATAGGAGACAGTCCACATACAAAATCATGAGGAAAGAACTCTGCTTCAGAAAGAGTGTAATGACTGTATGTGGGGATTCTGACAGGGGGGGCAATTCTTTCCCAAAACTTGTGGTCATAGGTGATCACAATGACATCTCCTGTAGTCATCCTCTCCCTTTAACATTTCTACTATGAAGTGTCTTTCCATACTCCACATCTGTAACTGTCGTTTCTTTTTGTAACGGCCGTCAGGTTCTGCTACTTTGTAAAGGCCGGCCGGTTCTGCTGCTCCGGTCGGCAGGTCAGGGTCTAGCAAGAGAGAGAGTGGGGACAGAGGAAGGGGGAAAAAGGGGCGAGAGACGCAAAAGATAGATACAAGACAGAGTCCGGTGGCGTCTCTTCAAGTCTCTTCTTTATTCTCCTCTCTTCTTACTATATTCTCCTCACTCCTTCAGTCTCCTCTACTCCTCTACTCCTCTACTTCTTCCTACTACTTACTACCTCCTACTACTTACTACCTCCTACTTTCTACCTCCTACTCCTCACTCCTCAATAGAAAGGAAATCCGGGTATTTATACCCTTTACCACGTGACTTGCCCTCGTGGACAATCTCAACTGAAGCCACTATGTCACGTGCCTTGTAGCCATGGATACCAGGAGCACCTGGCAGCTGGGGGCACTAAACAGTGTAACAAGATGTTTATCAGAGTGCGCTCAGCTATTGCAGGCTGTTGAAACAAGTCTCTTGTCAGGGTATATGGCTCAAGATGACTGTAAAGATGATAGCCACTTTCGGCTAAGAGTCGGCTCCCAACACACATTTGATTGGTTCATTGTATTACATCTTTGTTAAAAGGATCGTTAATCATTTATTTACTTTCTCTCAGAATATTAAGACATTCCTCATTTTTAAGCCTCATATCTGAAATCTAAGCACTGTCCCTCATATCCCTTTGTTTTGAAATAGATTGTCTTCATTCTAAAATCTAAACTGTGTCTTACAAAAGCTGCTACCCATAGTTCTGCTGCTATGTTCTTTTAAATCATAATTCCTGTTTTATTTTCTCCATTTCCCTTTCTTTGTTTCCTTTGAGTCAGCATGTCACTATGTAACCTAGTCTGGTTTTGCATAATCTTCCTGCCTCAGCCTCCTAAGTGCTAGGATCAAATGCAGGCTACCACACCCGCTCTACTAAACCATAATCTTGCCTTCCACTGAATATCAGTGAAAATTTCTTAAAGCCTATTCATTTCCTCTAGTAAAAATCCCAAGTCTTTAGGATGTAGTGCCCTTGCTTTCCTGTTTCGAAACTACCTTTGCATTTTGACTTTATAACATTCTTCCTCATGCCTCAAATAGCTGAGAATATCAAAGCTCAACATTTCTCCAAATATTAAAAAAATTGTTATATACATATGGTTTACATAAATTATAACTATATATACATATATAAATTAAGTCCTCAAGCCTCATACTTTCATGCCATTGCTTTTATCTGCAATGCCCATCTCAATTTTCCAATGTCAATTGTCCTTAGTTTTCATGATTCAAATGCATATCATTTTATCTCTCAGTCATTCCTAGTTCTTCCAGGCCCCACTCGTGTTTCTCTACTGCCCCGTGACTATATCTGTCTTGTCCAGATGGTTAGTCTTTTCAAAATCAAGGGTTAAATGTGGTTCACATGTCTGTTTCCTCCCACCACTGATGTGTACTAGATTCACCTATACTAGACACTGAAGAACTGCTTGGTGGGTTAAACTGCATTTCTGACTTAAAAAAAAAAATGGTTCATTAGAAACACTCTTCCTGTCAATTGCTATTCCTCAAACTCAGATGCTTCCCTGTTCCAATTTAAACTTCTACCACATTCAATGTTCACATTCAGGCTGTACGTTGTACTGTCTCACCACCTGAGGCCTATTTAGCAAACTTTTTAATTTAGTCAATGATATCTTCGTGGAGCCCAACCACTGTGAGAGTGTGCATCTTAAAACATTTAGTACAAATACCATTGCTTTGTCTTCAGGATTTCATCAGTTTTAGGGTTTCAAAAAATTCCAAATATTATCAAAAAGAATAAAATTAAATATATAATCAATATGTGTCCTATCTGTCAGGAAAGGCTAAGTAATTAATGCTTTTCTATAGAGATCTCACATTAGTTTTGGGAAAAATTTAAGATCCTATGTTTTCTCCTATAGCTTCACTACCATCTACTAAATATATCAACATTGTGATTTTATTTTAAGAAGTAAAAATCGAACGATACCTAACAGTTCAAAAATTGGACTGTGGACTAAGATATCTTAGATTTAAATCTAACCTCTGTTCCTCTGGATTTCTGTGTCTGGTTGCTAGTTTTCAAATAGGTAAACTTTAAAGAAATAATACATAATTCAGAGCTCACCAAATGGATTAATACACATAAAGTGCTGGAACCACATTTAGCTCTTGCCAATATTAAATCCAGTAGCCATTTTGCAACGAAATTATATTTACATTTAATTCTATTACAGTAACTGGGTACATTTTGATACATTTCATATTGAATATAGTTTGCATAGGTAGGTGGTTGTGTGGTGAGCCATTTATTATTCTGCATAGTGAATTATTTTTGAACTTAAAGGAATTTTCCAGGTTCTGGCAAGAGGGTAAGATGCTGAATCTAGCCAGTGATCCATTCTTCTTAAAATTTTACCTGGATTAATTTAATAAGGTACTTTAATCCAGATTTTTTCAAGGTGATGTCAATCAGACAATCGGTCACACTTCTGGAATTAACCTACCGCCCCAGCCTATATGCTGTCCCTGGCTATTTCTTCTACTTGCCCTGTACAAGGTCCTGAACTTAGGTAGCCCACTGGAGCATGAACTAAAGAAGAATCTGATATCTCTAAACATTCCAGTAATAAATCTAATTACAAAAATTAACTTAGTTTTTATCCTTCACTTAGCGATTGAATTTGTTGATTCAGATATTGATATATGTTTTATAAAGATAGAATTTGCATTGCCCTTTTATTCAAGTACAGAGAAAACTTAACACTTCTAGAATTTCTCAGCACATACAGTGAATACATTTTTTAATTCTTATTATTCTAGAACCTAACATTTTAAGACAATTTAAAGATATTTATCAATATGAGAAATAATCACTGGACGTTGCCTAAAATTGTCTGCTATGCTTCTTGTATCTGTGACTATACAATTTACATAAGATTTATTTCTCTTTAATGGGAAAAGATTATGTGAAATACTCATTGGAAATTTATTTAATGGATTTCTATTGTAAGTAATATTAAACTTAATTTTAAGAAATTTTAAGAAACAAAGCTATATTTAATGTGTGGATAGAATTTTTATCATAGCCCAAATGCTAAATCAAAGTTGCAAGATACTTTAAACAGTATGAATAAAAAAGGGTCAAGCTTATATCCAAAGTGGACCTTTGTCTGTAGTGATGTGGAAACTTGAGCTGTTCCCCAATTCATATTGTGCCATTTCTTCTCGGTCTTCACAGATACACATCTGCACATATTACTATCTGAAGAAATACATTTTTCTCATAGTATGTAATGCTAAACTGGAATTTACACATTTTCCTATGGTGCAGTTCTCTCAGTTTAAGAATAGTTCTTCTAATATGTTATAAATACAATATTAGTTGCTGTTTGCTGACAGGTAATATATTTGAAATACCATAATACATAAAATACTATAAACAACTAATACTTATGGTTATAATTCTATTTCATTAGGAATCACTGGTCCTAATATGTCCTCAAAAGGCTTTAATGACCTCATCTTTTGTAATGTTTCTTCTTTCAGAAAGAAACTTGTTTTTAAAAGCGATAGCCATGTTAAAATATTTCATGCAGTCATCTTGAAATTTAAAAGCTCCCACATCAAGCATGACATTGAACACCTGACTTACTCATCTCACTGATAAGAAGAAAACGTGAAGACTAAGAACAATGAATGGCTTGGCTGGTATAGCACGTGGAGGATAGACACTTTATAGGTTTTCATTGACTATTAACTGAAATTGTGTGTGCCAAGATTTAGGTTAGTTGAAACCCCCTACAAACTGAGCTTACGGAAACAGAAACTGATCCTTCTAACATCGTGCCTTTTAATACATCACAAGAATGCATTCCCTCCTCCCCAAACATGTAAGATCTGTATCTTGTGATGCAACGAAATGTTTCTTTTAAAAAAAAAAAAAAGATCTATAGTAGAGGAGAAAAATCTTTCTTAAAATTCAAAATCCTATAGCTAATGTGAGCACACACAATAAAAGCCCTGCACACTGAAATATTTTCTCATTTTTAAGGGAATTAATGGCTCTCCACCAGCCCTTTAACATGTAAAATGAGTAAGTTACTTGTGTCCAGTACATCCAAAAAAGAGCCAGGATAAAATAAACATAAGGGGTTGGATATCTTGGAAAAAATCTGTCATGGGTTTGGGTTAATCATCTCCAGAAGAAATTCAACTTGATGCCTGAAATGTAAGACTTTTTGGAGAAAGCAGAAAGGCCCGAGGCAGTGTTGATCTGAGAGAGTGCTCTCCATGGGTCAGATCTGCTCCGCTGGTAGAGTGCAAACCCAGTTCACAACCACGGCCTCTGAAAAGTTGTAAAAGACTGCAGGGGCCTTCGAGCACACACACTCCAGCTTTGGTTACATAGTTTTTATGGCCTGGTTTCTTATTATAAAATAAAACTTAAAAATAAAATCTGTGCTTAATTTTCCAACCTTCTGTCTGTCAGTGATAGGGGCTGCTGGCCTCCAATTTTGCGGAGTAAAGCATCCCGGCTGATTTTTCATTTCAGGAATGATAGGTGGATGGATCTGTGAATATGTCACACCTTTGTTTCATACAGTTTTCAGGTACATAAGCCCTGCCTTGTAGGCATGTGGGTGTTTAGAGATGAGTGGGTTCAGTCAACACTTTGGGTTGGTTGTCTTCCTTCCCTGGCCATATAGGTTTAAAATACATTTTAAAGCTCTGAAATTTCATTGTATTAAAAACCCTGGTTATTTGTTTAAAAAACTGATTTCTATTATCAATAGTGATTTGAACTTTGGGGAAATGGACTAGTATAGAGTAATTCTTTTAAAATATTTATTCTCTATCCCACACTCTCCTCCTGTCACCCCTTTTTCATCATCAGAAATAGATTATATTTCTTTGAAATAGTATCAAGCAGATATAAGAAGAGAAGTTACCATGCGCATGAACTTAACCATTGGAGTGCAGGAAAAATCCTGTCTAATTATAAACTATACTGCTCATTTACCACAATGTTTGATAGCTACATACAAAAAAAATAGCATAAAGAGATAATTTTAGTTCCTTCTGTGTTTTTTCCACCCCTAATTTTATTACTGAAATCTATCAAAAGAGTTCAATTTAAGTCTTGTTAATTAAAATATCTTACCAGTTCCAGTGGCCATTTGTTTTGTACACATATGAGGCTTTTGCTGACCATCTTGTATTCTGCTAATACTATATTTTTCTTAAATTTACAGTAACCTCATAGGTGTAGGCTGACTAGATCTAGGAAAGAATTTCCAACATTTTCAGTGTAGAAGTCAATCACTTGAATGAATAGGGTCCACTGAGGACTATTTGAAATGCTCAAGCATTTCAAATCCTTTTTCATTTGACCACTGGATGACCTGATAACTATTTCCTGTCCCTCAATAAGGTTGTGACCCAGGTCTAAGAGTGCGAAACCCAGATAATTTTAGAAACAAATCAAACACCACAGAATTACAAAAGGGAGTTTCACTACATTCTTTCAAAAGCAAAAAAATATTTCTTAAATACGAATGTATAAAAATAAACTGTGCTACCTCTATGTACTGACTGTATTTAAGATTGTCCGGGCACTAGTCCTCTTGTTTTTGAGGATTAAAAATCAACAGGTATTTCTAAAATATGAACTTGAGTCCAGTTTCTCATTTCCCTTCTACTAAAGTAATTCAGAGTATAAAATTTAAAATGCCATCTATGAGACGATAGTGCTGTTATAATAACTCATCAATATATGCCCAAACATGTTATATTAAAATGAGATGAATTTTCTATAGATACTGATACATGCATGTGTGTAGTTTTATTTCTCTAATAGCATTTGTACCTATGGAAAGACAGAAGGTAAACAAAGAGAAAAGCTCGTGTCTGCCACAGAGCAGGCAGGAATGTGTCTAACCACCCTTCCGAGCTGTTAAAATACCTTAGACAATTGAATTAAGGAAAGGAAGACTTTTACAAGTGCATTTTGCTGATCTGAAAGTGTAATTGACTATGGTTTGCTTTGATAATTTTTTTTTTACTTTTCCATAACTTGGATGTGAAATATAATGTTATGAAATGTTAATTGTTTTAATGAGGTCAAGAAGTGTTTCCTTAAAATAACAGTTTTATGTTTAACATAGGGTTGCTATTTTTCCTCCTTGTATAGATAATGAAGTCATAGCTTAAAATATAGTAGAACTAAAATATAAAAGAACTAAATTTCTTAAAGTATCACTTGAAAATGGTATATATTGAAAGATGTCACTGAAATCTACATTTGCTATAAACTGTGTAAGCTGAAATGTACACTTTTGATAATGATCACATACTTCTCAGACAACAAATTCTCATTTTTTTCCCTCTGGCACATTCTAAATACTTTAAAAATAGACAACTACTCACTATAAAGATGACTAATGTGTTTTAGAATGTAACATGGCACATTACGCCCATGATTCACATTTTGGTAATACACTAACTGAAACATTATGAAAATAGTTTCCCTCTCTATTCAGTTGAATGCTGCTATCATAATCAGAAATTATAATTTAAGATATCATAATTTGGTTTGTGGCGAGCTTCATTTGGAAGTATTGCATGGAGTTAGGTGCATCTATTTTCAGCTTAAATTGTAAATTTAAAGACATCCAAAGCAAGATAGAAATCATTATCAAATAGAATTATTCATTGAATGACTTTATTAGTTTTTAAACAAATGAAATCCCTTAGAATATAACTTTACTCAATCATTACTTGTGGTAACTATATATAAAAATAATAATACATATTCAAAATAATAAACATAACTTTAGATGTTAAAACTGTATACATAGTGAAAACTATAGCAGAATGTGGATACTTTAAATATTTGCTATTAACTTTAAAAATATTGTCTAGGTGTTCAAAAAGTAAAAGGAATAATTCGTACATTGAAATTGTTTTTAGGAAATTATAAGCCTATATTATGCAACATAAGTCTCATATAAAATTGAAGAGAAGTCTATTCTGCCTATATTTTTGTTATTTAACTTACATAATATTTCAACAACTTTACAGATATTCTACATTTTAAATAATACTTATACATTTTGTATATTTTTCTAAGTCTTTTGTATTTTAGTTGCTTATTAAGAAAACACACAGAATTACACATAAATTTTGAACTTCTTAAATTGGGTATACAATTATTTTCTTATTAAGTATAATGTAATTGAGTATAAAACACTAAAATGTTGGGTTTAAGTCATGTATATTCTGTCACTGTGACAGAATTTTAAAAACATTTCAGAACAAATAACCTTGACACAATTAAGGGACATAAACAGACATTGAAATTAATTTTTTTGCTTGGTTATGGGAGTTCAGGTTAGGCAACAGAAATTCTTGATGCATCTACTTGGTCAAAACAAAATTTCAGTTGTAAGATATAAAACTGTGAGGGATTAAGACAAGAAAGTAAATCTTAAATACCAGGAAAAGAACTCAGATGTAACCTATAGATGACCTCGACCTGTTTGTTCAGATGACAATTCTAAAACTATACAGGGGATATTCCCATTTAACACAAGCTTTGACCTCAGTGGCTGTCATGAGCCCCCTCTGAATTGGCCCATTCTGTGATATGGTGACATTGCTTCTGTTGCCTCGATTGTGACCTCTGATTGCACGGTACCCTTGAGAGTTCCCCATAACAAGCGTAACTCCTAGTTTTTAGCCAGGAAGGCTGCTCAGCTTGCCTCGAATTGGCAAATTACATATGCTACCTCTCCTGCCATGGTATACCACTGTTATTCTGCATACCTCTGTTGGAGAACTTTCATAACAACAGTTGGGTATTAGTGAAATACACAGTGATTACTTTTTCTCATAAGTCTTTTTATTCTTTCTGAGAGAATACTCATTTAGTTTCCAAAAGGTTTGCTGGCTTTAGAATATATAAAATTTTATATTTTTAAACAATTTCTTACCTGCATTTTTGTTTGACCCAAAGAGATCTGCCTTACATTCCACTGCCTACTCCCTTAATCAGGTCATGTCTAGGTAATATAGTTGGTGCCAAGAGTCAGAATGGCATCAGTTTATGAAAATGGTTAGTTAAAACAAGTACAAAGCTGACTTTCAGCCTCAACACTATCATCATAAGCATATTACTCCACCTTTGGACTCCATTTTATCTCTAAAATCAAGTTTACTATTTAGAATTTTTGTCAGACTTAAGTAAAATGAGTACAATATAGGTAATATGTTACAGCGTTCTACAATAAGTTTATTTTGAGTGGTGGTGGTGTTACTTTGTTTTCTTTTTAAGAATTTCATACTTGACTCCTTCTTTTACATCATTTGTATTCCTCTTTTCCCCTCCATCTTTTCTCGGGTTCTTCCACTCAAATTCATGACCCCTCCTCTTTAGTTATTATTCACACACATACACAAACACACACTCATGAATGCATTCTATGAAGTCCATTATTACTTATATATGAATGCTAAATTTATGACTGACCATTTGGTATTAGGCAACCTATTAGGAAGGTTGACCTTAAGGAAGACTTATTATCCCTCTCTCCATAGCCACTAATTATCTGCAGCTCTGTTATCTAGTAGGAGTCTAGATTTTGCTCCATCTATATTGGCGTGTCAATTGGTGATGTCACTGAATGGATATTGTTTAGGTGACCGTATTGTTAGGACTCCGTGGATGTTGCTTTCTTGATTCACATAGAAAATATTATCTCACAGCAGAACTTTTGATCCTCTGTATTTTACAGTCTTTCTATCCTACCTTGTACAACGTTTCCTGAACCGTCCGTGTAGCAGCTATGTTGTAGATGTATAAGTGGGAGCTGGATATGACACAATCATTTGTTCTTCTATTTTGATTAAGCTGTGCTTTTCTATAATAGTGTCTGTCTGTTGCAAAAAATAAGCTTCTTTAATGACAGACGAGTGCCACACTTGCCATTGAGTATAAGGATACATTTTTAGGATGAAGTTGGAAGTTATACTGGTTTAGGAAAGAGACCCTAGTAGGTTCTTCTCTAGAGTCTATAATCTCACCATGGCTGTTGGAAAAGTTTACATTACCAGGCATGAATTCTTTCCCTCCTACTGAAATAACATGAAGCCCATTCAGAAGACTCCTGGTTGGCTCCAAGATATAAGTGCTACTATTGCACCTCAGGACTTTTTGCTCTGATGGTCACTATTATGGTTCATAATTTTTGCAGCTGGGTGGGATTATCAGTGGCATTTTTTTCTTGGAAGCTTCAGTGACACCTTTGAATTCTGTAGAGTTTGTCCTCAAATCAAGAAGAGTTTCTCCAGTCATGTGTCCAAAAGATGCATCCATCATATTTGATTAGAGTTGTGTCTATGTTTGCTTGTTCATTTTGTTTCATTTTACGTGCCTCTCAAGGATGAAAATGTATCTGTAACCTGCACATCAGTGGATACCAGATCTTTCTCAAACTCCTCCAATGTCAGCTTGAATAAAAGGTTGTTAAATACTAAACAATCTAAAATAATGATGCACATAATTTTATTTACATTTTAACTAAAAACTGTGATCTGGGTTATTCAGAACCATCAATCTATTCCTTGTGTGTTTAATGTGTTTGTATGTTGTTTAGTCATGTGAAGTCAAAGTATAAGTAGGCATTTCATTGGGGTACTTAGCAAATATTTCCATGTTGATATTTAGTGACCTGGTCAATGGTTTTTGAAATTTATGTTTTAGCATGAAGTCCTTTTCTTCACATAAAATATTTTTAGAAATGAAAAGTAGTGTAAATCAGCAATGATCTAGAACAGTGGTTCTCAATCTGTGGGTTCTGACCCCTGGGAGGGTCAAACGACCCTTTCCTAGGGATTTTATGAGACCATAGGAGACAGAGGTATTTGTATTATGATTCATAAATGTAACAGGCTTACACTTATGAAGTAGCAACAAAAATAATTTTATAGTTTTGGGTCACCACAGCATAAAGAACTGTATTAAAGGGTCTCATTGATAGGAAGGTTAAGAACCACTGGTCTAGGAAGTAGAGATGATTAGTTAGTTACCGTATGTAGTAGACACTAGTCTACTCCATTTGCAAGAGTTCCTGTGGCTTCACATAGCACAATTAATAATAGTAATTTGACAAAGAAGAGCTTCACTTTTATACCCTTTCATTTGTTACCCCTAAGACAAACATATCTATCCTTGGGGCTTATCTATTATGCTAAATTTTCTCTGGAGTATGTGTTAAGTAATTATTTTTCACACCCTGCTTAAAGTTCAAGGGTCTGTAATCTTATAACTAGGTCTTCATTGCATAGAAAACTTTCTGTCAACTAGTGAGTGCTCAATAAATGCTGAAGCAGGTCCTATGATGCTCACTTAAATAATAATGATGAAAGTCAAGGAGTGTGATCCTTTAAATAATTATGTATTTATTTTATGGACATGAGAACACTGTAGCTGTGGTCAGACACACCACAAGAGGGTACTGGATCCCATTACAGACGGTTGTGAGCCACCATGTGGTTGCTGGGAATTGAACTCAGGAACTCTGGAAAAGCAGTCAGTGCTCTTAATCACTGATCAATCTCTCCAGCCCCCCCCGACTATAATCCTTATCTTATACTCCTTAATTTGATTTCCTGATGATAGCTTTGAATAATTACACTATCTGTTGCTAAAGAAAATATTTGTACTTAAAGACTGATGGCATTATAAAGGTTCTTTTCATGTTATAAATTATTTTTTATGTTTTTAATTGAAAGAGTCTTTTTCATGCAATATGTCCTGATTATAGTTTTCCCTCCTTCAGATCCTCCCAGGTACTCCCCACATGCCTGCCCACCCAAATCCACAGCCCCTTCTCCTCCCTATCAAAGAAAACAAAATAAGCATCTAAAATAACGAATAAAGTAAAATAGAACACTATTACAAAAAGCTACTTGGGGAAAAAAGGGGTTTATTTCATGTTACGACTTTGGGTCACATTCCATCCCTGACTGAGTCAGGGTAGGGACTCAAGGCAGGAACCTGGAGGCAGAAGCAAATGAGGATCAATGCTTAATAGCTTTTTTTGTTCTTCTTGGCTTACTCATTTTGCTTTCTTAAGCAATCCAATAACATTAGTCTAGGGTGGCATTGCCCCAGGTGGGCTAGACACTCTCACTTCAACCATTAATCATGAAAGTGCCACACACACTTGCCTACAGCCAATTTGATTGAGGCATTTTCCTAATTGAGGCTTGATGTCCCAGATAACTCCAACTTGTGTCAAGCTGATAAAGAAAATTAGAAATCTCCACCAACATTATATATATTAGATACTAGGCATGTATAGTACAAACTAAATAAAATGTAAATTAATACTCAGCTCCAAACTGTACACATAAAACTAGAAATGAATGGAATAACATACTTTGTCTGGCAAGATCAAAAAGTTTGATTGTACCATTAATGTTTTATAGGAGCTTCAGACAAATTTTAAATTAATAGCTCTACAGTGCACTATGAGATTCATTGGTATGTTCTCTGAAACAAAATGTGTGTATACTAATGACAAAATTATATGGATTTCTTGGAACTTTTACAAGAAAAGACATTGCAATCTTGTCAGAAGACTGCTGGGCTTGTAGTGCCTTCCTCTATAACAGTTATACTTACTGCTGTTAGAATCTTATCTCTAATTCCAAGTGTGCACCCCCCACCCCCAGCATAGCAGGCACACATGCTTCTGTAAACCTCTTCATACATGTCCCTGGAGAATTTACATCCTGTGTTCTCAGTAAATGGTATAAGTGTGTATTTCTGGCAATGTGCTTTATGAACGATAACTTATGAGTATAGGTCTTCTGGGTTTCAGTTATCTTGCTCTGAATAGTTTTTTGTAGATCCATTTTCCTGAAAAGTTTATGGTTATTTTGAAATAGAGTCAACTTTTCAGTCATTTACTTTTACAAAGAAATTTAATGGAGAGTACAAATTTCCTATCTGCCACAAGTAGTTTTCTTGACCATAACAATTTCTTTATTTTCAGTACAAGTAGATTAAATTATTGTTAAATTCTGTATACATTAATTAATGATGAATATTAATATGGTACCAATTATTTCTTAACCACAAAGAGACCTTTTAATATTTCAATGCTTAGGTCTTAGCTGGGAAGACTCTCAACTTGGACATCTAAGTTAACTAACTAGCATCAACCAGCCACGTGACTATCTGTATCTCTTAGGCCTATAGTGACCTCCATCTGCTGTAGTGATATCATGTCTCCTGGTGAAAGCTTTCCTCCTCCTTCTTCCCAGAATTCCTTTCTCCTTCCCACGAAGTCCCACTTTCCACTTCCTGCCCAGCTAATTGGTCATCAGACTTTTATTAAAGCCAATCAGAGAATGACTTAAGTAGGTGAAGAAGAACAGAGACACGATTTCACACAGTGTAACCCAACAAACAAGCACCCATTATTTTAATTAAAAAAATAGATTCTTTGCTCACATAGTATATCCTGATAACAGTTTCATCTCTATCTACTCCTCCCTGTCCCTTTCCACCTTCCCTCTTATCCAAGTCCAGTTACTTTCTGTCTCATTAAGAATTGGGACTCCTAACACTGGGAGTGTGGGGTGTTTCTCACATTTTTGTTTGCTTTCAGGACCCCTCCTTTTTTTTTCAACTTTCTCTCCCTCTCTCTCTCTCTCTCTCTCTCTCTCTCTCTCTCTCTCTCTCTCTCCCTCTCTCTCTCTCTTTTATTTTATTTTTATTATTTTTTATAATTTATTTATTTTTTTCAAATCGTAATTTTTACTTATTCACACAGGGATTACAAACACAAGAAGGCAGGACGTGGGGAAGGGGATGACACTGGAGCGTGGGTGTTCAGGGGGAATACAGATATCTTTCAGAACAGGGTATTGGGTGGGTGAAGGTTGAGGGGACAGGTCACTATGACTCTGCCTATGATTCACTTGCCCTTTTCTAAGTTGGTATTATCTGCCAAAGCTGCCTATTTACAAGGTCTATGACTACTCAGGCTGGTAAATTTCCACAAAAACTGCCTGTTGACATTAGCTTATAGCCATCTGTTTTAATGTTTTTCCACAGAAACCCAAGGCTTGGTGTTAGTATACATGTGTGACAGGCCTATTGCTGATTTTAGGCCTATGGCTGATTTTAGGCCTTCAGCATTTAAGCAGGACTGCCCCTGACATCACCTCCCTTCTCTAAGTATAGAAGGGCTGTGGTGATTCTAATCTTGCGAAGGCTGGGATAGAGGCCTGAACTCCAGTAATTGAAGGGGACCTTGTAACAGCTCCGGTCAGGACCCCTTTCTTCTTACTGGTTTTCCTCGTCAAGCCAGTAAAGTAATCAAAAATCTCACATAGAAGTTTAATAAAAGTAACAAAGAGAAGAAAAAGAGTCCAAGAGAAGGAAGAAGAGTCAAAGAATCACTTGTTCACACACTTGGAAATCCCCCCAAAAAAATCTAAACTGGAAGCCATAATACATATGCAGAGGCCCTGTGCAGGCTGTGTTTGCAGCTTCAGTTTCTGTGAAATTATAGGGGCATTGATTATATTTATTTAAAGGACCTTGTTTTCTTGGGGTCTTCTATTCCCTCTGGCTCTGGGAATCTTCCTGCCTTCTATTCCATGGGGTTCTCCTGACCTACTCTCAGGGAAAGGATTTAATAAAATCATCCTATGTAGGTCTCTCTCTCTCTCTCTCTCTCTCTCTCTCTCTCTCTCTCTCTCTCTCCCCCCCCACCTTGTGTGTCGGGGGCTGTGAGTCTATTTTTGCTGCCATCGGAGCTGTGGTCTATATTTGCTGCATCTGCTGCAGGGGAAAGCTTCTCTGGCAATGACAAAGCAAGGCACTGATCTATGAGTGTAGAAGACTGTCAGAGGAGTCATTTTATCACTTGAGTGGTCTCGAAGCTACTTTAGCAGGACATCACCGTTGTGTTAGGTTTGTGTTGATATTATACCTTGTTTTCCTCTCTCCCAATTCCCACATTCCCTCTCTGTAAGCCATCCACTGATCTTTTTACTTTATTTGGAATTGTGCTGTTTTAGAAGCATCATAGTGTTGGATTTATGCAATATAGATACTTTCGAAATTGGATTCTTTCACTTATTGATGTGTATTCAATATTAATTTATACCTATGACCTTATAGATTCATTTTTTATAATAGTAAGTCATTTTGTAGCTTCAGCTAACCTGAAATATAACCTGAGTAGTTGACAAACACTTGCTGCCATAGTCTCCTGAGTTCCAATATTATAAATAAGTACTGCTATAACCAGCCGACGTTTTGATAGTGATGGGAGAGGTTTTGTTTGTGTATTTATCTTTTTTCCATTCAGTACTCACTCATTAATTGTACACTGTTGGATGTACCTCATTTATCCACCCACCTACTGCATTTTTAGCAGTTATAAATAAAGCTGTATCATGCATTGTGAATTTATAAACCTTTAAATCATTTTAAAATCCAAAGTGTGATTACTGTGTGCTATGCTTAGTGTATACTTAATTTCCATTCAGATGCCGTTTTCCAAAGTGTGTGTCCAGTTTGCATTCTCAGCTACAATGTATGTGTTCGCTGCTGGTCCACATCTTCATCACTTGATGTTTTGTTGCTTTGGATTATTCACTTTCTAGTATAAATGTAGTAATGTCACGTTATTGTTAGAATTTCTTAATTATATGAGAAATTGAACATCTTTATAAATGACTTGCTGTATATATTTTTAGTGTTGTATTGATGTTTTGTGCCCATCGTTTATGAAGTGATTTGCTTCCTTGGGTGTTACCAATTCTTTATGTTCTTTGAAAGACAATTATTTATCATATGTGACTTTTGCAAATATTTTCTTTCCATTGGTGACTTGCGGTCTTATTCCTTTGGATTGTCTTGACCCAGCAGAAGGATTATTTTAAAAAATGTAATAAGTTACATCAGTTATTTTGCTTGAAAATCACGTGTTTTTTTATGCCTAAAACCCACTACCAAACCCATGACCACCTAAATGTTCTGACAATTGACCTCAGAGAAGTTTTACAGTTTGTCTTTAATATGTAAATCTGATACTATTGTGTAAATTATTATGAAATGTGGTGGTTTGTGTCTAGATTCATATTCTTTCTCAATCTCTCATGTATTTTCTCCCTCTTTCTCTTTTTTGTATGTGGGTGTTTGGTATTTGATGTCATTTGCTGAGGAGAGTAATATGATTACTTTTTTGACAAAGATGAGGAAAAAATATTCATATATATGTTTACAAGGTGATTTGCATATATTGTTTTTGATTTTATTTATTTATTTTTAGTTTTTTGAGACAGATTCTCCCTATGTAGCTTTGCATAGCCTCAGACTCATAGAGATTCACCTGTTTCTGTATGTACTGGGATCAAAACAAAGCATATGCCACCACACCAGATGCTTTTATTTCATTTGATGTAAAATTATGTATTGTCATGCACGGCATATTTTGAAGCATATACAAATATTGAAATTAAATCCAGCACATTAACACAGTGCCTTGATCATCACGTTTTCAATAATTTGTCTTTGAGTTGAATGATATTGAATATCAAAACAATTTCATTTGAGAGTAAAATTTGGAGAACTTATCAAAACTTAGAAATGAGTAGAACGCACACCATTCCTCCATCTTCTGATGTCTCAAATTCCAGTGGAATCCTAAATACATATCTATACTAACACATGCATACACATGCACAAACACACACATACAAACCCACAGAAAGAGAGAGAGAGAGAGAGAGAGAGAGAGAGAGAGAGACAGAGAGAGAGAGACAGAGAGACAGAGAGATAGAGACAGAGAGAGAGACAGAGAGAGAGAGGCAGAGACAGAGAGAGACTTAGTTTGTACATTAGGTACAGTAAGACACCAGGAGACAGTGTGTAAAAGCATTTTGAATGCTAGACCTCCACTTAAAAATACTTCTGTTAACAGCTATAAAAAATATTAACAAAAACTGAACATCTGATGAAACAGCCACTTGAGTGAAAGTCAACATAAAAACTAAAATTCCTATCAAATTTGACCACTGAATAGCGAACAGTTTTATCAGAGTATGAAATTCCATTGTTTCGATTAAATACAAGAAACCGTATTTGAAAATGTATTGGAGCAAAAATGTATAGTGAAATCTAATTTCAAAAGCTGAGAAGTGAGTCTAACAATGAAGACAATAGGTAAAAGACAAAGGTTAAAGGAAATTAAAATAACTCACGTACAAATGCAGACACACTCACGTACACACACAAAACATACACATATGTGCACACTCACACAAATACACAGACATACTCACACACTCACACACATGACATACACTCAAACACACACATACACAACGAACTTGATCAACTGACATTGTATTTTAGATTTTCACCTAATTTTATAAATTATATTTCTCCAGAATTTATATTGCCCCAAATATTGGCCCTTTCCTGAAGAAATGATTCTATCTGTTTTTAGTACTATATATCAAAAAATGTATTCACAATCACTCTTGAATTCCACTGAGCATGAAGATCAATCACCTATTGTCTTAACAATTCTATGGACACGAGTTCGCAGAACCAGAAATAAGCCCTTTACTTGACACAAAAAATTAAATCCCCTACAGTGTATCTCTAGTAAATACCTACAGGTAACAAATTTATACACAGGGAATATGTATTCTTAGTATTTTGAGGTAGTTGCCACAGGAGAAAAAAAGCATAGTATGCTATTACTTGAGAAAGCAAATATTATACAGATAATTATATCTTGATAGTAGCTTCAAGAAAAACAACTATTTTAAATGAAATTTTAGTTTCTTCACTTAGGAAAAGATGCATTAGAATATCCACCTCTATCTATATGACTCAAAGGCTCACATATGGCAGTTACACATCACTAGAATTCTGTATTTTCCCATAAACCTTCTTTAGAATGTTTGTAAATATGGAAACACATAAGGTTTTACTATGTTATTAATATAACAGCTACAAAAAACCCCACAAAATTTTGTTTTCTCCTGTGGATAACTTTTGGAAAATAAGGGGGAAAATTTAAAATACCATTTTCTCATATTTAGTCTCACAGGGCTTTCTAAGTTTCTTCTAAATTCATGCTGATATTAAATTATGAGAATGGCAGAGTGCAGTAAACAGTCTAGCTGTAGAGAATTTTGGCTGAGCTGGTCAAAACCCACATATCCCATAATGCTGCACTCTTTCTATGGTAATTGCTTTTTGAAGAACATCTTTTTGGAAAACTATTAAGCACTAGAATATTTTGAGTTAGAATAGAACTGATTTCCCTTTGGAACGGTGCAGGTGAGGGGGCCGCATTATTTTTCCTTTTAAATTTATTGGAAAATGCTTTGGTCTTCATGAAATTGTGTTCTATAAATTAAGAAATTAACATTATTAGCTACAACACAAACCTGCCTTGTGAAGTATCCTTATCTCTCTCACATCACCTTTACTAAAATTTAGAGACGAAGTGAACCAATAAAAATTCACTGATGCTCATGCTTATTTTATGGAGAAAACATTTTGTCTTTAGCTAGGAATCTTGATTGTTTCATTTATCTGTCTATAGAGTTGTTTCTGTGGAGTGCACCAGACAGCCTCCTCTATCACTTATTAATGCTTCCTTTGAGGCATGTCCTCTCTGAGTCTGCACTCCATGCTTTATAGATGAGCTAAAAGATAGGTAGCCCCACAAAGCCTCTTGTCTGTCTTCACCAACTCTGACATTCCAGGCAGGCATGGGACACCTGGATTGCTCTGTGGAGCTTCAGTCTGAACTCCATTCCTCATGAGTTTACCTCAAATGACTTAACCATTTATCACCTCAGCCAAAAATTTTGTTTCCATTATTTTATGAATTCATTTTATGGACTACTTTGACAATAGTGGATGCATAGTTATCACTTCTTGGCACATAATAGATTTTATAAACATGAATTTGCGGTATTTTTTGACATAGCACTTTTAATTTATCTGGCTGTGTCTATGATTTAAGCATATGAATTCTATGTTTTAGTGCAAGCTTATTCCAGAAAAATTGCCATTTTCTAAAACAGGGAGAAACCTGAAATTAGACAAAACTTGGCTTTGTAAATGGAACTTCTTTTTTCTATTTTTGTATCCACCAGAAAAAATAACACAACAATAGTCTTTTTTAGTTATTTAACATATATTTTAAAATGTGAATTTTTTATCAGAGAATATATTCAATTTTAATGAAATTAGAACACTATAACAAGAAAAGACAGGGAAGTTACATTGCTGGACAAAAGAAGAAAAAATGTGGAGTGTAGTGGTACACACACACACACATCCACACACATATATACATACTCATGAAAAGAATAATATAGTATAATAATAAAAAGATAATATCAATACAATAATAATATATAATATAGTATAAAAATAAAATAGCACAGTATAATAGTTATAAAATAGTAATAACCATAATAATACAGTACAATAATAAAATAGTACAGCATAATTATATTCATAATTCAAAACAAGATATATTCATAAATAAAACATGCAGCATACTCTTAATAAAGTAATATTGCTAAAAATGATGCAAATATAATTGTTTTAGGATATTAAATCTGATCATTTTCTACTAGGAAATTCCAAATTAGGCACAAGGAATATTTACTCATCCTCTAGAAAATAGTGTTTCTAATAGCTGCCTACAGGTATGATGATAATGATTTATATGTATTTTTTAATTGTTGCTTTCTTCTTTTAGTAGACAATATAACCACATCATTTCTTCCTTTACGTTCTGCATTACTAACATTTCTATATAAACATCTTGCTCTCCCTTAAATGCAGGACGTCTTTTTCATTAATTGTGGTACAAATTGTGGTCCTCTCCTCATGAGTTTGCAAACCCTTTCAGCTCCTACAGTCTTCACTCTAACTCCTCCATTGGGAACCTCTTGATCAGTTCAATGGTTAGCTGTGAGCATCTGCCTCTGAATATGTCAAACTCTGGCAGACCTCTAAGGATACAGCTATATCAGGATCCTGTCAGCATGCACTTCCTGACTTCCACATCAGCGTCAACCTTTGGTGACTGCACATGGGATGAATACCCAGGTGGAATGGTCTCCAGATGGCCCCTCCTCCCACACTTTGTCTCCATATTTTCTCCCTTGAGTATTTTGTTACTCCTTCTAAGAAGGACTTCTCTTCTTCCTTCTTCAGGAGTTTCATGAGGTCTGTGAGTTGAATCTTGCATAATTCAAGCTTCTGGGATAATATCCAATAATCAGTGAATGAATACCATATGTGTTCTTTTGTGATTGGCTTACCTCACTCAGGATGTTATTTTCTAGTTCCATCTATTTACTTAAGAATTTCTTGAATACATTGTTTTTAATAGCTGAATAATACTCCATTGTGTAAATGTACCACATTTTTTGTATCCGTTCCTCAGTTGAAGGACATTTGGATTCTTTCCAGCTTCTGGCTATTATAAATAAGGCTGCTATGAGCATAGTACAGCATGTGTCCTTGTTATATGTTGGAGCATCTTCTGGGTATATGCCTAGGAGTGCTATAGCTGGGTCCCCAGGTAATGGTATGTCCAATTTTCTGAGGAAACACCAGACTGATTTCCAGAGTGGTGGCACCATCTTGCAATCACACCAACAATGGAGGAGTGTTCCTCTTTCTCCACACCCTCGCCAGCATCTACTATCAGCTGAGTTTTTTATCTTAGCCATTCTGACTGATGTCAGCTGAAATCTCAGGGTTGTTTTGATTTGCATTTCCCTGATGGCTAAGGATGCTGAACATTTCTTTAGGTGTTTCTCAGTCATTCGAGTTTCCTCAGTTGAGAATTCTTTTTTAAGCTCTATACCCCATTTTTTAATAGGGTTATTTGGTTGTCTGGAGTCTAATTTCTTGAATTCTTTGTATATATTGGATATTAGCCCTCTACCAGATGTAGGATTGGTAAAGATCTTTTCCCAATTTGTTGGTTGCCGTTTTGTCCTATTGACAGTGTCCTCTGCCTTACAGAAACTTTGTAATTTTGTGAAGTCCCATTTGTCAATTCTTGATCTTACAGCATAAGCCATTGGTGTTCTGTTCAGGAACTTTTCCCCTGTGCTCAAGTATTCGAGGTTCTTCCCTTCCTTCTCTTCTATTAGTTTCAGTGTATCTGCTTTTATGTCGAGGTCCTTTATCCACTTAGACTTGAGCTTTGTACAAGGAGATAAGAATGGATCAGTTTGCATTCTTCTACATGCTGACCTCCAGTTGAGCCAGCACCATTTGTTGAAAATGCTGTCCTTGTCCCACTGGACAGTTTTAGCTCCGTTGTAAAAGATCAAGTGACCATAGGAGTATGGATTGATTTCTGGGTCTCAATTCTATTCCATTGATCTTCCTGCTTGTCTGTGTACCAATACCATGCAGTTTTTATTACTATTGCTCTGTAGTACAGCTTGAGGTCAGGGATGGTAATTCCTCCAGAAGTTCTTTTATTGTTGAGAATAGTTTTCGCTAACCTGGGTTTTTGTTATTCCAAATGAACTTGAGAATTTCTCTTTCTAACTCTGTGAAGAATTGGTAGCCAATATCAAACTAAATTGAGAGAAATTTGAAGCAATCCCACTAAGATCAGGGACTACACAAGACTGCCCACTCTCTCCATACCTATTCAATAAAGTACTGGAAGTCCTAGCCATAGCAATTAGACAACAAAAAGAAGTCAAAGGGATACAAATAGGAAAGGAAGAAATCAAAATATCACTCTTTGCAGATGATATGATAGTATACTTAAGTGACTCCAAAACTTCCACCAGAGAACTCCTAAACCTGATAAACTACTTCAGCAAAGTGGCTGGTTATAAAATCAACTTAAAGAAATCAGTAGCCTTCCTCTATGTGTAAGATAAACAGGCTGAAAAAGAAATTAGGGAAATGACACCCTTCAAAATAGTGACAAATAGTATAAAATACCTTGGTATGAATCTAACCAAGCAAATGAAAGACCTGTATAACAAGATCTTCAAGTCTCTGAAGAAAGAAATCGAAGAAGATCTCAGAAGATGGAAAGATCTCCTATGCTCATGGATTGGCAGGATTAATATAGTAAAAATGGCCATCTTGCCAAAAGCAATCTACAGATTCAATGAAATCCCCATTAAAATTAATTCCATTTCTTTTTTTTTGTTTTTTTTGTTTTTTTTTAAATTATTTATTTATTTTTTTATTTTCTTTTTTTTTTGAACATGAAATGCTTTTTTATAGCATGTTTTACAAGGGGAGGGGGTAAGAGGGGCCAGGTGGTTGAAAAGTACAAAATCTTCTTGGCCTGTGCCTTGAAACATGTCATGGTCTATACGGTACACTGCCTTGAATTATGATCTATCTGCTGTTCTTCAGAAGATATGGTATACTGCTTGAGTTATGGTCTCCCTGATATTCTTAAGATGATATGGTACTCTGCTTTGAGTCTATCTGCAGTTGCCAAGCAGGATCTTGCAGTTGCCAAGCTTCAGGGAACATTGAGGAAGTGGGGAAAGGTAGGGGGTGAGGGTAATGGCAAGGGTCCTGGCTTCTGGCATCTCCCCCTTCTCTGTTTAGTTAGAGAAGGCATCTTATGATCAATCCCAACTATGTGAATTTTGAATTTGGATGTCTAATTATGGGGGGTCTTAGACAAGTTCACAACCCCAAAACACTGATATGCACTGACAAACTACAAAAAGATCATAGGAATACTCTCACTCACATTAACCTTAAAGAAAGTAAGATATCTCTTAATAAAAGATATCATCAAGGAAGTAAAAGAACTATACGATGAAAACTTTAAGTATCTGAAGAAAGAGATAAAGACACTAGAAGATGGAAAGATATCTGTGTTCATGCATTGATATAATTAATACCATAATACTAACCATTTCACCAAAAGCTATATACAGGGAAAATGCCATCCCAATCAAAATTCATCCTGATTTCCTTTTTTACAGAAATAGAAAATATTATTCTAAATTTCAGTGGAACAATAAACATCTCTGGTTACTCAATACTATTCTAAAACAAAAGTATATGATTGGGGAGGTTACAATTCTAGCTCTCAACAGACCTACAGAACCATAGTAATAAAAGCAATAAGGTACTGGGAAAAGGTAGAGGAAGAAGAAGTGAAGTAGGAAGAGGAGAAGCAAGGAGAGGAAAAGGAAGAAGAGGAGGAGGAGCAGAAGCAGGAGGAGGAGGAGGCATATTGGCCTATGGAACAAAATCAAAGACCCAAACATGAGCACAATAACTTCAAAAAGCTTTAATATTTGACAAGATGTCAGAAACATATGCTAAAGTTAAGAAACTATCTTCAGCAAATACTGCTGGGAAAATTGAATGTCCACATACAGGAAAGTGATATTACTTCTCATATATCTATCAGTTTATATAAAAACTATCTCCAAATGGATCACAGAACTTAACATGACGTCTGAAACACTAAAATTGCTAGAAGAAAAAAAAACTGCAGTTTTCTTCACAATGTAAGTGTAAGAAAGAAGTTTCTGAGTAAGATTCCATTCTGTAAGGCCAACCATTGGAAAGTGGGACTTCATAAAACTAAAATGTTTCTCTAAAACAAAAGAAGGGATCAGTTGGCTAACAAGAAAGTCCACGGAGTGGGAGTGGATACTTCTTACAGAAGTTTTAATATCAAGAATATATAAAGAACTTTTAAAAAGTGTCAAAACAGAAAGGAAAAGAAACAAAAGAAAAGAGAAAAAAATATTCACTCAAGTGTTCCTGAACCAGACCAAGAGAGCTCTCAAAAGAAGAACAAGAAGAAAAAGATGGTAATCTTTAGTTTTAACAGAACCCAGTTGACTTCATATGCCTCTACAATACTCAAGATGTGTATCTTTCTTGTTTCACCATTGGTGAAATTATAATTTGAAGTTCTAGTAGATGTCCTGCTTCATAGCTAACTCCCTTCTTCACCATGCCAACCTATATTCAATTTAGGCCATTCAGAAATGTCTGATAAAACAATGATACTCCTTTACCTTCTGAAATATAGTAGAGGCCAACTCCAGTTGCCATTTCTTCCACACAGATTGATAACTTCAGTCAGGTAATTTTCTTTGACTTTAGGAAAGATAATAATATGTGTATATGCAAGGACCTCAAAATGTTGAGGAATGGGAAAGTTAACGTGCTGAAATACTCCTGACCAAAAAAAAAAAAAATGATATGAGAGTTTTGTTTTAGAGAAGTTAGTGTAAAACATAAAAATGTACAGGTTTTCAAGGGAAGACTGCTGCTGCATTTTATTTTGAAGCAGTAAAGAAAACGATTAAAATACATTTTTCAAAGAAACATAGATGACTATAAATTATTAAACATGCTTAATATGTAAATTTACATAATATGAGCCTAAATGTATACCACACATGTGGCTAAAATATAAAGTTATCATTACTGTAAAATTAAATTCTCATATTTAAAAAGACACCACAAGTAGTAGCCAACAGAAACAAATGATGTCAGAAAAATGCACAAATATTACAACTACAAATTATATATAGACACAAGTAATGACATATATAACATTCCATTAATGAACAAACAGTCTTAGAAATATTGACACATAAAAGAATATTTGAGAAAGAACCAAATATAGATTTTAGAAATGCAAATCATACAAGTGATGTTATCCTCTAGCTGTAACCCCACAACAGGCAGAGATGACAAAAGATATTTGTAAACATGTGAGGACACATTCAAAATCCAGTGTAAAGGGTTGAAAGTCCAAGAGGGAAAAATACAGAGAGGATTGCAAAGATGGTCTCAATCACTGGTTCTCAACCTGTGAGGCGATGCTTTGGAGGTTGAATGAACCTTTCACAGGGGTCACCTAAGACCCTTGGCAAACACATATATTTACATTACAATACATAACAGTAACACAATTTCAGTGATGAGGCAGCTATGGAAATAGTTTTACAACATGAGGAACTGTATTAAAAAGAGGCTGCATTAGGAAGGATGAGAGGACTGGCTTAAATTGTGGCTAATTCAAGTTCCAGACAAAGAAGCTGCTAAATCAAATACAACCCAGTGACAAATGAAAACTATCCTGAACTGCATGAAAATATATACATGATGTTGAATCCTACATAGGATGTGTTTGGAAAGAAATCCATAGCTGGTGCAACAACCGTCTTTCAGAAGAATAGGAAATTAAAAAAAAAAAACAGTAAGTTTTATAGCCAGAATTATCAGGATAAAACTGCAAGAAGTGTCTGTTTCCTGTTTCAATACTGATGAAGTTATACTAGAAGTACAAAAATGTCTGCTTTGCAGAACATGTCACCTTTAAATAGCCTGCAGTGGGACTGAAAGTCTGACAGTAATCAGAAAGTTGATGTTGGAAATATAGTCACCAAGCTAGAATTCTGTATCATAGAAATATATTTCCAGTGTTAGATATTTTTAGGTAATGCCGAGAATTCTCTAGCTGATCTCTATTAAATGAATATTTTAAAACAGATAAGTCAGGGAGAGTATTGGTGGTAGTGATGATGGCTGTGGTGGTGGTGGTGGTGGTGGTGGTGGTGGTGGTGGTGGTGGTGGTGGTAGTGGCGGTGGTGGTGATTAGTTAAATTGGCTGAGGACACACCGGATAGCAGGTTAAGTCAGTAGACTTAAATAATACCAAGGCTTATTATTAACTCAGTGGTAACATCTGGCAAAGTTCAGTCTCTTTGGGGTCTAGAGATTTCTGTAAAAATTATTGTTACAGATGATAAAAAAACATTAAGAATAAAAAATATTTTGGTAAAATTAAACATAAGTTAGTAATTTGGATAACAACATTATGAAATTACATATATGTAAAGTACATCAAGAAATATTAATATACAGTCAGATGGATATAAATTTAATCTTACATTCCCTAAGAAGAGGGAGAATTAGAGCTGGATTTGGTGGAAAAACATCTTTAACTCAGCTCTCCAGTGGAAGAAGATGATGATCTCTGATTTGAAAGCCTGCCTGGTCTCCATACAATGTTTCTTTCAGATTGGCCTAGGCTATATAACAGAATGATGTTTGAAAGAAGAAAAATTAAAAAGAGAAAAATTTGTTTAATTTTATATTTTGTTAAGTCTGATATGTGCATTGTGATTCCTTGGATTAGAACCTAAATGAAATGAAAAAACAGTCAATACAATTTGAAGGCAAGCAAAGGCACGTAGTGCAGGCGTGATGAATGGAAATCACAAAATGCTGGATAAATTCACGTGTATCAGTTATGGTAGTCAGTTTTCCATTCCCTTGGTAAATTCCTTGAGAATAGCAACTTAAAGTATGAAAATTTGACTCACAAATCCTGTGGTTTCAGCTCATGGTGCCAGGGATCTGTTTAAGGGGACTGGGAAAAGTCAATATTCATGTTGGTGGCTGTGGATGAGACATGAAGTTTTCTAAAAGCAGAAAAGCTAGAAAGAATTCTGGATTCAATATCCCCTTCAGGGGCACATCTCTAATGATTTAACAATCTTTCTACAATCTTTCGAGGATGCCACATGCACACACAGTACTGAGAACTGGGCAAGAATCTTTCCACAGCCTAAAATTCAGGGACATTTCAAACAATAACAACAATTTCTTAGGAGACCCAAACTAAATATAGATGATTCAGTCAGGATTATGTTAGACAATCTAAAACATGAGGAAATTATTTTTGTTAGTACAGTTTCTAAATACCACAAACACTAAAGAAATCAGGCAGAATAGACTTTAGTTGAGGAAATTAAAGAATTAATCAGAATATAAAATGTTTCTCATAGCTCCAACATTGAAAGCTGCTTATAATACGAGAGAGTATGTACATTTTAGAAGTTGCCCCTAATAAGAAAAAAGGAATATGCCTTGAAGACTTTGCTTGCATGGACTGCAGTCTTCAGTGAGACAGAACCATGCCTTCAAAGTCTTCTATAGTCATGAATTTGCCCAACCATGTGGACCTCTGATTAGACTTAACACTTGAAGTAAACACACACACACACACACACACACACACACACACACACATTATTTTGTCTTTAATTAGTTATGTCAGAAACATTACCAGGGCAACTAGAAAAGTAACGAATATGGAAAACACATTACTAGAGTAGGGTCTTTGCCATGTCTAAATGCGTTTCTGTGCTCCTTAAATGCTTGGAGCTGATTTGTGATTGGAATTTGGAAGATTTTGGAGACACTGAGAATAAAACTCAAGAGTTCCATAAGCTCAACTGAATTTGTCATTCTGCTAAGAGTTCTGGACATCAGAATGCACAGAAGAATTCAGGCAGCAAGCACTATGGTCATGGGGTTGCCTATGGGAATAAATACATTGTTTAAACATTTACTAAAAGCTATTCACAATAGATTATAAGAAAAAAAATGATTCTGCATCTTGTTCATGTCCTGAGACATTGGAGAAGACCTACCTTTAAGGGATGAGCTACTTGGTCCGAGAAAATTTAACTCCTCAAGTTGTGGCATACTTAGAAGCATTTTTAGGAAGGGTTGAGGCAAGAATTGGGGGGTAAAGACAGCGGAAAGACTAAAGGCTTGGGAGTGTAGTTATGAAAGGCTAATAGACTAAAGAACATATGGATGACAATAAGATGAGTGTCATAAAGAAGCCAATTATTTAGAGAGAGGGAAGACTTCAGAAAGGGGAACTGATATGGATGTGAGAATGTCATTGGGGAGGAATATGAATTATAAAAACCTTTGTGTATATAAATTCTATACTGACACCCATTACTTTGCATAGTAACCTTAAAATTTACAACAAAATCTTGCATGTAATATCTGACAGAGAAGAGGGGAGGAATAAAGATGGGATAGTATTCCAATGAACAGATAAGTCAATAATGGAAAAATATGAAAGATGCCTTGATATTATCGGGAATTGACAAGATCTGGAGATCCAGAGTATCTGCTAGTCTTATCTTTGAGAAGAGGATCATCTCTGAGGAAGCCTGATGGTTCTGAACAGGAAAAAAATATTGTTTCCACTGCATTTCCTTCATTGTGTTCAACTGTTCAGGCATTCAGAGACTACTGCAGCCATGGTCCAAATAGCCTGGTTAATGATTGATCATATAACACCCCTTGATATTATTTACACAACTAAATACAAATATATGTTGGAAATACAAAACAATATAAGTGGTACAAGGTTAAGGATATTTAAACCAAAGTTTTAAAAGGAAGTCTAGGAGCCCAGGCTACATGTGTCAGGGCAGGGTAGCCGCATAGCCCTGACTCTGTGCTTCCTAGTCTAACTTGAAGTGGTGCGAGTCCTCTACAATACATCCCAGTCCAGCGATGTTCTATCCAAACATAAGAAGACAAATGACCATGCACTAAGCTCAGTGAAACAATGAATACAAACATGTCTTCCGTCCTTCGTGGAAAGAATTTCTCACAATGAGGAGGAAAAGTAATAATGCAGTTGTAATGCATTTCATTTTGTGTGCACTAGTATAACACACGATGCTAACAGAGGGCGAAAATTAAAGTTGTAAAAAGAAGAAGAGATTTCAGCCATTAGAAAGTTTTAATGACATTTCTTTCACTAATTTACAGACTATTTCAAAGAATCAGTGAGGGTGTGATTTGACAATCATGTTAAATGACTTATGGCTGAAGGTCTTATGTACCACATTGACTGACTGAAAGCACATGCTATCCTGAAGCACAAAAGGATATTTCCCAAACCTGAAATCTTGCTGGCATGAAATAAGGACTGAAAATTTGAGAGGATGAAATTCTTGTGTAGTGCATTTTCTGAATGTAACGCTATTAAGTTATAAGTACGTAGCACTAAACTAATGAAGATGATGCTCATTTGGTTATAGGTTTAAAATTTGCTGGAATTACATATAGAAGAAATTGTACCTGTCTTTTAGAAAGGGCATTATACAATAGTGAGGCATTAGGTTTCCTAAGATCAGTGGTTAATTTAAAGTAGAGTAAAACTATATTATTTTGTACCAATAAAGCAAAATTAGCTTAAAAATTGGAGGCATACTGGCAAGTCTCCTTCATGAGAAAAATCACACACACACACACAGCTTGGTGGAAGGAAAGGAGATGGAATTACAGATATTACAATGACTTTATGTCAATGTATTTGAAAAAAATGGAAGAAATTAAAACAAAACAAACATAGAAAAAACTTACCAAAACCATCCCAGAGCCAATTTAAAAGTTAACAAGAGTAAGCTAAAAGTCTTTCACTTAGACACTACCTACTCCTGAATACCAGGAACTCACTGTGTAACCAAGACTTTCTTTGAATGCACTGAAATTTTTCTGGCTCCGTCTTCTCAGTGCTGAGAGTAAAGGAATGTCATACTATAACTTTAAATCACATAAATCATAAAGATATAAATATATATAATAAATATAAATGAATAAATAGATTCACAATGCTATTACTTTAAATAATATATCATTTAACAAAATAAGTGTAATTTCTTGTGATGAGAATATAAAGATTTTGAAAATTACAGGAAAACTATACTTATCTATGTATTTGGTCATAAAATATAAAGTCTTATTAAGTTAACAGCTTATACAATACAAATCAATTAAATTCCACGTGACAGTAATTTATAAAGTGGACAAGCAGAACCAATGCTTAGTTTATGAAGTAGAAATCCATAAACTGCTGAAATAGACTTAACAATGACAAAGCGAGAGAACTCACCACATCAGTATACAATTTACTAAACAACTGCAGAAATTAAGACTATAAATATACTGAAATGTGGCACAGTTTTTACTGTACGGTGGCTATGTAGGTCAAAGGAATTGTGAGCCAAGATAGGGACTCCTGCATTTATGCTCAGTTGACAGCTTGTCAGGAGGAGATAGCTATCTAAACCAGTGGTGCCTAGTCAGGCTTCATTAACTACTAATATTTACAGAGACATTTGTATGAAATAAGTTTAAATTTTAAACATTTTTTAAAGCAATCATTTATCAGTTCTTAGAGGATTTCATACAATGTAATTTGAATATAATTTTCCCCTGCCCACAGCTCATCAGATAATCACCCTCCTCACTCCTCCTAATCAACTTCGAGTTTTCCACTTCTCTCCAAGTCTCATCAAGCCCAGTTTGTGTTGCCCAACTGCCAGACGCATAGTGATGTGACCTAGGGGGCCACATAATTAAAGAATTCTTATTGTCTCTCTTTTGGAAGCCATTAAATAGCAATAGACCTTCAATTAGAGTTGAGATTTCATCCCCACTTTACTTCCTCTGTCCTGGGATTTTATCTATTTTGAGCTCATACAAGTTTTTACATGTTGCCATAATCACTGTGTGTGTTCATATGTATAACTGTCCTACCAACTTCATAGCTCTATTCTTAAATTGTATCTGAACATTAAGAGAAGGGGTATGTTATGTATTCCAGTTTAGTACAAAGAATTCCATTGACACTTATTCTTTCTACGTTGACTAGTTGAAGGTCTCTGTTAACAGCCATCTACAGCAAGAAGCTTTTCTAATAAGAGATGAGAGGTGTTCTAGTCTATCCTAATATCAACAGGTCATCAAAAGTAGATTTAATGATCTCTCCACTTAGCAGAATAATAGTACTGGCACTTCCCCTAGGGCCTATGATCTATCTAGACACAAATTCTTTTCCCCTTTATCCCATATAAGGGTTTCTCCTCATAAAGTGGATCTCAGAACCAATCAGAAAGTGGTTGGTTACTCTCATAACATTTGTACCACTATCTTGCCAGGCTAGTCATGACTGGATCTTGCAGGGTCAAGCTCAGTGGGGTTCATAATCAATTTTCTTGTCTGGTAGTGCATATAACGCCTTCCAATCAAATAAAAGCTAGCCAGTAGAATGAAGCTTCGGGTGAGTATAAGCTTGAATTCTCTATGCTATGTTTCTCAATTATGCAGTGTCCTTTGTAAGAGGATCTTACTATCAAATTCTGGAAGGTAGACAAGAGTGCTATTATAGACTAAAATCCTTGGGAATCCACAGGACCCAATTGACCAATAGTTTAAAGAGGTAACTCATCCAGGTACTGTTTTTATTTCTAATATAAATTATCCAGTTGGGGTATTAATTCTTTCCAAATTGACTTAAAGGAGCAGGACAATTTCAATTAAATTTATAGAGATTTTTTCCAAATACAAACTTGGCATATAGAGTTTATAATTTGAATGCAAAGTCGAGTGCACACATAACTGGAATAAAGTCTATAGAGATAAGTTCTTGTCCTACATGTAAACCATCATCAAGCACAACTACAAATTACAGAACTGTCTATGTGTCAAACAGCAATTATAGTACATGCACTGAATTAAAAGCAGTGCAATAACTAAAATAAAATATGGTAGAATAGTACCAAATACACAGTAACTCCCAAAAATATCTAACAAAAAAACTACAGAATTCCTTTATTTATGTATAGGTCAAAAGCAAATAATGCGGTGCCTAGTGTTTAAAAGGGCAGGCTACACTTGTAGAGAACTGGCATTTAGTTCCCAGGACACACCTGAGGTGACTCACTAGCACCCAGAACTCTAGCTCCAGGGGATCTGATACCTTCATCTGGCTTCTGTGAGTACTGGTATAGGTGCAGACAAATAAATACAATTTAAAATAAGCTTTTATAAATAGCAAGCACTATGTCGCTCACATGCCTGGGAGGGAGAAAGAAAAAAGGAAATCAAGAAAGCTAATATTATATATTTTAGTATAGATGTTATACTTGGGAATTTTTTTCATAAAACTTATGATTTGAAGAGTCTGTTCTAATTTTGAAATCTATCAGAGATCTCATGGACTTTTTTATTTTGCAACTTACATAATTGTTGATCCTAAATCTTAGGATCTTGTATTCATACTAAGGTGAATTTTTGTGTGTTGTGTAATAGGTTACAGCTTTTATGTTCAGTTCATACTGTCTCTGTTGGCTTCCTTTACTACTATAAAGTACATCAGAAGTCCTTAACTGTTTCAAAAAATGTGAATCCATCAGAAAGACATTATTTGTGTACAATAAAGTTTTAGTACATGAAATAATGATTCACCTTTTTATAAATAAAGTAATAAAAATAAAAAGTATCTTGCTGACATCTCTGAAGAACAAAATTCTCTTCATATTCTTTAGGCTGTATCTATTCAGTGTATGAAATAACACATGTTTACCTGTGTTATTTATAATGCAAGCAATATTTTAAAATCTATTTAGCATTTTATATGAACTTTTTAGTGAGCAAAACCCATCTGCATTTAATTTAAAAAACAAAAAGATCATTGTATAAAAATAATTAGAATATAATAGGCACATTGAGAAGTTCATTATAAATGTATATGTGTGTGCTACAGAAATATTTCTGTTACATTGCTATACAATAGTTTATGATTATAATTTTTATCAAGAAAAATTTAAATAACTCATTTAAAGCTCCTAAACTTAATGAACCAATATTGTATCACTTATTGTCTTCTACTGAAATAAAACAGGTAAAGGAAATTAAGTCACTAGCTTAGCAACCAATTAATAAAAACATATATGAATAAATGTATTTATAGATGTCTTTTTATCAAAGAGCAAAAGCCTGTATACATGTTTATATCAAAACCAGAAAAAAATGAACTATAAAAATAAATTTCAATGGTACTTATTTGGTCAATATGACTATATTATTCTGAAAACCAACCTAATTACATCACTACTCTTGATTATTCTTTTGGGTGGGCCCTAGTTTGGATGACCTACCATATTAACACTCCCTGAGGGAATCTAGGTTAGATGGGGGAATATTTTCCAAGTATAATTAAATTAAAAGAGTGAAACAGGAGAGAACCATGTCAATGGAACCTCCTTCATGGTTATTACTAAGCAATTGCTAAAAATTATTTGAAATAACTTAAAATCAATTAGGACCATACACCCTTCTTATCTCTTAGAAATTGATTTTTCTCTGTAAAAGACATGTGAGAACCCTTACATATTATGAAAGAAAATATAGTTTTTAAAAATGTCTGCTGAAGTTTTATAAGTTTTCTGAGGTGGACTTCCTGGACTAACTTCCAGAAAAGTGTTCTCCCTACCATTGTGACTACCTCTGAAGTCTTACCTTCATTCCAGTAAGCCCCTGGAAACTTTAACTCAGACAGGCTTTTCCTTGAAAGATCAGTCAGGTCTGGCCTGTGCCAAGCGAGACAATATTAAGGCCACACAAATGGAATCCATTTTCTTTCAATATTATGGGAATATATATAATCTGGAGGTTACTCTAGGAAATCCTATTAGAAAAAAATTCTAAATCTTCAACAGAATTATATATATATAATATATAATTATATATATATATATATATATATATATATATATATATATATTGGTTTCTACATGTCTTTTATAGAGAAAGATCATTTACAAAATACTTATATATTAGAGGTATTGTAGCTATTCATTTATATTATTAGTATAGTCACTGTAAGAAGAACAAAAAGATCCAGAGATAGTAAGTCAACTGTGTATCACTACACGGTCTATAGGTGAAAATCCAATTTTCTCTGTACAAGTGACTTTCTTATAAGTACAAGACAGAGGGAACATAACTCCAAAAACATCTCTTAATTTAGTTAGTTTCAAAATTAATCTAGTATATGTCACAACTCAAATCCTATTTTGAATAAATGAAGTTCTGTGGCATATTCATATGAAACTATAGGGGAAAATGTAAGCTAATAGCTACTTCGCAGTTCTAAAAATGATGTCCTGTTGATACTTTTGATAGTATTATTTAGAAATCAACACAGCAAGGAAGAAGTAGGATCAGTATGGTGTTAGCTTCAAGGCTTCAGGAGTCTGGGCAGAATATTGTTATTGATTCTCAACAGTTGATCCTAAACATTTTCTCTTTGATTTTTAATCAAGTAATATAACAGTAAAATATTTATTTTGATAAATATTTCTTCAAATATATAAATAAATGAATATGAAGAATATAAGTTTTAAATAAATATATAGAGAGATAGCTTATCAAAATATTTCTTGGTTCTTGGCATTCCCATAAAAGTATTGTGTAAGGAAAATATTTCTCTTGTCTTCCTTACCTTAACCAAGTCCCAGGCACAGTTACAAATGTTCATGAATATGTTATCTAGACAACATTAGATTTTTTTCAATTTATTTGACTGTCAGGAAAGAAACTTTGGAAATATCTTTAAGAATATATGTTATACACATGAGCAAGATGACACAGATTAGCTGATAAATGCAATATTAAAAAATATGCTATATTTGGGTAGATTAGACAGTCTAGTTTTTTGTAATTGGATAATGAATACTTAAAAGATTTGTGTTGCTATTTGAAAGTATTCACTGCATCAAGCAATTCTGTTTAAAGAACAATCTTACAAAATCCTAAAGATATAGAGCTTCATATTTTCCTTTACTTGTTTATTTATCTGTTTTTCTATTTTATATAATTCTGTTATAAAAATATAATATATATTATTAATATATTTTGTTTTTATTTATTTGGTTGTTTTGCAAAGTCAGAAACTCACGAGTATCTTTCATTCTATTTTTTAAAATCTGTTTAACCAAAAATTGAATGAACTGAGTAAAGGAATGATTAATGCTGTTGTTAGCCTTTGACCTTACATATATAATTTTGGCTGCCCTCCCCAAGTTTCTGTTTTTAATCGTTTTACCAACAGTCTCGGTCTTTATTCATTAAGTCATCTTTTCCCTTAGTGAACCAGTTCGTGTATACTGAAATATGTCTTTAAGGAATAGTGATGCTGCTGTCACATTCAAATGGCTTTGAAAGAGTTATTGGTTTTCTGCCAGTGCTGTCTGTGTTCCAGCCGCAGATTGGCTTGGTTAAGGAAGAAGCTGTAAACAGCCTATCAACAAGTATTTATACAGATGTTAATGAAACTCAAATTCTCTTAGTGTATCTATGCCAAATTCCACTTTCGGTTGTCCTTTATTTGTGAGGTATGAGGTAATAATTTCTTTGGTAAACACATCCAAACCATTTATACTTTATAAAGAAATTTTTAGTATTTCCAGCATGAGCTACGAAGAATCAACCATTTATCAAAATGACTTCAACTATTTCACAGCACAAGAAGAAGCATTTTGTGTAGCCACAACAATGTCCTCCAAAAGCTTTTGGTAAACAGATGAACTCATCTCTGCTCATGAAACCAAGACTAGTTCAAAATTATATTACGAAGAAAAGCCATTAGAGAAAAAGGAAACGGTCATGGGAAAGTTACCACGCGAATTAAAATATAACTACTTAGTTTATTTCTCTGTGCCCTAAATGATAATTGAATCTTAATTTCCCTCAGTATAGGATATTATGCAGAAAATTTAGAAATTGATTTATTTGAAGCATATGGATTTAATGAGCACCTTTTATTGCCTTTTATGAAGAAAAGAATAATATTTCCATGAATTTTCAAATTACTTCATTTCTTTGGTGAACCTCTTAAATGAAAGTGCTCTCTTCTAGCTTATTACGCTGTGGGCCTATGAAAAGGTCATCCTTTTGGCTCTGTGTTTTGATTTGCCAGTTTTAGTTGTCTTTTTTGTTTTTAATTCTGAGGTAATTCTGATATTCAATGTTAAGGATCCTTCCTCCTTCCTAATCTAGTAACTAAGTTAATCTTTAGACACATGCTATCTTCTGTAATACTCCGTCTTGTCTACACACTAAAAACCTTTGCATTATAGCTCAGGTCTTTTTAAGAACAGAGAGAACAATTGAGGCAGATGCTCCTTATTTACTGATATTTACTGAGCCTCATACTATGCATTATGCATACCAGACATCATACTATATGCTAGTATTATCAAGAGATTATAAGAGGCAAAACGGCAAGTTATAACATGACATAAGGAAAAGTGTCCTGGAGTTCTTTTCCTCTTAAATGAGTGTCCATGTGCTTGTCACGTTTCTTGTTGTTATGACATAGTACTGGACAGAAGCAACAAAGAGAGGAAGGATTCTTCTTGGTTCATGGCTTCAGTTCCCCATGGCAGGGATCATGGAGCACATGATGTCCACAGCAACTTGTTGGAGGCATGCCTTTCAAATTCTTGTCAACCTGACACAAGCTATAATCATCTGTGAAGAAAAAAGAAAGGAAGAAAGAAAGAAAAAAGAAAGGAAGGAAGGAAGAGAGAGAGAAAGAAAGAAAGAAAGAAAGAAAGAAAGAAAGAAAGAAAGGAAGGAAGGAAGGAAGGAAGGAAGGAAGGAAGGAAGGAAAGAAAGAAAGAAAGAAAGAAAGAAAGAAAGAAAGAAAGAAAGAAAGGAAGGAAGGAAAGAAAACAAAGAAAGGAAAGAAAGCATAATAATAGAATCCCACCTCAATTGAGAAAATACTGCTGTTAGATAAACCTGCATCCCTTTTCTTAATAAATAGTGGGCCCTGTGCACTCTGAATGGTGCCACTTCTGAGCCAGTGGTCCTGGCTAATACAGGAACGCAATCTATGCATCTATGCAAGCCATGAGAAGCAAGCCAGTAAGCACCACCCATCCTTGGTCTCTGGATTCTACCTCCAGCTTCCTGCACCATGTTCTTCCATGATGGGCAGTAATTAAGATGTGTAAGCCAAATAAGTACATTCCTCCCCAGACTGGATTTAGTCAGTGTTTTATCAAAGCAACAGAAGCCATACTAGGACAAATTGATACCATAGAGGGAGATACTACTGAGATTGGCCTCATCATACATTTGCGAGGAAGGATTATAGAATGATTGTAGAGTTTCCAGCTGGAAAAGCCACTGAGTGCTTAATAAGCTCTTGTGAGAACTTGGAAGATAATGCTGACAGATGTCTCAATGATGGGGGTTTGTCTTACGAAGTCTCAGACAAAAGCGAAAACTATCAGGGCTGCTCATGTGACATATTTGAATTAACAACCTCTGGTTTCTGGTCAGTTGGGGCTGAAGAAACAGCAGTGGTTAAGAAACAAGAACGCCCAAACTGAAGTGAAATTGGTTTCCTGAGACAACTGATCATAGTTAAGTAGGACTGAAATATCAGCCCTGGTTAAGAAAGAACCTTTTGGGGAATATTTCCTCAAGGGCAACACAGAGAAGCTGTGGTCCCTGGGTGGGAAAGGGAGGCAGCCACGCTTGGTAATATCTAAGAGTCTCCCACTTCTTGACAGCATGGATGGATCACAGCTGAAGTTTACCACTGTGTATCAGGATTGGAGTCCTTGAAGGACGGTCATTAGTGAAACTGTTTCCATATTTGCAATAGAGAACCCCAGAAAGTTGGAGATGCCAGGAGAGTGGGATGATCAGAAAAGAAACAGGGATAAAGCAAGCATGAGCCTCAAAGACATCGTTTGTGCTGTTAGTAGAACAGAGTAGAGCTTCTCAAGCCCATAAGAGCCCAGAAGATCATGACCGAGTTCCAGACATTGGACTGTGAGCTACTAGCACTACTCGAATTTTGTTTTTGCTTTGATCTAGTTGTAACTGTGCCTGGTTCTTCCCTCTTGGAAAAAGAATTATGGAACTTACTATTTTTTATAGGATCCCATAGTTGAAAGATATATTTTTTAAAGATGTTGGCTACATTTTTTTAAAAAAAGTGCTTTTAATGTATTTGAAATTTTAAGGGCTATGGGACTTTTAGAGTTATATTATGTTTCATGACATTAAACTGATGTATCAAAGATTAAAAAGAAAGACATGTTGTAGTTCAATAGTGACAGGTTTAAGGGAAAAGCTGACAACATGTGAATTTTGCTAGTGTTTTGGTAAACTTCATACAAGCTGGAGTCTTGTGGAAAAAGGTAAGGGACCTCAACTGAAACAATACTTCCATCATCTTTGCCTGCAAGCAAGTGTATAGGGCATTTTCATGATGAATGCTTGATGAGTAAATGCCCTTGCCACTAATGGCAGAACAACACTTGAGCAGATGATCCTAGGTTGTATAAGAAAATAATATGAATGAGAAATGAGAAGAAAGCTAATAATTAGCATTCCTTTATGGTCTTTGATACTCCAGAGTTCTATTTTGGTTGAGTCTCCTCCCTGCTTTGGCTTCTTGTAGCAATGGAAAATGATCAGGATTCTTAAGCCAAATAAATCCTTTCCTTGCTATGATGTTTTGGTTCACATTATATCGCAGTGGTAGGATCCAAAGTAGGACAAGGTGTCTCCTTGTGTCTTAGTGAATCAGGATGCAGAAAGCTAGACTTCAACACTAGTCTGGGCTGTACCTTCAAAGGCCCATCCAGAATGGCTTAAATCTACCTGACCATATCCTAAAGTCCTTCATAGTCTCCCAAAACTGCACAGCCATCTGACGATCAAGTGTTCAAACTGTACCAATACCTAACCTAATTTAAATATACAGTATATTGTTGAAGGGCATATAGTTTAATCTGAAGTATAGTTTTTATGAACATACTTGAAGACTTGAAGTAGAAATGCCATTAGGGAAGAGAAAGTATTCAGGCACAAGAAGCTGAGTAACTATAGTGTCTGCTGGGTTATGGTAAGAACGTAATAGATGCCTCACAAGATCTACAGCAAGACTTGTCTATACTATTTAAAAAGCACTTTTAATATTATCCAAAGGCGGGTGAGAACCAAGAGTTTCAATTTTCGATTTGAAGATATATAATGGATTTTATAATGTTTATAAGAGATATGTTAGCTTTTCATCACTGTGGCAAACAATTCAGCTACCTCACTCCAATCTCAAGAATGCTGCATTGGAAAATACTTGAGCCTTTGAGGGCATTACAGATTCAAATCATACAGAAGCATTTTATCTATCAAGGAGATAAAAATTAGTGATTCACAAATTTAAATGAAGTCATCTTACATAGGCAGTATAACTAAGATCCTGGGGCCCAGTATTAGCAGTATAATACATAGCCAGCAGTGAGATAGTGCTGAGGTGATCATCCAGGGAAAAATATGATCTGAGATCAAATGTACTGGTAAGAATTAAACCCGCAAATGTGACTCTCCTGTATAGTTACAAAAGAAGACAAAAATAGGCAAGTGTAATGAAACAAAATCTTGAGAAAACAGGATTTTTGAGGGGTAATAACAGTGATGTTCTGAAGTCTTTGCCACTTTTCTATTTCAGTGGAGAGATACTGTATTAGTTAAGGCTTCCGTTTCTGTGCTGGGAGGAAGGGTTTTAGCATGGAAGGTAATGGGAGTGAAATAAAGCATGCTCAAACCTTTTCGCTATGGTTGAACTATGAAAAAATAGGAACAATATTAAAGGTATATTGTTAAGGTAAACTCACTGTAGTTTATGTATTATTAGTGACAAGGATGGAGTAGCCAGGGATCATTACAGATTTCTGGTTTTGGTTACTTGGAAGTTCAAGAGCAAAATTATTGTTGCTGCTGCTGCTGCTGTTGCTGCTGCTGCTGCTGCTGCTGCTGCTGATGATGATGATGATGATGAATACATGTAATATTTCTGGAGTTCGTCTGACAATATGAAATATTTATAGGAGTAAGATAGAAGTTATCTATTCCAAGCAGTCCAGTTTATTAGCCCTGTGAGAAAGAAAACTATGTCTATTCAGTCATCATCAGAAGCCAGCAGATTATGAGGCATATAATAGATTAATTTAACTATGTAGATCCCAACAAAACAATATCTAAAAGAATAATTTATGAAATAGCCTAAAGGATAGCAATCAAAATATATGAAAGAAGAGAACTAGTCTGTGTAATATAACAGAGAAGTCAATGATGATAAATAAGTGGGATATGTTTATAAGAACATTTAAAGCCTTATTTGGAGTTCATTGAGTCATTTCTTTGTATAGCACAGGATAGCTTTAAGTTAATTGCAATCCTATTACCTTAATCTCCAAAATGATGGGACTAGAATGGTGAGCCACCACATTCATCTTAGGTTTATGATATAATATTTACAAAATTATTTTTTCCTTTGCTGTACTAGGGACTAAAGTCCAGGCCCTATGCATGCTAGCAAGGCTCTCTACTATTTAATTAAATGTCCAGCCCTCAAATCTTAGTAAGTCCAATTTCAATTTAGCAATATAAGATTGTAGTAAATTACAAAAGAACAGAAAACGATAAAATAAAGAACAAAAATGAATGAAAGGGATTTTTTGTGTGTATAGAAGACAAATCGTTGAAAATGTGTAGAATTTCTTCCCAGAGTCCAGCACTTCATGTAGTTTACTGAATTCAGAGATGTAAGCCTTTTTGAAATGAGTAGAAATTGAAATCAACAATGAACCAGAAAAATATTTTCACGACTAATGACAGAGAAAGGACATATGCTTAGTCAGCAATATAAATGAAGAGTCCTATGCTCAGACAGTTTCTAATCTGAAAGAAAAAATATTTCCCATGATATATAATATAAAATTACTAAGTAACCACATGGGCTAATGTTGTTTACTTAGTAGTAAAGAAATACAGAATGTCCATAATTAGACAATACTATTCAATTATCAATAGCTTTTTAAGTATTTAACACAGCAACATGAAGCTAGGTTTCAGTGATCTGTATTTGTGGAACAAGAACTTGTTTTCTACATATTGAATACTAAGGTTCAAAGTTTGGCTCAGCTAATTATCAGAATAACTTAGGTCTTGCTACTTACTTACTGTCTGAACTGTACCTGGTGTGGTCAAGCAAGAAAGGTAGATCACACTCCACTATCTGCAGAGGAAAGACTTAACTTTATAGAGTAACTGTGACAACACATCTTTCATTTGTGGCAGGCTGATTTATATTTTCAGCATACCCGCATGGCTATTTAACAAATATTTCTCCACATGAATTCATTGGCCAGCCCAGGCTATGAATGAAGTCTTCATCCAGTTCTACCAAGTAAGGTTACCTTGAGATATTAGGGCATGAGTTGTGAACATTTTAAAATCAGTTGGAAGCATCAGAAGAAAGAAGAACTTAAACATTAGGGAAAAATTATATTTTTCTTTTAGATTTGGCTAAATATTGCCTCTAATATCTTGATTTGAAAACCAGCATCCTTTCACTGACCTATATATGAAGGACAGATGTAAGATGTTCACTCCCATCATATTCAGCATTATGCATGTCATACTTTGTGTATATACAGTGTGGTCCATCCATTCTCTATGATATTTAAGATATGTTTCATTTTCCAAAAAAACATATAAGTATTCTGATTTCTAGGTCAAATAGTAAGTAAAGGAATATCTCAAATTAATGATTTGACATTTGACTTTCTTTTACTTATTTGTTCTTTTTCTTTTTTTTAAATTAATTACTTTATTTTTACACTCCAGATTTCACACACACACACACACACACACACACACACACACACACACACAAACCATCTATCCCCTGGACTATCCTATTTCCCATACGTCTATCCAACCAGTCTCTATGAAGCTGTCCCCACTCCACACTCGTCACCCCACCTGATCTCTAAACTGCCTGGGGCCTCCAGTCTGTTGAAGGTTAGGTGCATCATCTCTCTCTCTCTTATTTTTTATTTATTTATTTTTTTGTTTTGTTTTTTTGTTTTTCGAGACAGGGTTTCTCTGTATAGCCCGGGCTGTCCTGGAACTCACTCTGTAGACCAGGCTGGCCTCGAACTCAGAAATCCGCCTGCCTCTGCCTCCCGAGTGCTGGGATTAAAGGCGTGCGCCACCACCGCCCGGCTCTCTTATTTTTTAATTGGATATTTTATTTATTTACATTTCAGATGCTATTCACTTTTCCCCTTTCCCCTCCGTAGAAAACCACCTCCCCATTCCCCCTCCTTCTTTTTGCTTTCGTACCACTTTAATTACATGCAAGTATTAAGGTCAGTTCTTTGTTGAGGAACTAGCAATACAATAAATACGAATAGTCAAGGAACAAGCAAGACAATAAACATAAATATTCAAAGAACATGCAAGGCAATAAACAAAGTTTTGTGAATATGTCCATGATCGCTATTTCTAAGGGCTTATCAGGATGATCAAAATATCTGAGCCTACTTCCCTGTCCTAGCCCAAAGTCATTTTCATATCTGAAGCCTACTTCCTTGTTATAGCCTAAAATTTAGATTCCTGCCTGAAGTTACTTCTTTTTTGAGCCTAAGATTTAGATTCCTGCCTGAAATTACGTTTTTGTTTTAGCCTAATGTCAGATTCCTGCCTGAAGCCCACTTCCTTCTCCTTGTCCAATGTCATATTCCTGACAAGCAGCTTATTTCCTTGCCCATGGCTCATGTCAAATTCTTGCCAAGCAGCCCCAAAAGCTCTGCACCTCTTCCCCTTTTTTTTATTTCATAAACAAGACTGAGCCTGTCTTAGGTCTTTCTGACAAGAATGCCTTCCTTACCTGTTGTGAAATATGCATTATCAAAAGCAATGCACTTCTGTCTTAAGTTAAGGATCTATGCAGAATCTTACCTGTCCTTGGCTTGCCAGTTTGTTAATTTAATAATTCTGTCTGGGAGTCCATTTTCAGTTTCAAGCCATGTAACTTGGCTGCCAACATGTTGATGTTGTTAAAGACAAGCTTACATGATGGGCAATAATAAAAGTATTCCCAGGACATGAATGGCTAGCATGATCAAGCATATATGCCATTCTTGAAGCTTGAACAAAATAGAAATACTGACCTCAGGCCATGGGTAAGTTTATCTGTAGTATCTGCCCCATCAATGCTCAGCAGAGCAGCATTCTTTAAATTCATAAGCTCACTGTGCAAATGTAAAAAATCCAGAGAGTTGTTAGAATTATGCCAAATACACTGCAAGTGTCTTTAAACTTTTTCCTAATTATAATGACTACCACTGTAAATTTTAGAACTAATGTGGATCCAGTGATATTTGACATGACACTCAAGATTGCTCCTTACTCTTAAACTCTGATCCTCCTTCCAATAATTTGAATAGGGTAAAGAGCATCAACCTGCTTATCTAAATTCTCTTGTATATTTAACACATTAGTAACATTTTTTTTTGCTAAATGATTATCAAATGTAGCTGTTTTAACTTCCTGTGTCACAGCAATTGCAGAAGCAGTGGTGCTAGCAGTTAATGTAATTAAAACTGTTATACCAGCAATAATCAAACCCACTACCCTCTTGCTTCTGCTTAAAGCCTAACTCACTCCTTCCAGTACTTGTGAGCTTTTATCAGAAGACCAAAGTTATGTGATACTCAGGGCACTAAAACAGAAGCTGGTTGATAGACCTCCATAACTGACATACAAGATTTCAAAACACAACTAGGTGTACAATCAATGCAACTTACATTAAATACTGTAAAAGAAGCAAAAGTATTTTTAACTTGACAATTAAAAGAGCCTTAACACATATGCTAACACCTGTTTGAAATCCAGATCCTGCCCCAACTTTATCTCTTGCTAACATATAGAGAACTGCAGCTAATTTCCATATATATCTCTGAAAAAGTCCAGAACCAGACTGTTAAATGAAGACTATTATTTCCAATATTGGATTGATTTCTAGACCAGTCCATGATTGAATCTGAATTACTGGTCACATTTAATAATAATACAAGGGGGATTATAACTTCTTTTTGATTCTCTGTTCCAGAAGGTCTAAAAGCTTGAGGCAAGGCAGCTTGTCCCAGGGGTATAGGTAAGCAAAGGTGGTCAGGAACATATGTACAATACAGCTACCCAGTCACCATTGTCAGGGCACTCAGAAAGCTCACAGGTCAGCATCATTCTTTGTCCCAGCTTCAGCATGTCTCACCCACAGCTCTGACAGCCACCATGCTCCTTCAACATCCTGCAGAAAAAACACAAACATGCCCTCTTCCCCATATTAAATACTTGATTGAGATCAAGCCATATGCCAGTAAGTGGATTCTTCCCTTCACCTATGCATAAATATGCCTAGTTGTAGAGTGCCATAGACACTCAACAGAAAGTTCCTTGGCATCCAAATTTTTTTAAATTTTTAAAATAAAAAGAACAGGATTTAAATAAATTTGTGGTATATGAGGATATACCTCCCTCTCTTTTATTTTATGAAGATATTGTTTTAACATTCCATGGGCCCCTTCCACAGTCCCTTGTCCTTGACAGTTATAAGAAATCCCAGTAATATGGGTAATATTAAATTGCTGCCAAAAAGTCTCAAATGCTTGACTGTGATAGCCAGTTCTATTATCTGTTCTTTTTTATTTTTTATTTTTTGGTTTTTTAAATATTGGATACTTTATTTATCCACATTTCAGATGTTATCCCATTTCCCCATCCCACCCCCAGAAACCCCTTATCCCATTCTCCCTCCTCCTATTTCTATGATGGTGTTCACCCACCCATCCATCCACTTCCACCTCCCTGACCTTAAGTTCCCCCTTTCTGGGGCATCCAGCCTTAACAGGTATAAGGACCTCCTCTCCCACTGATGCCCAACAAGTCCAGCCCCCACTACATATATAGCTGAGCCATGGGTCCCTCCATATGTGTTCCCATGCTAGCTTTTTAGAGCCTCTGGAGCTCTGGCTGGTTGGTATTGTCACTCTCCCCATGGTACTGCAAGCCTCTTCAACTCCTTCAGTCTTCTCTCTAACTCCTCCATTGGGGACACCATGATCAGTTCAAAGGTTAGATGTTAGCATCCACCTCTGTATATGTCAGGCTCTGGCACTGCCTCTCAGGAGACAGGTATATCAGGCTCCTGTCACCATACATTTCCTGACATCCACAAAATTGTTTCCATTTGGTGATTGCACCTCTGATGGATCCCCGGGTGAGCATTCCCTGGATGGTCTCTCCTTCAGTCTCTGCTCTGCACATTATCTCCATATTTGCTCCTGTGAGTATTTTGTTACTCCTTCTAAGAAGGACCGAAGGGCCCACACTTTGATATTTCTTCTGCATAGGCTTCATGTGATCTGTGAGTTATATCCACTTATCAGTGAGGACATATCATGTGTGATGGGTTACCTCATTCATTATGATATTTTCTAGTTCCATCCATTTGCCTAAGAATTTCATCAATTCAATATTTTTAATAGCTGAGTAGTACTCCACTGTGTAAATGTACATTTTCTGTCTCCATTCCTCTGTTGAAGAACATCGAAGTTCTTTCCAGCTTTGGGTTATTATAAATAAGGCTGCTATGAACATAGTGGAGCATGTGTCATTGTTATATGTTGGAGCATCTTTTGGGTATATGTCAAGGAGTGGTATAGTTGTGACCTCAGGTATTACTATGTCCAATTTTCAGAGGAACCACAAGACTGATTTTCAGAGTGATTGTATCAGCATACAATTCCACCAACAATGGAGGAGTATTCTTTTCTCCAGATCCTCGCCAGCATCTACTGTCACCTGAGTTTTTAACCTTAGCCATTCTGACTGGTATGAGGTGGAATCTCGGGGTTGTTTTGATTTGCATTTCCCTGATAACTAAGGATGTTGAACACTTCTTTAGGTGCTTCTCGACCATTCGATATTCCTTAGTTGAAAACTCTTTGTTGAGCTCTGTACCCCAATTTTTAATAGGGTTATTTGATTATCTGAAATCTAATTTCTTGAGTTCTTTGTGTATTTTGGATATTAGCCCTATATCAGATGTAGGATTGGTGAAGATCTTTTCCCAATCTGTTGGTTGCCATTTTGTCCTATTGAGAGTGTCCTTTGCCTTACAGAAGCTTTGAAATTTTATGATGTCTCATTTGTCAATTCTTGATCTTAAAGCATAAGTCATTGGAACTTTTCCCCTGTGTCCATGTATTCAAGGCTCTCCCCCACTCTCTCTTCTATTAGTTTCAGTGTGTCTGGTTTTATGTGGAGGTCCTTGATCCACTTGGACTTGACTTTTGTACAAAGAGATAAAAATGGATTGATTTGCATATTTCTACATGGTGACCTCCATCACCATTTGTTGAAAATGCTGTCTTTTTATCCACTGAATGGTTTTAGCTCCTGTGTCAAAGATCAAGTGACCATAGGTATATGGGTTCATTTCTGTGTCTTCAATTCTATTCCACTGATCTTCCTGCCTGTCTCTGTACCAATACCATGCAGTTTGTTTGTTTTTTTTTTATCATAATTGCTCTGTAGTACAGCTTGAGGTCAGGGACGGTGATTCCCAGAGAAGATCTTTTGTTGTTGAGAATAGTTTTCACTATCCTGAATTCTTTTTTTATGTCAAATGAATTTGAGAATTGCTCTTTCTAAGTCTGTGAAGAATTGAGTTGGAATTTTGATGGGAATCTCTAGGTTGCTCTCGGCAAGATGGCTATTTTTACTATATTAATCTTGTCAATCCATGAGCATGGTAGATCTTTCCATCTTTTGATTTCTGTCTTTAGGACTTGAAGTTCTTGTCCTAAAGATCTGTCACTTGCTTGGCTAGATTTTTATATTATTTGTCACTATTGTGAAGGGTGTCGTTTCCCTAATTTCTTTCTCAGCCTGTTTATCCTTTAAATAGAGTAAGACTACTGATTTATTTGAGTTAATGTTTATATCTAGCCACTTTGCTGAAGTTGTTTATCAGGTTTAGGAGTTCTCTGGTGGACATTTTTGGGTCACTTAAGTATACTAACATATCATCTGCAAATAGTGATACTTTGACTTATTCCTTTGCAATTTGTATTCCTTTGATCTCCTCTTATTGTCTAGTTGCTCTGGCTAGGACTTCAGGTACTATATTGAATAGGTAGGTAGAGAGTGGGCAGCCTTGTCTACTCCCTGATTTTAGTGGGATTGCTTCAAGTTTCTCTCCATTTTGATTGATGTTGGCTACAGGTTTGCTGTATATTGCTTTTATTATGTTTAGATTTGGGCCATGAAATTCCTGTTCTTTCCATGACTTTTACAATAAAGGGATGTTGAATATTGTCAAAGGCTTTCTCAGCATCTAGTAAGAAGATCATGTGTTTTCCCTTTGAGTTTATTTATATAGTGGATTACGTTGATGGATTTCTGTATATTAAACCATCCCTGAATTCCTGGGGTAAAGCCTATTTCATCATGCTGGATAATTGTTTTGATGTGTTCTTGGATTTAGTTTGTCAGAATTTTTTGCATCTATATTCATAAGGGAGATTGATCTGAAGTTCTCTTTCATTGTCGGGTCTTTGTGTGGTTTAGGTATGAGTATAATTGTGGCTTCATAGAAGGAATTGGGTAGTGTTTCTTCTGTTTCTATTTTTATAATAGTCAATAGAGAGAATTGAGATTAGATCTTCTTGGAAGGTCTGATAGAATTCTACACTAAAACCATTGGGTCCTTGGCTGGTTTTGGTGGGGGAACTTTTAATGACTGCTGCTATTTCTTTAGAGGTTATAGGACTATTTAGATGATTTATCTGATCCTGATTTAACTTTGGTACCTGGTGTATGTCTAGGAAATTGTCCACTTCTCCCAGATTTTCCAGTTTTGATATGTATAGACTTTTGTAGTAGGATCTGATGATTTTTTTGAATATCCTCATTTTTTGTTGTTATATCTCCCTTTTCAGTTCTGATTTCATTAATTTGGATACTGTATCTGTGCCCTCTGGTTAGTCTGGCTATGGGATTATCTATCTTGTTGATTTACTCAAAGAACCAACTCTTGGTTGTATTGATTTTTTTGTATAGTTCCTTTTATTTCTATTTGGTTGATTTCAGCCCTGAGTTTGAATATTTCCTGACTTCTACACCTCTTGGGTGCATTTGCTTCTCTTTGTTCTAGAGCTTTTAGGTATACTGTCAAGCTACTAGTGTATGCTCTCTCCAGTTTCATTTTGTAGACACTTAGAGCTATGAGTTTTCCTCTTAGCATTATTTACATTGTGTCCCACAAGTTTTGGTATGATGTGTCTTGGTTTTCATTAAATTCTAAAAAGTCTTTCATTTCTTTCTTTTTTTCTTCCCTCACCAAGTTATCATTGAGTAGAGTATTGTTCAGCTTCCATGTGTATGTGAGCTCTCCATTGTTTTTATCAGTATTGAAGTCCAGCCTTAGTACGCTGTGATCTGATAGGATGCATGGGATTATTTCAACTTTCTTGTATCTGCTGAGGCATGTTTTGTGACCAATTATATCAATTTTGGAGAAGGTAAAATGAGGTGCTGAGAAGAAGATATATGCTTTTGTTTTTGTATGAAATGTTCTATAGGTATCTATTAAATCCATTGGGTTCATAACTGCTGTTAGTTTCACTGTGTCTCTGTTTAGTTTCTGTTTCCATGATCTGTCCATTGATGAAAGTGGGATATTGAAGTCTCCGACTATTATTGTATAAGATGCAATGTGTGCTTTGAGCTTTAGTAAAGTTTCTTTTATGAATGCGGGTGCTTCTGCATTTGGAGCATAGATGTTAAGAATTGAGAGTTCATCTTGGTCAATCTTTCCTTTGATGAGTATGAAGTCTTTATCCTTATCTTTCTTGATAACTTTTGGTTGAAAGTAGATTTTATTCGATATTAGAATGGCTACTCCAGATTGTTTCTTGGGACCATTTGCTTGGAAAATTGTTTTCCAGACTTTTATTCTGAGGTAGTGCCTGTCTTTGTCACTGAGGTGTGTTTCCTGTTTTCAACAAAATGTTGGGTCCTGTTTACATATCCAATGTGTTAGTCTATGTCTTTTTGTTGGGAAACTGAGTCCATTGATGTTAAGAGATATTGAGGAAAAGTGATTGTTGCTTCCTGTTGTTTTTGTTATTTAAGGAGATGTTATGTTTTTGTGGCTATTTTCTTTTGGGCATGAGGAAGAAGAAGAAGAAGAAGAAGAAGAAGAAGAAGAAGAAGAAGAAGAAGA